>NC_084793.1:98427962-98733766 GCF_963169125.1 Humulus lupulus
TAGCTCGAAGAAGCTGGTGGAGCAAGTTTGGCCTTGTTGGGCACTGTGGCCCTAGGTGTAGGGCGCCGCGGCCCTTGCTTCTGGAGGGTCTAGGGGCCGCGGCCCAAGGTGTTAGGATCGCAGCCCTTGGACAGGTTTGAGCCCGTTTGAGTGTTTTGGCCCCGGGAACTTGGTTTTAGGCCTCAGGATGGTTCCTACTACCCGGATTAGTGGGGATTGATGTCCCAGAGGCTAGATCTTGGTTTGGGAACCTTTTCTATTCATTTTATTGATGGTGTCCCATATTTGGTTATGACTAGGTGACCGCTAAAGGACTAAAAGTCAGATCGTTCTCAAGGGTCGTTCTTTTATTCATTCTCGTTTGAATCAGAGGAAAGAAAACTGCACCCTGTGTATCTGACATGCATGATTGTTGTTGAGGCATGTTAGTTGATAAATGTGGACATTGATTTCATATTAAATGCTAGCGAATATTGTTTACTTGTATATGGCACTGACTAGTCAGGGACACTGACCTAAGAGTTAGAAACGGCATAAGCGTCCTGAGCGCAAGGCCGAATGAAGATTAGATCTAATCGATATCAGCATTGAATGGCTCTAAGGCATTAATGCTGGACTGACCCTAAGGTCTATGAAACTTATAAGTGCTTGACTAGTCTAAGACTAGTTACTCAGAGCCAAGGCCAAAGGCCTAGGTGACTGCTTGTCACATGGCTAGGGAACAGAGTTCCATAGTTATGACTCTAGAGTCATGAGGAAGGTTATGTTGGTGACTAGTCATCATGCACCTATCCTGTTTAAGCTAGTGAAAGGTTCACTTATCTGTTAAGCCTCGGTGACCCTATCGTCACATGGCTAAAGGAAGTTGTACCCACATTAGTGACTTTTACAACTGTCACTTACCTGTTTTGGACTGATAGTCCTGAATGATTATTATGATCATTGTTGATATTATATATATTATATCATGCTATATTGTGTTTTCTTGCTGGGCCTTGGCTCATGGGTGCTATGTGGTGCAGGTAAAGGGAAAGAAAAGCTCACCCAGCCTTGAGTGGAGAGCTTAGGTGGTGATGTGTACATATGCGGCTGCTTGACCACCACGGCCAAAGAGTTCTCAGAGGAACTAGGGGGTTTACCCTATTTTTGTCGCTTAGGTCGGCGGGTTTGTAAATTTGAAACAGTAATGACCATTTTGAGTTGTAAATAACTTGTAAATGTTTTGATGGGCCCATGAATAGTTTTATGTACTTAATAAAATATATCCTTTACATTTTATTGGTTTTCCACCTTAGCCTGTTAATAACACTTAGATGCACGTTTTTAACCAAAGGACTCGGGTAGCGAGTCAAATTTCTGGTTCACCGTTCACTGTAACTGTTCTGGGGTAACCAGGGCGTTACAGGTTTCCTCCCACAAGGCGCTTTAGTTTATAGTCTTTAGCTCAACAATAATTTTTTTCTTTCAACCTACACCCAATCGATGGTGTAAAATTTCATTAGTAGGGTGAGTTATGACTTTGATGCAAATGCCATAAATAATAATTGATAACATCACACCTACAAGAAAATTAGAAATATGCAATTTTAATGGAATATCAATAAAATAAGAAAATTGCACATCGATATTAGACTCTTTTTCATTTTGAGTAAATATACAAATTTGTTCAATTATGGGCTCTTGAGATATAATTATATATTTTTTATTGTCCTCATGAGCCTTGAAAATTATATCATTCAACTCTTTTGTTTCATTAGGAGGTTGAATGCATATTACAAGTTCTTCAACTACTTCATTCTCTTTTTCACTTTGAATTTGACTATTTGGATTGGGAATGGGTTGGTTGGGATAAACTTGTTTTTCCGACTCTATAACAGTTGCAAGTTGTCCTACTATTGTCTCAATTTTTGAAATTGACTGAGACTGGGCTTGTAAGATTTGGTAGGTTGATTGCATGAACTGTTGTAGGGTATCCTCTAAAGATGGGCTCATTTCTTGTTGAATGGGATATGATAGGTCGAATTGGGCATGACTTTGATTAAGTATGTTCAATTCATGCTCTTGATTCATTGGAGATTGGGTATGGCTCCATGAAAATTTTGGATTATAGGTGGGGGCAAATGGGATATCAAAAGATTCACCGTAATCATGCATATCATTAGTTTCTCCATAATTTAAATTTGATTGCACATAATAGTTGTACTCAGAATTCCAACTATAATTAAAATGATTCATATGGTGAAAACTAAATGACAAACTAATTTTTTTTAAATGACAATTAAGGTAAAAAGAACAAGAAAATAAAATTAAGAGAACAAAAACAATGTTAAGATATTAAACAAAATTTAGGAGACACAAGTGACATAAACTAATAACAATATAATGAAATAGAAAATTAGGAGGCACAAATGACATCAACTATCACAAAATAACAATAATAATAAAAATAATAATAACACAAAAGCTAGGAGGCACAAGTGTCGTCAACTAACAAAGTTATAAACAAAATAAAATTACAACAAAGTTACAACAAAATTAGGAGGCACAAGTGCCATCAACTATAAAAATTAAAAAGATAGATAGAAGACACAAGTGTCGTCAGCTATAAAGATTAAAAAGATAGAAATGAGGCTCAAGTGCCATCAACTACAAAATTAAAATGATAGAAAAATTAGGAGGCACAAGTGCCGTCAACTAAAAAAATAATAAATATAAATATATATAAGTAAGTTTTTTTTATGGGTGGTAGAATCGTCCCAAATTTCTTTTTATCTTTTTTTTTTAGTTTTATATAAATATATATATTTTTTGTATTTTTGTATATATAGTTTTTTTTTCTTAAGGCGCAAAAATTAAATAACTAGTACAAGAATTCACTAACCTTGAGATAAATTTCACTTCTTTTCTTGCAACTCCCCGGCAACGGCACCAAAAACTTGATGTACCCAAAATGGGTATGTTTTAAATATTTATAACTCGCAAGCGCACGAATCGTATATGAAATATAGTGTTCGTGTAAGCACGAGATCAAACCCAAAGGAGTTGTCTAAAATCAAAAAGAGAATTATTTTAAACCAAAATTAGTAAATTCTAACCTAGCTCCAAAGATTGATGAGATTTTTGTATAATGAAAATAAAATAAAAGATAATAATAAAGAAATTAAAGACAATATATAAAAATAAATTAATAGTAGAAATCAAGATGGTAAAAGAAGATTATTAAGGTATTAGAATCCACAAAATATAAGTTCAATAATATTTATAAGTACATTGATTCCCAAGTTTTAGTGATGGTTAAAATAAATCAAACTATCATTTTCCAAATAGATTTATAATTTTAAGCACAAATTACTTCTAAAAAGATATGATTTTTCTTCACTTTTCAAAAAGTATAATTTCAAAGTATTTTTGTTCTAAGCATTGGATGTGTACAATTTAATAACACATCTTAACACAAAGAATATTATGTTTTTTGCACTAATGAAGAACAAAGTGTAAATATGTTCTAACAATAAAAAATACAAGATATTTAAGATGAAAGAAAATATTTGAAGAAGAAAATCCATAAACTTTATTGTACAAAATGGGAAATCAACATACAACATAAATACTATCTAGTTACATATTGTTTCATCATCACCTTAATAATCTTAAAAGATTAGAAACTCATAACTAGAATAGAAATTACAAACATAAATAGGAAAATTTGGAGGAGGAACCCAAATTTTTCCTCTAAAAACTCATAGAAAAATGACCAAAAAGAAGAAAAAGATGAAGAGAATGGAGGGTCTTGAAAGTGTAGAAATTGAAGTGTAAAACCTCTCCTAAAATAAGTACACCCAAATGGTCTTAAAAATTCCCTATATATAGCCAAAATGAGAGTATTAAAATAATCAATTCAAATTAATTATATTGATTAAATTAATAATAATATGGAAAATAGGGGTAAATTTTAAGGTGTAATGATGATTTTGGGGTAAAATTTGTAAGAAAGTAGGGTAAAAAATGGTATTTTTGGACAAAGGGGACAATGGAACATTTTTTGGGCTTAAGAGGGTGGCTGGCTGCTGGGGAAACCGTGGGCCTGGTGGGAGTCTGAGGTAGACGGCCCAGGAGATGGAGGAGTTGGCTGGGCTTGGCGTGGGCTTGGGGGCGTTGGGCCTTGGGGCGCTGAAAAGGGGAAGGGAGGACTTCGGGCTTGGCAAGAGGAGGCACGGGCCTGGCTAAGATGAAGTAGGCGGCCCAGATGGCTGGGCAGGAGGGCCTTCGGTGGAAGCTCTGGCGAGTTGGGCTGAAGCTGCTGGTGGACTGAAGCTTGCTAGGAGGAGCAGGGAGGAGGGCCCGTGGGGTGCAGCTGGCTTGGGCCGACTGGAGTGTGAGGTGGGTGTGGGGCATGGGCTGGGCCGGCGTGCAGGTGGGCTAGGAGCTAGGAGAGGCAGGTGGTTGGGCCTTGCTGGTGGCAACTCCAAAGCATGTCTTATGGCATTTTAAAAATGCTATTTTTCCTTTCTTTCTTTTCCTTACTTTTTAAAGCCCAAAAATGCCATAAATTCCCTGCAAAATAAATATAAAATAAATCATAATAAAATATTTTCAACTATAAAATAAATCAATTTAATTCCTTGAAAATATTAATTATAACTTAACTTATATTTAACATTTAAGTTCAATACTACACCATTTTTTTACCTCAAACTAAACAACAATAATTCAAATAATTAACTACAACATTTTACAACAAAATAACTATTAAAACACACACAAATATATAAAATCAAAATAAACCCAATAAAATCAAAATTACTTTAAAAATTAATAAATCAATTAAAAATTCAAGAATGAAGCAACAATTAGCACATAAAATATGGTAAAATAGCTCTAATTTATAGAGTTATTAATACCTTACTTATAAAACAAAGTATAAAATTATAATATTTTCCATTTGAATTTTGAACATATAATTACGTGACAAAATCTATCTAATTTTAATTTACACCATACTAATTATAAGATACGACAATAATAATATAATGTGATTTGGAAAAATATGTTTAAAATTTAAACAATATAATAATAGTTAAATATATCATTTCTTCTTTAGATACTTGTTTTTTTATTTGGAACTTGTGACTAAGTCACAATAGTAAAAAATTATAACATCACACACTACAAGAAATTTTGTTTTTGTCGGCGTAATTCTGAAACGCGCCGGAAACAGTGCCTTTTACTAGCGCGTTTCACGAATTACGCCGGAAAAAATCAAGTTTTTTGCTAACATTAATTCACGCTGGTGTAAGTGGTTTTTGCCGGCGCAATTCCGACATCCGTTGATGAAAGATACTTTTGTCAGTGCAATTTCGATAAGCGCCGGCAAAAAATTGTGAACTTTTTATAGTAACTTTTGTGCCGATGCATAGGGCATTATTTCGCCGGCAAAAGTTGTTTTTTCCCGAACCGAGTTTTGACAATGCTACTTTTGCCGACACATTACACAATTGCGCCAGTAAAAGTCTTTCAAACGCAATGACAAAAAACATAAGTGTGTTGACAAAAGATAAAATTGCGCCAGCAAAAGTGTTACATAATAGAACTACACAATTTTTTTTAGATTTTTTGAAGTGATTAAAGTTTTATGTAGTATCATTCATAAATATTAAGAGTATTTAACATATAATGAACGGTATAATATCGTTAGATTGTTTTAAGATTGACGAAAATACTAATGAACTTTATAACTATCAACTATTAAGGTTAAAGTGTTGTGAACATTGTCGATTATGCTTATCTAACCATACGATTATCATTTATTTAAAAAAAGTTGTTATCATAGGTGTAAAAAATTGTTTGATTACACACAAAGTTTATGAATATATACAATCTTGGTCTTTCTGAGCATTATTAGTATTACCCATTAGTATTGTTCTCTTAATAATATATATATGTATGTTTCATTGTTGATAAATAAAATCATATTGACATTTGTTGAAAAGTTAACTAAATATTCATTTTTTGAGGAATAAAGGAATAGTCAATCATACCACTGGTGTTTTATTATAATTAAGAAGAATTAATAGTGATTGTATTGATTGTGTTGGTAGATAAACTCTTGTGATATATGAATATTGTCGTATATCATCTAATTTCACCAATTTTTAGACATATTTAGTATTTATTAGTAAATATGGACATTATAAATAGTTCAATTAAACCCTACGTGGTTAAATATTCGAAATGTTAAGCAGTACTCATAGTTGATCTAGTTTATTGATAGTGTATTGATAACTCCATTTTAGTGTCACTTTAGGATGTGTTTTTGTGGTAATCTTGAGTCTTTTTGTTTGTTATGCAAGATTACGCTTGTGTTTGTCTTTGTTGTAGGTCGGTGCAATGAATCCTGAGCTAAACACGAAAAGAAGAAGAAATGGTGGGAAATGGAGCCTTTTGTGGTTGTTCGAGTAAAATTGGCATCAAGGAGGAGATAGAAGAAGTTTTGTGAAGTTTTGATGAAGGAAGGACTAATAATTGGCAAGTTTTTTTAAAAAAAATAATTAGAGTCGCGACATGGACTTAAGGGCCGCAGCTCTAGCAAGGTCAGAAGCTACCCAAGTCTGGTGTGAATTAATGTCGTGACATGCCCTTTAGGGTCGCGGCATGAAGAGTAGAAAAGAGAAAGGAAAATCTGGGCATGCACACGGGTCGTGGCATGGTCACCTAAGTGCTGCATGGCTTGAAGACGGAGGTGCAAACCTCCTTGAGCACTTTGAAGACACAGGCCGCGACATGAATAAGCAAGGGTCGCGGCGCGCTTCCCTAAAGAGAAGAAAACACGATTTAGATTTAAAAACATTGGTGATTAGGTTTTAATGAGGTTTTTAATTACGAATTTTAGAGAGCTTTTGACTCCTAAGCCTTATTTCTGCACTTTTCTTCTTCTTTAATTTCTTTCAAGCTTTGGATGTTAAGGAGGATGACATTTATCTTTATTGTGTTAGTCATGCCATGAACTAAATATTTTTTCTCTAGGGTTTAATGTAGTCACTTTGGATCTTGTTAATTTTCTATTAAGTGCAATTTTATTCTTCTTCTTCTATTTTTTAATCTCTACTAGTTTGTGTTTAATGCTTACAATTTACTGGTCATTTATTGTATGATTTATGATTTTAATTTGAGATCCAAGAGGGGAGAGTTAAATATTCTATAGCTGTTGAGACATAGATTGCATATAGGACGATAGTATCTACATGATTTGTGTAGCTTTTAGGGTTATGATGTTTAATGCCTACTATGTGTTGAAATCTGTCACAGATATGTAGAAGATTTGCATATAGGTTGAATTCTTTTTCTCTTGATAAAGAATTGAGATTGCCTTTGATAACCCACTATTAAGATAGAATTAGAAGATTTAATTGTGTTGAAATAGTTAAATTGACAAGTGAATTAGTTGATGAAATTAATACCCTAGGTCTTTATTCTTGAATTACTCGTTACTATTGCTTTGCTTACTTTAGATTTTACTATTTGCTTATTAATTAATCTAAATTTTGATTGTCAAATAGAAACCGAGAGTAAATTATTGGTAATTTATTAGTAGTCTCTGTGGGACGATCATGTTCTTACGGAAGTTATTACTTGTCATGACCACGTATACTTACGTGCGTTATTTTACCAATCAATTTTTTGGCGCCATTGTCAGGGACTAATTAATCAATATCAAAATAATTGATTCTTGTTCTAATTTGGCTTCTCTTTGACATTTCGTTAATATATTTCCTTGCTTGCCTCTTGATTGCAAGGTGAACTTGTGTATGCGATGTCAAGGATCGGTGTCATTAGTGCTTGTTGATCCTGAGATTGAGAAGAATTTTAAGAGGAATAGAAAAGAGAAGAGGTTAGAGAGAATGGCTGTGAATGCGAATAACGATGTCAACAACAATGCAAATCTAGGTCAGGTATTCGTTACGAGAATATATTCAAGTATTCGTCCTCCTACTGTCGAGGCGAACAATTTTGAGATAAAACCCTCAATCATTTAGATGGTACAGAATTGTGACCAATTCGAGGGTCTGTTATATTATTTTATAATATAATGTAATATTATATTATATTATAATATAATATTTTAGATTAAATAAATGTGACAAAGAGTGTAACATATTGTAACATATAATAGAGAGTTACAATATTTAGATATATGTGATATATCCAAATATGTAACATATTTGGTGTTACAAATTGGTAACTTCCAAATATTACCATTTATTGTGTAAATTTGGTGTTACACAATATTGAGATGAATTTCATAAAGTCATATGTGAAATGGTTGTTAAAGATATGATTTTAACCCCAATAATGTGTTTTGGGGGTTACAAAATCAATTGCGATGGTTTAGAACCGTTTGGAAAAACAGCACAAAATGTGTGCTAAAAATGGTCAGTGGCCGCGGCCTGTGGGACAGAGAGCAGTGGCTGCGGCCACAGGTGTAAATCTGACCAATTTTTCAGTTTTTTCAATCTTTGTTGAACGGCTCAAAAAAACCAAATAACTCTTAAATCTCATTTTTAAGTCCATATTAATCTAATTAAACATTGGTAGCAGCCATGGGGTTGGTGGAATTTGAAATTCAAATGGTGTCTCTAAACTCTATAAATAGGAGCCTATAGCTCACTTGAAAGACACAACATTTCTATCCATTAGAGCACTTGGCTAGAAACACCTTGAGGCTTGATAATTCCAGAAAGCATGTCCTTTAATCTGAGAGAGATCCCTTAGTGCTTGAGTTAGGGGGAAATAAACTTTTGGACAAATGTTTTAAACCTTGTTCAAGTTGGTGATCCCCAACCCTCTTCACTTAGGTTGTGTAAGTGAGAGTTTACTTATGTTTATGTTCTTACATTTTATTCTATTGTTTTTCTTCTTATTCTCTTGTTCTATTTACTTGTAACTTTTGTTTAGAGTTGTAATCTTCTCTTTTGTTTCAAACACCTTTACTTTACTTGTAATCTTTTGCTTAGAGTTGTATTTTTCACTATTCTATTCTTCTTCTCTTCTTCTACTTCTTTTTGTTTATTTTTACTTTCAGTTATAGAGTTGTAACCTTATTTAATCAATCAATATTTATTTGTAATATATTTTCTAGAGTTGTATTTTCTTGCCATTTCCATTGAGGCAAATACTATTTTTCCTAACATTCAAAGCTTACCCCTTTGTTTGTTTCAATGGAAGGTGAGACCACCAAGATAATGAATCAAGACCTAGTGAGGTTGGATAGGTTTGATGGGTCCAATTTCACTAGGTGGCAAGACAAGGTGAGATTCCTTTTGACCACTCTCAAAATCTCCTACATTCTAGAATCCACTCTAGAACCTCTCCCAATGCCATCCGACAAGGACACTCTCGAGGAGGTGGAGAAAAGAAGGAAGAGGGAGGAGGAAAATCTCCTTTGTAGTGGTAATATCCTCAATGCCCTTTCCGATAGGCTCTATGACCTCTACACCGAGACCAAATTGGCCAAGGAGATATGGGATGCACTTGAGATAAAGTTCAAGGCGGAAGAGGAAGGTACCAAAAGTTTTTGATATCTCAAAACTTTGATTTCAAATTTTTTGGTGATAAACCTATTCTTCCTCAAATTTATGAATTGCAAATAATTTTTAACAAATTGAAAGTGTTAAAGATCGAGCTTCCCGAGGCCTTTCAAGTTGGTGCTACAGTGGCTAAATTACCACCAACTTGGAAGAGCTATAGGAAAAGAATCCTTCATAAAAATGAGGATTATTCTTTGGAGGAAATCCAAAAACATATTTGAATCGAGGAGGAATCGATGTGTAGAGATAAACTTGTGGAGGGGTCTAATGGAGAGACTTCCAAAGAAAATTTGGTGTCACAAACAAAACATCCCAAAAACAAAAGGAAAAAGGGTAACGAGAAATATTTGGGTCCAAAAACCAACCCAAACAAGTTTAAGGGCGAGAAAGGTCCTTGCTTTGTGTGTGGGAAAAAGGGTCACTATGCTAGAGAGTGTAGGCATAAATAAGACCAACAAGGACCTAAGGTGAATTCAACTCAAGAGGAAAACATATTTGCTACCCTTAGTGAGGTGAATGCAGTCCAAGGCAAGGTGAAAGGGTGGTGGTATGATACATGTGCCACTGTCCATGTCACCTATGACAAATCATTGTTTAAGACCTTTGAAGAGTCAAAGGGCAACCATGAGATTCAAATGGGCAATGAGGGAAAATCCAAGGTACTTGGAAAAGGTACCATTGAAGTCTTTTTCACCTTCGGCAAGAAAGTTACATTAGTGAATGTACTTTATGTTCCCGAAATGAGTATAAACTTGGTAAGTGGTGATTTGCTTGGAAAGCCCGGCATTAAAGTCATTTTTGAGTCCGGTAAATTTATACTTACCAAATCAAATGTATTTTTGGGAAAAGGGTACACTTGTGAGGGTATGTTTAAATTGTGCAACAAAGATGTAACTTTCAATGTTATCAAGAAAAATGCTAATTCCGCCTATATTGTTGAGTATGATTCTTTATTTTTGTGGCATCTTAGACTATCGCATATAGTTTTTTCAACCATGAAAAGAGTAGTAAAATGTGGTATGATTGCATGCAATATTAAAAACTATGGTAAATGTGAAACATGTGTTAAGGAAAAAATGATTAAGAAACCATTTCCTAGTGTAGAAAGATCATCTAATTTACTAGATTTAATCCATAGTGATCTTTGTGAATTAAATGGTGTTTTAACTAGAGGTGGTAAAATACATTTTGTTACTTTTATAGATGATTTTAGTAGATATACCTATGTGTTTCTTTTAAAGCATAAAGATGAAACTTTTGATGCTTTTAAATTGTATAAATTAGAAGTTGAAAATAAACTAAATAAAAAGATTAAGGTGCCAAGAAGTGATAGAGGAGGAGAGTACTTCTCTAATGAATTCAATACATTTTGTGAAGAAAATGGTATAATTCATGAGTGTACTACACCTTATACACCACAACACAATGGTGTTGCCGAAAGGAAAAATAGGACTTATCTAGAGATGATAAATTCTATGTTGGTGTTTTCTAAGTTGAACTTCAACTTATGGGGTGAAGTGCTTTTAACCGCTTGTCACATTCTTAATCGAATACCAATGAAGATAAATGAGATATCTCCATATGAGTTATGGAATGGAAGAAAACCCAACATAGGGTACTTCAAAGTGTGGGGGTGTCTTGCATATTGCAAGAAAAACGAACCTAATAGAACAAAGTTAGGTTCAAGAGCTATAAAGTGTGCTTTTGTTGGTTATGCCAACAATAGTAAAGCTTATAGGCTATTAGACTTATAGTCTAATATTGTGATTGAATCTAGAGAAGTTGAATTCTTTGAGAACATGTTATGTGACAACAATTCTCAAACTTCAACATCTCTAAAGGAGAATTTGTTATATGAGAACAATTCTCAAGCTTCTACATCCAAAGTTGATTCTCAAGAGGAGAATTCTCAAAAGAATGTAAAGCAACCCTTTGAACTTAGAAGAAGTCAAAGGCTTAAAAATCATAGAATTCTAGTAGTGGATGAAATAGATTCTCAACGAATTTCATTCTACATGGTAGAAGGAAATAGAGAGGAGGTCAGTAGGAAAATTCATATTGTACTTCTCGTTGAGGATGATTCTAAGACTTATAGAGAAGCTATGCAATCGAGAGATAGTGCATTTTGGAAAGAAGCCATCAATGATGAGATGGATTCCATTCTTTCCAACAACACTTGGGAATTGGTAGATCTCCCACCGGGGTCTAAGCCAATTGGGTGTAAGTGGGTATTTAGGAGAAAATACCACACTAACGGCACTATCCAAACCTTTATAGCTAGATTAGTAGCTAAAGGGTTTAGGCAAAAAGAGGGTATCGATTATTTCGATACCTATGCGCCTGTTGCAAGAACAACTTCTATACGAATTTTGTTCGCTTTAGCTTCTTTACACAACTTCTATGTTCATCAAATGGATGTTAAAATGGCATTCCTTAATGGTGATCTCAATGAGGAGGTCTATATGGAACAACCCGAAGGGTTTGTCCTACCAAAATATGAACATAAAGTATGTAGATTTGTAAAATCCTTATATGGATTGAAACAAGCTCCTAAGCAATGGCATGAGAAATTTGATCAAGTCATCATGTCTAATGGGTTTAGACATAAAAATGGAGACAAGTGTTTGTATTCCAAAACTTGTAAGGGATATGTGATCATTGTTTTCTTATATGTGGATGACATGCTTATTCTAAGTAATAGCATGAAAGGGATAGAAGAAACGAAGAGGTTTCTATCATCAACCTTCAAGATGAAAGATCTTGGAGAAGTTGACACCATACTTGGAATCAAAGTAAAGAAACATAGTTTGCGTTAGGGAAAGCCCACTATGTTGAGAAAGTATTGAACAAAATTAACCATCTTAAGGTTAAAGATGTCAATACTCCATTCGATCATAGTGTAAAACTATAGAAGAATGAAGGAAGAGCGATGGCTCAATTGGAGTACGCTAGTGCTATAGGGAGTCTAATGTACACTGCCCAATGTACTAGACTTGATATAGCATTTGCAGTAAGTAAACTTAATAGGTTTACAAGTAATCCAAGTGTGGATCACTAAAAGGCTATTGGAAGAGTCCTAGGTTATCTCAAGAAAACCAAAGGACTAAGCCTTCACTACTCCAAATTTCCTTCAATCTTAGAAGGATATACAGATGCAAGTTGGATATCCAATATTGGGGACAACTTGTCCACAACTGGTTGGGTATTTACACATGGTGGAGGTGCAATTTCTTGGGGTTCCAAGAAACAAACCTGTATATCTCATTCCACTATAGAAGCAGAGTCTATAGCTCTAGCTGCTACCAGCAAAGAGGCCGAATGGTTAAGGGATTTGTTGATAGAGATTCCCCTAATCAAAGAGAATGTATCTACTATATCGATACATTGTGATAGCCAAGCGACATTGGCTAGAGCATACAACGAAGTGTATAATGGGAAGTCTAGACATATTAGTCTAAGATATGGATATGTAAGAGAATTGATTCAAAGAGGAGTCATCTCAATATCCTATGTGAGAACAAATGAAAATCTGGCGGATCCTTTCACTAAGCCACTAACGAGGGATTTAGTGGCTGCATCATCTCGAGGGATGAGACTTAAACTCCCTAAAGAGATTCACAATTGATGGTAACCTATCTTAACACTAGTTATTGAACTAGTGTTAGGTTCAATAGGTAACAACAAGTCAATCAAGTGAATATTAGTTGTACTCAAAACAAGTCTCATATGAGATATTGAGTACTTGTGTGTTACCAAAGTTAAGGGTTAAAACTGAAAGGTTTTTTAATAGAATCCAGTCTTGTGAAGACAAGTATTTTTGGTAACAAAATAAGAACTCTACCTATATGGACCTAGAGGTGGTGTTGCCTCTTATGAGAATTGAGAGTATTCTCAAGAACGTCTATGAATGGAAAGTGCACATGTTCATTAACGGTGCAAAGCGAGCCATAGAGGTGTCAAGTGAACATCGCAAAGGTGTGTGTGTTATCACCGATTTGATATCATGAAAAGATGGTTCAATGCCTAGTGCAACAAATTTTCGACAAATTTTGTGATAATTACACTATAGTAAAGTTCAAGTTGAAAAATCTTTACTTTATGCACTAATGCAATGACTCCTATAAGAGAGAGTTCTTATTTAATCAAGTGGGGGATATTGTTATATTTTTAAATATAATGATTGATTAAATAAGTGTTACAATATGATAACTATTTAATCTAGTGGGAGAATGTTATATTATTTTATAATATAATGTAATATTATATTATATTATAATATAATGCTTTAGATTAAATAAATGTGACAAAGAGTGTCACATATTGTAACATATAATAGAGAGTTACAATATTTAGATATATGTGATATATCCAAATATGTAACATATTTGGTGTTACAAACTGGTAACTTCCAAATATTACCCTTTATTGTGTAAATTTGGTGTTACACAATATTGAGATGAATTTCATAAAGTCATATGTGAAATGGTTGTTAAAGATATGATTTTAACCCCAATAATGTGTTTTGGGGGTTACAAAATCAATTGCGATGGTTTAGAACCGTTTGGAAAAACGGCACAAAATGTGTGCTAAAAATGGTCAGTGGCCGCGGCCTGTGGGACAGAGAGCAGTGGCCGCGGCCACTGATGTCCCTGGCTACGGCCACAGGTGTAAATCTGACCAATTTTTCAGTTTTTTCAATCTTTGTTGAATGGCTCAAAAAAACCAAATAACTCTTAAATCTCATTTTTAAGTCCATATTAATCCAATTAAACATTGGTAGCAGCCATGGGGTTGGTGGAATTTGAAATTCAAATGGTGTCTCTAAACTCTATAAATAGGAGCCTATAGCTCACTTGAAAGACACAATATTTCTATCCATTAGAGCACTTGGCTAGAAACACCTTGAGGCTTGATAATTCCATAAAACATTTCCTTTAATCTAAGAGAGATCCCTTAGTGCTTGAGTTAGGGGGAAATAAGCTTTTGGACAAAGGTTTTAAACCTTGTTCAAGTTGGTGATCCCCAAGCCTCTTCACTTAGGTTGTGTAAGTGAGAGTTTACTTGTGTTTCTGTTCTTATATTTTATTCTATTCCTTTTCTTCTTATGCTCTTGTTCTATTTACTTGTGTTATACCCAGATTTCGAGCTATGTTAAATGTAACCTCGAAAGTTGGATTCACAAACGAATGGACTCGCAAGGTTTAGAGTATGCTCCAGGACCAAATATCGAGCCTGCAAGACTGAGACGACCTCGAATATGGTGACCTCGAAGTGTTCACGATCTCGAAAGGTAGCTCCGGAGACGCATCTATCCTCAGGGATGACCTCGGATCAGGGGTTCCGAGCTCGACGCACATACGATCTCAAACGTCGTGTGACCTCGGGAGATGTCATTAGCTCAAAAGCTGACGAGAAACCTGGGAGGCTAAGGCCTTGGAGATATATGATAAAAACCGTGAATATCTATAAGTGTTGTCCATAAGAGACGAAATCTTCATTTATTACTGTAAATCCCCTAAAGTCGTGGGATATTATTTGGTTAGTTATACGCCCCCTGGTCTTCAGGGGACGTTTCCTTTTATATCTGATTAAAGGCATTTAAAGCCATTTATTTTATTTACGCAAAAAGAGTAACTACCCAAAATATGTGGGATAGAAATTCTGAACCTTGAGAGAAAACTCTGAAGAATTCATGCTTAAGAATTTTCAGAGATAATCTTGAGTTTAATAACAGAGACTCGTGGACTAGGCAGATTTAACTGCTGAACCACGTAAAAATCGTGTTTTGTGTTGTTATTTTTCAATTGGTCATTACTAGTAATTGTTTACGTGCTCTTCTTTCACTGTTGACGAAAAACGGCGTCAACAGTTTGGTGCTTTCATTGAGAGCCTTAAGCATTCATCCCTGAAAAAATCATGGCCACAAACAATCAGAACACACCTGAGGAAAATTACCCAAGACGTCCTGGAAAACAACCAATGGAGAACCCGAATGTTGAAGAAAGAAGTGGGTCTTCTGATTCCCGGGGACCACCTCCTCCACCAAGGGATGAGGATATGTACTACAATCCGGAGCGGTACGTTCCTATTGTGGAACTTGAAAACCGGCAATTGAAGCAGCTGTTGGCAGAGGCCAACAAACGGAATGAGGAGTTGACAAGGATTGCCGCAGAGGCGCAGGTGGCTCAGCTCCCGCCTCCGCGCGAAAACCAAGTCCCTCCTCCAAGGGACGTGCAAGTTCCTCCCCGGAGACCCCGTGGGCGTCCACGAAAAGATGCTGCCACAAGGAGGCCGACTCAACCTCCGGCACCAGCAGAGCCATCCGCTCCACCTAGGCCCCAGAGGAGTACACGGGCTCGGGCCCCGGATAACCCACCTGTGGAAGTGCCTGCAGGAACTGAGAATAACCGAACCCCTGCAGAGGCTCGGACTCAGGTACCTGGGAGCGCACCAAATGCGACCGACCAATCTCGGGCAAATTCTGGACCCTCTAGGCCGCGACAAGGGTGGCAGCCACCGTCGCCTATACGGTTCCCTCCATCACCCATAAGATATCCTTCGCCCCCCCGCAGGAACGCTCAACCCGTTCGAGATCAGAATGAAGGACGTGCGGGGGAAATACAAGGAAACAGGGAGGCTTTCCAGGAGCGGAGAGGTGCCCCATCTGAGAAAAGTTAGACGTATCGGTCTCGCACGGAGGAGACGAGGCGACATGGGAATAATCCATCACGAAATAACCAAGCAATGAGTTTTACCATTGATGAGTCCGGAGAGACCAGGTCGGTCAGCAAGCATGACCGAGGTCGTAAGAATACCGGAAGTCGCAAAAATCGTCACGACCTGCGAGACCACCTGAATCAAAGTCGGGGTAATGGTGACCAAACGAATCCTGACTTGAGGAATCGCTTGAATAGGCGCAGAGATCCCATGCGGAGATGCGAGCCTGGGATTGTGATCGATGACAGCCGATTCCAGACAGTACCTCCTACGGACCCAGTCCAAGAAAGAATCAATCAGCTTGAAAAAACCTTTAGGCTTTTGAAGAATGAACGAGGAAACGGTCGATATGAGGACTCTGACGAGGAGCTCGAGCCATTTGCTCCTCATATTTCCTGTACTCCATTTCCTCAAGGGTTTCGGATCCCTCACGTCCCAACGTTTGAAGGAAAGACCGACCCGTGTAGTCACCTGAGCACGTTCAACACTATCATGAGAGCCAATAACATGGGTTACGAGCTCAGGTGCATGTTGTTTCCAACATCATTGGCAGGACCTGCAAAAAGTTGGTTCGAAAAATATTAGAGACACTCAATAACTTCTTGGGAACAGTTGTCTAAAGACTTTAAGAAGCAGTTCAGAGCAATGATGGGGGTCAGACCAGAGGCATCCACCTTAACTAACGCCCGGCAACAGCAGGGCGAAACACTAAAGAGTTACCTAACGAGATTTAATCTGGAAGTCGCCCGAGCACGGGACGTGGATGACAGTGGGCACCTAATGGCTATCCGAGCTGGTGTATTGCCGGGAAGTGCCCTTTGGGACGACATGCAAGGGAAACCGGTAAGGTCAATAACCGAGTTTAACAGACGAGCGCAGAGATTTGTCAATGTAGAGGAAGCGAGGTCGACGCTCAATGCGACTTCCCAGCCCGAAACTACAACGATAAACATCAACTCTGACTCAACCTCAGCGGACCCAGCAGCTCCAAAGCCTGCCACGGAGAACCCCTCCAAGAGGAAAAAGAACGAAGGAAGTAACCCCGAAGCCGAGGGAGGAAAGAAGAAGAAAGGGGAGAGGTATTTCTCCGTGTATAGAGTATACACCGAGCTCAATGAGTCTCGGGAGAACATATACCTGGCTAATGAAAACCAGGTCCCCTTTAGGCGTCCGGACCCGATGAGAAATCAAAAATCCAAGAGGGATTCCAGTAAGTATTGCCGGTTCCACAGAGACACCGGGCACACAACCGATGAATGTCGACAATTGAAGGACGAGATCGAAGGGTTGATCTCGAGAGGTTACTTCCGATAGTATGTCAAAAACAAGAGTACGGGTCAGACGGCCGCGAGCCAGAGAGTAGCCGCGCCTCCGACGATGCAAAACAATAATTCTCGATCTCGGGAAGAAGATAGGCCCCCGCCGATAGATGGAGAGGATGTAATAACCATCTCGGGAGTGCGTCATCTCGCAGGAGTGGGCAGGAACGCCCAAAAGAGATATGTTAACGAGCTGAAGACTAGGGATGGATCTCCTTATGAACCCGAACCTAGGGCTCCAAAAAGTCAGAGGATTAAGACACAACCAATAACCTTCACCAAGGAAGATGCCTCCCATGTCCAGTTTCCTCACCATGATCCGCTGGTCATTACTCTTCAGCTGGCCAACAGGAGGGTCCACCGAGTTCTCATAGATAATGGGAGCTCAGTTAACATACTCTACAAAGCAACCCTCGAGAAGATGGGACTCTCCCTTCGTGACCTGAAAGCATGTGCAACTACGTTGTACGGCTTTTCAGGAGAAGGAACCGCCTGCATGGGATCCATCGAGCTCCCCGTGACCTTGGGAGACTACCCAGTCTCGGTAACCAAGATAATGGAGTTCGGGGTAGTAGACTTACCATCTGCCTACAATGTGCTGCTCGGGAGACCCGCCCTGGTCGGGCTGGGAGCAGTTTCATCAGTAAGGAATTTGGCCCTTAAGTTCCCAACCCCTAGCGGAGTCGGAACGTTGAAAGGAGACCAGTTAGCAGGGAGGGAATGCTACAGCATCTCCTTGAGAGGAAAGAAACAGACAAGCGCACAAGCACTCGTCATCATACGAAACAAAGACAGAACGGTTTTAGAGATTGACGAGGAGATTGATCCAAGGATTAAGGAGAAAGTTGACCTCGAACCCTTAGAGGAGCTCGAAGAAATTCAGCTCGAGGAAGCTGATCCCTCGAAGAAGGTGAAGGTCGGAAAACACCTCCAAGATGAGGCAAAATAGCAATTAATTTTCTTTTTGAAGAAAAACCAGGATGTCTTCGCATGGTCACACTCAGACATGGTGGGGATAAGCCCAAATGTAGCAAGCCACGCACTGAACATAGACAAAAGCTTCCCCCCGAAGCAGCAAAAGCGAAGACAGCTGGACGAAGACAGAAAGAAAGCACTAAAGGAGGAGGTTGCCAGGTTAAAGGCAAACCGATTCATAAGGGATGCTTTTTACCCTGACTGGGTAGCCAATCCGGTGTTGGTCTTGAAGCCCAATGGGACGTGGCGAACCTGTATTGATTACTCAGACCTCAACAAAGCTTGCCCAAAAGACTGTTTTCCGTTACCAAGGATTGACCAGCTCGTGGATGCCACTGCGGGGCATGGCCTGATGTCGTTCATGGATGCTTATTCTGGATATAACCAGATTCCCATGCATGCCCCCGACCAAGAACATACAAGCTTCATCACGGATAAAGGGCTATACTATTATAATGTCATGCCATTCGGGCTCAAGAATGCTGGAGCCACATACCAGCGGCTCGTAAACATGATGTTTTCAGAACAAATAGGGAACAACATGGAGTTTTATGTTGATGACATGCTTTTCAAGTCTCAACTCAACAAGAACCATGTTTATGACCTCAAAGAGTGCTTCGGCGTGCTCAGAAAGTATAACATGAAGCTAAATCCTCAGAAGTGCACTTTTGGGGTGTCTTCAGGAAAATTTCTAGGCTTTATTGTGAACTCTCATGGAATCGAGGCTAACCCCGACAAGATCAAGGCTCTGATTGATATGCCCTCACCTCGAAGGCACAAAGATGTCCAAAGGTTGACTGGCAGGATGGCAGCCCTAAGCAGATTCATCTCGAAGTCTACGGATCGTGGTCTTCCATTTTTCAACTTATTGAGAGGAGGTAAGAAGTTTGAATGGATGGAGGAATGCGAGCTGGCCTTGCAGGAGCTCAAGAAGCACCTTGCAGAACCACCAATCCTGTCAAAACCTGAAATGGGAGAAATACTGTACCTATACCTTTCAACCACCGAACACGCGATAAGCGCAGTGCTCGTTCGAGAAGAAGAGAAGGTGCAAAGACCCGTCTACTACATCAGTAAAAGATTACTGGGGGTAGAGTCAAGATACCCATTGATGGAGAAACTCATGCTCTGTTTAATTCATTCATCTCGAAAACTCCGCCCCTACTTTCAGGCGCATCCCATCCATGTACTGACTGATCAACTGGTTAGGCAAGTCATGTCTAAACCAGAAGCTTCAGATCGACTTCTTAAATGGGCTATTGAGCTCGGACAGTTCGAAATCACCTACCACCCGAGAATGACCATTAAGGCACAGGCATTGGCAGACTTCATAGTGGAATGTGCCGGTATAGCCGACGACGAGGTAATAACCACGGCCCACGAGCTGTGGAAACTTTACGTCGACGGCTCATCAAATGAAAATGGAGCGGGGGCAGGGGTCATTCTGGTTACCCCCTGCAGGAAGTAGATTCCATTCTGCCTTAAGATTTGGCTTTAAAGCATCGAATAATGAGGCCAAATACGAGGCTCTACTCGCGGGACTTCGTATAGCAAAGGAGCTCAAAGCTAAAGCTATACATTGCTACAGTGACTCCCAGCTCGTGGTTAATCAAATCCTAGGAGAATACCAGGCTCGCGGCACAAGAATGGCAGCTTATCTGGAGAAGGCAAAATACGCATTGGAGTATTTCGACTTTTATGCAATCAAACAGGTTCCCCGAGAACGGAACTCAAATGCAGATGCCTTAGCTCGGCTCGCCACATCCACCGAAAATGAAGAGCTGAATGTTGTACCCATAGAACACTTATCAGCACCTAGCATTAACGAGCCAGAAGAGGAAGATGTGTGTATGATCGAAACAGAGCCGACCTGGATGACCCCGATAGTTGATTATCTCGAAAATGGAGTTCTTCCAAAAGATCGGAGCCAGGCTCGAAAGTTGATGTATCAACTTCCCCGTTACACCATTTTGGACGGAAAGCTATACAGAAGGGGATATTCCATGCCGTTACTTAGGTGCGTAACCCCTCCCAAAGCTAAAAAAATCATTGAAGAAATTCATGAAGGGTTCTGCCGAGATCACACCGGGGGGCATAGCCTGTCCAAGAAGATCATACGCCAAGGATACTTCTGGCCAACCATCAAAACAGATTCTTTCGAATACGTGAAGAAATGCGACAAATGCCAGAGATTCGCCACAATACCCCGAGCTCCACCATCCGAACTGACCATGTTGACTTCCCCATGGCCTTTCGCGGTATGGGGCATCGACCTCATAGGCTCTCTCCCGACTGGTAAGGGCGGAGTAAAATATGCTGTGGTTGCCGTGGATTACTTCACAAAGTGGACGGAGGCTGAACCGTTGGCGACTATAACTTCAAAGAAGATCCTTGATTTCGTGGTAAAAAGCATCGTGTGCCGCTATGGGGTACCAAGGAAGATCGTATCCGACAATGGAACCCAGTTCGATTGCGACTTGTTCACCGACTTTTGTGAAAAAAACGGCATAATAAAGAGTTTTTCGTCAGTAGCCCACCCTCAAGCGAATGGCCAGGTCGAGGCCGTAAACAAAACTCTTAAAAGTTCTCTGAAAAAAAGGTTGGAGGAAGCCAAGGGACGATGGCTCGAAGAATTGCCCCAAGTTCTTTGGGGATACAGGACCACAACTCGAACATCAACAGGGCATACCCCGTTCTCTCCAGCATACGGCTGCGAGGCAATGTTGCCCATCGAGGTCGAAATTCCAACGATCCGAACTCAAATCTACGATCAAAGTTCAAACCACACTCAGCTTGAGGAAACCTTAGACTTGATTGAAGAAAAAAGAGAAGTGGCTTAGCTGAGAAACGCTGCTTACCAGCAACGAACTATTAGGTATTTTAACAAGAGGGTTCAAGATCGAAAGTTCAGAATGGGAGATCTGGTGTTGAGACGCGTATTCTTGGCAACGCGAGATCCAGCAGCTGGGGTGCTCGGGCCGAATTGGGAAGGACCGTACCAGATAGAGTCAATCATCCGTCCCGGTGTGTACAAACTTGCGAGATTGGATGGGAGCATGGTACCACGAGCATGGAATGGCGAACACCTTAGACCTTACTATCAGTAGTGTAGGAAAAGTGTTGCCTATAACCATGAGTTTTTATCTGTATTAGTTTGTTTGCTATTTGAATTCCATCAAATAAAGATTTATTTCGATCAGTATATTATCTCTTTTTATTTTTGCAATCTCTCTTAATTCAATAACCTATGGTCGTACTCATAGGATATTAAGGGGGCATCATTGGTATATATACCATCAGCTTAAAAAATAAAAAAAATATATAAAACATAAAGTATTTGGATATAACCAGATATGCGAGCTTAGAGAGTTCGGACGTAACCGAATTATCAAAAACATAAAGTATTTGGATATAACCAGATATGCGAGCTTAGAGAGTTCGGACGTAACCGAATTATCAAAAACATAAAGTATTTGGATATAACCAGATACACGAGCTTAGATAGTTCGGACATAACCGAATTATCAAAAACAGGAAACGTTTGGAGTTAACCAAATGTGCAAACTTAACAGGTTTGGAACAAACCAGCCAAAAACCTAATCGACGATAAGTAGGAACCTAAACCTACTTCGAGATAAATCGAGATCGAGGCTGGAATGTCTTAAAGAAAAATAGTTTCGAACTCTTAACCTTGGAGCAAAGACCGAGGATGAGGAAAAGTGACTAAGCAAAAAAGATATAACCAAATCATTCACATTACATACCATATAAGTACTTTCAGGTTCATGGTTAAAGTAATATCCGACTCTGAAAAATAACGAGGTCGGAAGCGGATAATTTGAACAAACTATGCATGAATGCATTGAGCTTCGAGCCTAAATCCACAATATGTTTGTATGAATAAATAAACATAAATGATTCATCCATATAAAGTGTGCAAAATATTTCGAGCCAAGAAATGTAAAGCATATATAAGTCAATATTTAAAGAAATTGTATCAGCCCTGTGGGCATAAATTAAAATAATTACAAAAATAAGGGGACGCAGCCCCAATAGATGGTTTCCCCGAGATCAGATTTAAGAAAGAGGAGTCTCCTTGGCCTTCTCAGCATCAGCAGCACCGGACCCCTCAGGACGAATAGCATGGCTATCCTCTTGGGCTCCCTTCGAAACGGCCTCCCGAGCAGCCTCTTCCTTCTCGAGTCGAGCATTCCACCTGTCAAGAAGTGTCGCCTCGTGAGGACCTAAGAAGCTGGTATCGAGATCTTCATTGTTGGCCCACATTCGGTACATGGCCGAGTCAACCGCCTGATCCTTCTTCTCTTTGTACTCAGCAAGGAGCCGAGCTTTTTCGTCCTCCATGATATCAAAGGTGGCAGCCTTTTCCTCTTCAAGCTTCTTCTTGGTCTCTTGGAGCTGGGTGATCTCCCTCTTAAGACCCTCGAGCTCGGCATTCTCCTTCTTAAGCTCCTCGAGCTTAGCTTTCAGCTTCCCGAGCTCGGTGGCCATGCCTTCACGTTCCTTTGCTCCTGCCTCAAGCTTTGCATTCGCTGCCTTCAGATGATCGCTCGCTTTGAGGTGGAGATCCTTCGCCTCTTGAGCATGAGACCTGCTCAAATGGATCTCGTTGTTCAACTTATAATTGAGCTGGGCAGTAAAGGCAAGAGACTGAAAAAGGAAAAAATCATCATTAACACCAGGTCAGTGTGATTATAACCAAGAAGAAGGACTGTAGAAGGACACTTACCGCGGCAGCGAGCTCGATACTCTTCTCATAGAGGACAGTGTAGTCTTGGGTATCGTTCAAGCATTGCCATTGGGGAGCTTCGAGACTGCCAAAGCTCTGGCCAATCCGGGACATAACATCAGAGACCAGCGTAGACCCATGGGACCCAGCGACATTGTCGACCACATATGCATCCATGTGGGTGGAAACTGATAGCTTCTGAGCTCGAGAAGCAGAAGGCTTTCTAGAAGGCAGACCCAAGGATGAATGAACCACCACAGGAGGTTGGGGCTCAACCACAATGAAGGGACCGACCAGCGAAGTTAGCGCCACTGCAGAGGCGACGGCCTGCGAGGACGGCGCCGCTGTGGAAACGCCGGCCTGGGAAGTCGCTGCAGCGATGGAGCTCGAAACCGGTGGAGCAGGAGGAGGGGTTTTCTTGGACCTCTTGGGGCCCTTGCCCGGCCGGCCAATCTTCAGCGACCCCGCTCTGGGACGCTTGTTAAGGTCGGAATCCATCTTTCCTGCACAAGTCACAACACAATGTGAGTCAGTAAATGAGAAAACCATATAAGTTGTTTCAGTATCACACAGGCATATAAAGTGATGGTAGAGGAAACCTAACTAGAACTCTCCCCCGAGCTCGAGCTTGGGGACCATGAAATTCCCCCGTCTTCAGAGGAGGCGGGGGGAGTGCCTTCCCTATATGTGGGTGATAACCTCGAAAGGTCCCTATAATCGTTGGTCCCGTACTGAAAAGCTATCCCGTTCCACACCTCGTTCGTAGTATACATGGTGTCGTACTTCCCGAGCCCACTATCAAACCTATGGACACAGTCGTCTACCCAACTCCATATGTAGAAGTGGTATCTATCCTGTGGGCATGAGACTAACCTATTGGGTTTATGTTTTAGTAAGGTGGGGGACCACATTCTCGAGGTTGGAAGGGCTTTACCTTCATCCGAATCTGAGCTTGAGGCTTCGTCATTAGCCTCATTCCCCGACAGCGGACTCCTTATGCGAACTAGAAGTGGCGGCCTTGCTTCTCTCCTCGGAGGGAGGGCGCCTGTGGGCAAAGGCACCTGCTCCCAGTGTTCATACTTTTTATTGGACCAGTCAGAGGTGGACTGGCCCTCCCCCAAAAGTCCGCATTTTCGGAGCCTGTCCTCGTGTAAAAGGTATAAGAGAGACCTCCTACCATGGGGGAGTTGGAGCTGGGTCTCTCTGTGCCCCTTCATTGTCTCGTCAGGAGTGGGACGCTGAAAATTGGCTGAAAGACAACATATTTCAACTAAGTATGGATCTAAGAGCTAAAGTCCCGAGCACAGAAACAAAAATAACAAGAATACTTATGAATCCGCCTGAACGATTAGTGTCGAGACGGGGACAGACCGTCTGTCCAGAAGAAGGCCCTTTTGAAATAAGGCGGATGATTGGGAAGATCTTCAAAGACCTTCTTCTCTTTGGGATAGCTCAAAAGATAATAAAATCCATCTCCTCCCCGAGCTCGGGAGGGGTTGCTTTTCAGACAAAAGAGATATAAAATCTCTTAAGGCGAAGGTCCTTCCCACGTCAACTCGTGGTATAGCGACCTCAGGGCAGACAGCACCCTGTAAGAATTGGTGTTAAGTTGGAACGGAGCCAACCCAAAAAAATTCGTGAAGTCCTTGAAAAAAGACTTCAAGGGCAACAGTGCTCCCGCCCTCATGTGTTCCTGGCTCCATGCCGCGTATTTTACCTTGGCGTCGCGGCCCCCAGGGGCGAAGCAGCTTCGTTCATGGTCGGTCGGAGCTCGACACTTTAAAGAACCTGACAAGCTGAGGCCATGGAAGGCCAAGATGTCAGTTATCTGACTAGTCGAGGTAACCGAGCTCCAATAGTGCTCGGCCTCGAACATTTCTTTCCTCGGCTGTGAGGAAGAAGGTTCCCCCATTAGTGAAAATTGGAGCTCCCCTGGATGGTATGCGACAGTGACCTTTAGTGCAGGGTCGAGGGGAATCGACCTAGGTCCCGAATTAGATTCCGGATAAAGGGCCTCCCGAAGAATTCTCCTCTTCTTCTCAATAACCTCGACTATCTGACGGCGATAATGAGCTCGAATATCCTCCTGCTCGCGCGCAAGCTCGTACTCCCTTATCCGACATTGATTCCAGGCGAACAATGATTCTGGGCTCGGGGTTTTTGGCTCGTAAGGGATTGCCAGCAACGACCCCCACCGTCTTTCCAGTTCTGTGACATCTAGCGAGAAAGAAAAAATGGTGAGGGCCATGCATGCAAGAATTACGAGTTCGAAAAGACGAGCTCGGGGTTTAGGAACAAAACAAGCTATATATTAAGACCCTTATTAAAGAGTCAGGACGTGCGTTCCACGAGAAAGGAAGGAGAGTGGATAATTTTTTGAAAATCCCAAAAATCAAGGGAAAAAAGAGTGGCGGTTAACCAGAAAAGGCAGCCTTGGGTTTCGTGCATTAGCCAAAGCCAAAGTTTTTTACCCGAAATCTTGGTGTATAAGAAACGTCTCTTAAAATTTTAAAACCCAGGAAACAGGAATCTTGCTCAAACATCAAAACTGGGTATGAACCAGTGATGTAAATTCTGTGTTGGAAATCTAAAAAGCATAAGAGCCTATCGGATAGAAATCTCCTATCGTATTATGCTAAGAGTGTAAACTAGTACATACAAAGACACAGCAAGAACAACATGAACAAAAACTGACAAAATGGAAAACAAAGATTGCATACTTACACAATAATGGCGATTGCAAAGAGATCGTTGAATGAAGGAGAGGTTGCAAATAAGAACTCACGGACTCGAACAAACCAGGGTTTCTTTGTTTCTTTGGCTGAGAAAACATGCACGGGATAGAAGCTTTATAGGAAGGTCTCTGGTTTCGTTTTTTTTTCTCTTTTCTTGCTCCTGGTGAACGAAAATAAAAAAGAAGATGATGAGTGGGGTCTCATATATATAGATGGAAAAAGGGAATTAATCTGGGGCGTTGAATGAAATCCTTGCTAGATCCAACGGATGGGGATCAATGACAAGATGGCGCTGAAAAGGTGGCAGACGGATGATCGTGGGCAGGTTTCCAAGGTACTCAAGTACCAAAAATGAGCAATGCCCAGCTGACGCGTGTCCATTTTCAAAAGTGTATGACGGTACGGTTCCCGAAGAAAGTAGTTCAAAAGTTTCCTTCTCTTAGGATTCGAATAAAAACTTTTGAGGGGGCAAGATGTTATACCCAGATTTCGAGCTATGTTAAATGTAACCTCGAAAGTTGGATTCACAAACGAATGGACTCGCAAGGTTTAGAGTATGCTCTAGGACCAAATATCAAGCCTGCAAGACTGAGACGACCTCGAATATGGTGACCTCGAAGTGTTCACGATCTCGAAAGGTAGCTCCGGAGACGCATCTATCCTCAGGGATGACCTCGGATCAGGGGTTCCGAGCTCGACGCACATACGATCTCAAAAGTCGTGTGACCTCGGGAGATGTCATTAGCTCAAAAGCTGACGAGAAACCTGAGAGGCTAAGGCCTTGGAGATATATGATAAAAACCGTGAATATCTATAAGTGTTGTCCATAAGAGACGAAATCTTCATTTATTACTGTAAATCCCCTAAAGTCGTGGGATATTATTTGGTTAGTTATACGCCCCCTGGTCTTTAGGGGACGTTTCCTTTTATATCTAATTATAGGCATTTAAAGCCATTTATTTTATTTACGCAAAAAGAGTAACTACCCAAAATATGTGGGATAGTATTCTGCAATCTTCTCTAAAAATAGAGAGGTCATGCACCATTGTAAATGAGCGAAATTCTGAACCTTGAGAGAAAACTCTGAAGAATTCATGCTTAAGAATTTTCAGAGATAATCTTGAGTTTAATAACAGAGACTCGTGGACTAGGCAGATTTAACTGCTGAACCACGTAAAAATCGTGTTTTGTGTTGTTATTTTTCAATTGGTCATTACTAGTAATTGTTTACGTGCTCTTCTTTCACTGTTGACGAAAAACGGCGTCAACAACTTGTAACTTTTGTTTAGAGTTGTAATCTTCTCTTTTGTTTCAAACACCTTTACTTTACTTGTAATATTTTGCTTAGATTTGTATTTTTCACTATTCTATTCTTCTTCTCTTCTTCTTCTTCTTTTTGTTTATTTGTACTTTCAGTTATAGAGTTGTAATCTTCTCTTTTGTTTCAAACACCTTTACTTTACTTGTAATCTTTTGCTTAGATTTGTATTTTGCATTATTCTATTCTTTTTCTCTTCTTCTTCTTCTTCTTTTTGTTTATTTGTACTTTCAGTTATAGAGTTGTAACTTTATTTAATCAATCAATATTTATTTGTAATATATTGTCTAGACTTGTATTTTCTTGCCATTTCCATTGAGGCAAATACTATTTTTCCTAGCAGGGATGTTGACCCTGATTCTGGCCAACTGACACGGAGTCAAATTTGCTTGATGTGGAAAGAACACATTGGAAAGAATGTGATGACGAAATGATAAAGAACGCAAGGGTTTATAGTGGTTCGGCCCCAGAATCTGGTAATAACCTACGTCCACTTGAATTGCTATTTATATACGATTCAAAGGAGTGATCAAAGAACTAGTGGTTCAATGAGTTTCACCAACCTCTGAAGAATAAGACAATATCTCAAATAGAATCACTCTAGTCTCAAATAACTCGAAAGCCAAAAGTCCCTTCCTTGAGCTATCTTTCTCTATTTATAAGCTCAAGGGGGATTACATGAATTTGTTACAGATATTCTTTCCTAAATAATCGGATACTCAGGAAATTGTGGGAGTCAATTTCGGGATTTACAAAGATCTTTATAAAAATATCATGAAGCATGCGGAACCTGCGACCATACTGGTCGTAGGTAAGTTTCGGCTGCCTACTGCTTGTAATTTGTCTTCTGGTCGATACCCTAGTAGAGTTCCACCAAGTGTCAGCCATGTGTCTGGGAATCACCTACCACGTCATTCGTGCCAGTTTTTTGGATAACATTTGCCCCCCAAGTTTATTTATTACGAGCAATAAATAAACTTTTGAGGAAATGACCCTTCGGTGACCCCACCATACCTGTCAGAACCCTTCGTGTGTTCTTGGAAAAAGCAACCTACTCTTGGCTAATCACGGCTTTTTGCTTCCCCAGTAATGTTTCGACGGCTATCACTCTTCCCTATACTTCGAAAAAGGGGAAGCTGATGATTACTCCCTTTTAATGCCACGGACAAAAATATATATATATAGCATCTCCGAAGTCTTCCTTTTCTTTTTAAGCACGCCATTACTCTTTCAAGAAACC
Source organism: Humulus lupulus (assembly GCF_963169125.1). Taxonomy (NCBI): domain Eukaryota; kingdom Viridiplantae; phylum Streptophyta; class Magnoliopsida; order Rosales; family Cannabaceae; genus Humulus; species Humulus lupulus. The sequence continues at coordinate 98,456,598 of NC_084793.1, forward strand.
CTAAAACCAGAGCTTCCATTTTCTTCTGTAGACCGTCCTTCTGCATTTCAAGACTCAGTCCGTGAGTTCCCTGATCTCCGAAAAATCTTACCAACCTCCACGATCTTTTTTCTGGTAAGTCTTGGAACTTTTATGCTTCATATTTTTGTAGTGCATGTTTCTGTATATTGACTATTGAGTTCATCTATTTCTGGGTTGAGATGCTTGTTAGTAGAGGGTTTTGTGGGTGAAAAAAGTTACGAGTTAGTTTGATAGTCGAGATTATACTTTTTAGGACGTAAAACCGAAGTAAATGTTCGATTTTTATGCCAGCCGAAAAAAATAGGTTTTTCCCGCCCTAAAAGGAGTTGAAAAAGCTTTTTCAAAAAAAAACTTTTTGCTTTCACCTCTGATCTGTTTCTCAAATTGTTCGCGTGAAATTTTTTAGCTTTTTGTTAGAATGCTGTTGTATAAAAGCTTAACTTTTATACTCGACCAGCGTTATTTTAAAAACTTTCAAAATTCTCTATCCTCACCTCCCCATTCTTCTGTTTGCAGACTTTAATGCCAGAATTGTGGGGAGGTGAACGGCCCATCAACGACGATCTTCTTGCCCAGCTGCTCGAAGGTGAAAAACAACCGACCGACCAAGTTCACGAGATTCCATTTTCACGATCTTCTCCTAGACCTCGTTCATCACTCCTCAAATGGCTCGTTCTACGTCTTTAGGCAAGAAAAGACTTGACTCCAAAAATAGCGCAAACTCTCCTGCCCAGCCCGATCCACAGGCTAGGGTTCCCTCGACCAGTGGTCGAGAAAATGCCGCCCCAGACCCTCGTATCCAAGTCAGGGCCCGCCCTCGGCATCAAAACCTTCCTGATGTCGAGTGGTATCTCTCCCTGACTAGCCAAGTGACTCCTCGGATGCTTGCCAACTACCGTAGGAAGTATCCTCTTACAGGGGTTAATCTCAAAATTCCAGCTGCAGACCAAAGGGCTAACCTTCCCGAAGGTGTATACAGTGCTTGGTCCAGATATCATATAGAGGCGGGGGCTATCCTCCCTCTACATCCTTTTTATCAGGGGGTGGTCAACGATTTTGTTTCGCCCCCTTTCAAATTACCCCGAATGGATATAGAATGCTGGCCGCATTCTATATCCTGTACAAACTTAAAAAATGGCCAGAACCTACCCCTCATGAGGTCAATTTCCTTTTCGACCTTCAGTCCAACCCTCAACAGTATAGGACGGGCTTCTTCCATCTTTGTCACCAGGAGACAAGCCGGACACTCCTGAGTGACACTACACATATTTCCAACGTGGGGCAGTACAGTAGGGAGTACTTCCTCACATCGGACATGACCGCCAACAATCTGGCCTTCGCTCGAGGAGGTAAGTGCTACTTTTACTGGTCGATACCTTTCCTTAGCGAATTTTTCTGCATTTTTCTTAAAGTACACTTTGCCTTTCAGGACCATGGCTACGTCCGACCCCAACACCAGACATGGTGTTGAGGTCCACCGCACTGGCCAGGATGATAGACGCAGAAAAAAGCGTCAAGTCCCTGGTTATCGATGAAAATCTGAGGCTATCTGGTCTCCTGGCTCCTCGTCATGAAACAAGAGGACTTGTGGTAGCAGATGCCACAGCCAAGGGGGATCCCGAGCAGCAACCCCCAGTGTCTCCTCCCCGAAGGAGGCCAACGGGGGTTACAATCAGGGAACCCACTGGCAATCCTACCGCAGAAAGGCCTTCTGCGCCCCAAGGCAAGGGGAAACAAAAGGCAACAGAGTCTGTTGTGGACCTGGATGAATCCTCCGATTAAAACGGTACTGTTATTTCGCTTTTAAATAGCTTGCCAATTCCCTGTCACTTGTTTGACGGGGAGGGCAATTTTACGTATACTCCAAATCTAGGGCCAGACTTCTTCGTGCCAGATAGTGAGTGTGTGACTAATAAAGTCAGTAGTATAACGACCAGTAGTTGTAGCTCGGGTATTAAACTTTGTGACCTCTTTTCTATTTTATCAAGGGTTTTTATCCGCCTTTATCTTATCCTTTGCATATTTTTCTTTGTACGTAGATATGGCCACTCCCAACGTCTTCGATTTGTACCAGACTGAGGAGGAGGTAGAAGTCCCCCTGGTTCGGCGAAAGACGTCCAGGAGGCACAATGGTGAATCGAGCCAAGGACCTCCTGCCAAGAAGGGTCGAACAAAAGATCCTTCCAAGGATGTGCCAACTGGGCAAGCTTCTGCTCAGCCTTTGGTTCCTGTTGAAAAGGAAACCCCACCCGCTACTATGAATCCCACATCTGCAGCCACGAAAGAACAGTCCCAGTCGGCTAAAGTTCCTGGGGCCAAACTTTCACACCTCACCTTGCGAGCAGCAAAGGATCGTCTTGCACACATCGTGAGGTATGACCACTGCAAGGATGCAATGGCTAAGGCGGAGAATATGGGGGTCAATCAAATCCTGAACAGGGCCCTAAAAGAAATTTCCAACGTAAGCATTTTTTATCTCTTTGGCCTTCATTTTTTCTTCCTTGTAACAGATTCTAACTTTATCCTTTGACCATAGGCCATGCTGACTGCAACTGCTACTCGTACCCGTGCCCAGGCTACCATCGACCAGGCTTGGGCAAAGGCCATTGAGAGGTACCAGGTGAAAGCCAACGAGGAGCTTCAGGTTGTAGAAGCCAGGCACGCTGGGGAGTTGGAGGTGGTCACTCAACAGAAGGATGCTGCGGTGGCAAAGCTGGCAGAGGCTGAGTCTTCTAAGGCAGCCATAAGGAAGCAGAGGGATGACTTCCAGGAGTCCAGTCGGATCGAATACCATGAAGTCAAGAGGCTTAAGGAGGAGCTTCTTGCTAAGGACAAGGCCATAGCCGTTTTTGAGAGCCAAGTAGAGCAGCTTAAGCTTAACAATGCCAAAGATCTGGAAAGGTACAAGAATTTGACGCTTCTGTGTTTTTACGACTTCTGGAAACACAACCGGGGTGCCAATTTTGACTACCTTCCAGAAGATGCCAGGAATGCTGAGTTGGCCCGCTGCACTACTTGATTGGCTGAAGAAGAAGAAAGAGCAAGGATCCCTGCTTCCCCAAGCATCCAGCTGGCCGTAGTCGAAGAGGAAGGAGGAGTTGCTGATGATGCAACCAACCAAAATGTTGAGCAAGATCCTCCTGCTCCTTAAACTTATTTTTCTCCTTTTATTTTTCTTCACTTACACGACTCACGGGTCGTACTGTAAAGACAATTTTTATTTTTAAATTTAAATTTGCTGCACGGGCAGCAAACTTTCCGTTTACTTTGAACAATTACCTCCAAGCAGTGATGCTCGCGGTGTAAAAGACTGCATCTTGATATTATAATATTTTCATTTACTATAACATATGTCCGTATAACCGAACTTAGCATAGTACTTTGGTTTGATTTAACAAAATATAGATTTTGAAAAATACTCTAAGTACCGTAGCATGCTTTCACTCATTTTGTTCATGTGTTTACATACCTTTTGGTATGCTTTGCTATCGATGTACCTTATATGCCCCCCAAGTGATCAAGGAGCTTTAGGTCCTGGGTCACTTGCCTTGACCACAACCTGTGCGAACATTTCTGCTCGGTAGGAAATGTAACACTTATAATACAGCAAAACAACACACGTAATGAACAAATACTTGTAAAAATAAATTCACAAAGGTTGGCAAGAATGATTGGCTGCGCACAGTCCCTTATAATCTCGTATTAAAAATGGACTAAACATGTCTTTACGAGTGATCTTAAAAAAGATCTTACACTTATAAGCGATTAGCCATACAACGTGGCTAACCCTTTTTTCGAAACTTGTAAAAAGTAAAAATTAATACAAGCCAGTCCTTTAAAAAGGACTGTTTATTGGTAGTACTTGTGCAGGTGTTCACCGTTCCAATAGCATGGAACGAGATCTCCATTTAGGCGTGCAAGTTTGTAGGTGCCCGGGTGAAGGACTTCTTCAATCTGGTAAGGTCCTTCCCAATTAGGTCCGAGTACTCCAGCAGTGGGGTCGCGGGTGTTCAAGAAAACTCGTCGTAGCACCAGGTCACCGACGTTGAATTTCCTTTCTTTTACTTTCGAGTTAAAGTACTGGGCGACCTTTTGCTGGTACGCAGCAACTCGGAGTTGGGATTTTTCTCGTATTTCGTCAATTGAGTCTAGGGACTCCATCATCAGTTGCCTGTTCTGGCCCTGGTCGTATGTAATGCGTCGATGTGAGGGGGGATCTAATTCGACAAGTAACATGGCTTCATATCCATAGGCTAAGGAAAATGGGGTATGACCTGTCGTTGTTCGGTGAGAAGTTCTATACGACCAGAGGACTTCAGGCAGCTATTCTGTCCATGCTCCCTTGGCGTCTTCAAGCCTTTTCTTCAGGGTGTCCTTAAGCGTTTTATTTACTTCTTCGACCTGCCCGTTTGCTTGTGGATGTGCGACTGAAGAAAAGCTTTTAATGATCCCGTGCCTTATGCAGAAGTCTGTGAATAAGTCACTGTCAAATTGGGTTCCGTTGTCTGAGACAATCTTTCGAGGCAAACCATATCGGCAAACAATGTTCTTGATGACAAAGTCAAGAACTTTCTTGGTCGTTATGGTAGCGAGTGGTTCATCTTCGGCCCACCTGGTGAAGTAGTCGACTGCCAAAACTGCGTACTTCACTCCGCCTTTTCCCGTTGGCAGGGATCCAATCAGGTCTATACCCCCATTCCGCAAAAGGCCAAGGACTTTGCATCTATTTTAACTCGTTTGGAGCTGCGCGTGGGATTTTGGAAAATCTTTGACACTTATCGCACTTTCATACAAACTCCATTGAATCTTCATTCATGGTCAGCCAGAAATAACCTTGCCTTAGAATCTTTTTTGCCAAACTTTGCCCCCCAGCGTGATCCCCGCAGAAGTCTTCATGTACCTCCTTCATTAGCTCCTTAGCTTTTTCTGGCGTAATGCATCTTAGCAGTGGCATGGAATATCCTCTTCGGTACATAATACCATCGACCAGTATGTACCTAGTAGCCTGCCTTTGAAGAGTTCTGGCCTTGTTTCTATCTGTCGGTAGCACACCATTTGTTAGATACTCCAAGTAAGGCACCATCCATGTGTCTTCCATTCGGATTTCCATACTGGCTTCAATTGCTCGTATGCTTGGCTCACTCAATCTTTCTACTGGCACAATGTTCAAAGTGTCAGCATCTTTTGCGCTCGCGAGTTTGGCTAAGGCATCCGCATTTGAATTCTGATCCCGCGGTATTTGCTGGAGGGTATACTTCGTGAACTGGGCTAACAGGTCTTTAGTTTTATTCAAGTAGGCCACCATTTTTAGGCCTCGTGCTTGATATTCCCCTAGAACTTGATTCACTACCAGCTGTGAATCACTGTAAATATCAAGCGCCTTTATGCTCATGTCTTTTTCCATTCTCAATCCAGCGAGGAGTGCTTCGTATTCGGCTTCATTATTTGACATGGTGAAGTCGAACCTGATGGCGCAGTGAAATCCATGCCCTTCTGGCGTTATCAAGATCACTCCTGCTCCTGCGTGAGATTCCTTTGATGACCCGTCTATGAATAATTTCCACGAAGGAGCTTCATCTTGAAGCTCAGGCGCAGTAGGCTTTTCGCACTGCTCACTATCCAGGAGTTCGGTGAACTCTGCGATGAGATCGGCCAAGACTTGTCCCTTTACTGCTGCTCGCGGTGAATATTTGATATCGAACTGCCCTAGTTCGACTGCCCATTTTAATAGACGCCCAGCCGCTTCTGGTTTTTGGAGGACTTGCCGAAGGGGCTGGCAGTTAAAACTGTGATAGGGTAGGCTTGAAAGTAAGGACGTAGCTTCCTCGAGGCCAAGATTAAACAGTATGCTAACCTCTCGATGGGAGGATACCTCAGTTCTGCTCCGATCAGCCTCTTGCTTACATAGTAAACCGCTTTTTGTACGCCTTCTTCCTCTCGTACTAGTATCGCACTAGCAGCAACTTCAGTGATCGCCAGGTAAATGAACAAAGTTTCTCCTTCGATTGGCTTTGATAAAATGGGAGGCTGTGCCATATGGGCTTTCAAGGCCTGAAAAGCTTGCTCACAGTCTCCTGTCCATTCAAATTTCTTATTGCCCCTAAGTAGATTGAAAAAAGGGACGCATTTGTCTGTTGATTTTGAAATAAATCTACTTAGGGCTGCAATCCTCCCGGTTAAACTTTGTACATATTTGATCTATTCTGGCGATTTCATGTCGATCAGGGCTTTTATCTTGTCGGGGTTGGCCTCGATTCCTCTTGAATTTACAATGAACCCCAAAAATTTCCCTGATCCAACTCCGAAGGAACATTTGAGAGGATTTAGTTTCATCAGGTACTTGTTCAATACATCGAAACATTCTTGTAAATCCTTCACATGTCCTTCTGCCTTTTTAGACTTTACCAGCATATCGTCCACATATACCTCCATGTTTACTCCGATCAATTCTTTAAACATGTGGTTAACTAACCGCTGGTAAGTCGCACCTACGTTTTTCAGTCCGAAGGGCATTACTTTATAACAGTATAAGCCTGTATCGATCCGAAAGCTGGTTTGATCCTCGTCAGGGGGATGCATGCTAATCTGATTGTAGCCTGAATATGCATCCATGAAGGAGAGGATCTCGTGTCCTGCAGTAGCATCGACCAACTGGTCGATTCTTGGGAGTGGGAAGCAATCCTTTGGGCAGGCTTTATTGAGGTCTGTAAAATCTACACAGGTTCGCCATTTGTCGTTAAGCTTGGGAACCAGCACTGGATTGGAGACCCACGATGGATAGAATGCCACCCTGATGAACCCATTCTCCTTTAACCTCTCAACTTCTTCTTTTAAGGCTCTCGATCGATCCTTATCGAGCAGCCTTCTTTTTTGTTGCACGGGTGGAAAAGTCTTGTCTATGTTCAGGACATGGCTGATAACTGCAGGGTCTATCCCAGCCATGTCTTTGTGCGACCAGGCAAAGACTTCTTGGTTCTTCCGCAAAAATTCCACCAGTGCATGCTTCGTGGTTGGTTCTAGGTTTTTCCTGACCTTCACGACTCTAGTCGGGTCTTTTTCGTCAAGTTGGACCTCTTCCAGGTCCTCGACGGGTCCAACGTTTTCTTCAAAATCCCCAAAGCGAGGATCTAAATCTCTATCCTCACTTTGGGCAACACCCTATTTGGTGACTTCATCACCGGATTAGGCTTGTGTATCAATTTCCATCTGCAACTTATCTGAGGTAGTGCTCTTTGACGTTCCCTTTTTCGCCTTCGTGACTGAGGCGTTGTAGCACTCTCTGGCCTCCCTCTGGTTTCCCAAAACGCGTCCTACCCCTGCGTCTATCAGGAATTTCATGGCTAAGTGCCACATAGAGGTGATGGCCCGTAGATCAACCAGTATAGGCCTCCCAATGATGGCATTGTACGCCGAAGGACAATCGACTATTATAAAAGTAGCGAGTAATGTCCTGGTAGCAGGCGCTGTACCTGCTATCACTGGTAGTCTGATTGACCCTGCGGGGGCGAGTCCCTCACCAGAGAAGCCGTATATTGTTTGGTTGCAGGGCTCCAGGTCCTTAACGGACAACTTCATGCGTTCCAGTGAAGACTTGTACAGGATATTCACCGAACTGCCTGTATCTACCAGCACTCTCTTCACCATCATGTTGGCCATTTGGATAGCCACGACCAGCGGATCGGAATGTGGGAACCGGACATGTTGGGCATCGCTATCAAAGAAAGTTATCTCGCCTTTTTCTGACCGAGCCTTCTTCGGCCCGCGGTCATCCACGGTCATCATCTCGATGTCCTGGTCGTGGCGTAGAGTCCGAGCGTATCGTTCTCTGGCTTTTCCGCTGTTTCCCGTGAGGTACGGGCCTCCACAGATGGTTAACAATGTGCCAGTCACGGGGGCAGGCTGCAAAGGTGGCGAGCGTTGGCGCGTGGGCGCCTGCTTGTTGCCACCTGGAGCTTCTCGTTGGGAATTTCCCGAGGCCTGTACATATCTTCTCAAGTGTCCTTGTCTAATAAGGAACTCGATTTCATCCTTCAGCTGGTTGCATTCTGTTGACTGTGTTTTTAGCCAACGACGTGAGAACGTCAAATACGACAAACCTTCAAGAGAATTTAAACAACACAGATGGTATAATAAAGAAAATAAAGAACACACAAGATTCTTATAGTTGTTCAGCCCCGATTGTCGATAATAGCCTAATCCACTTAGAGTTGTGATTTATAGATCTGTACTCAAGATCAGATGGACTGAGCCAACTGAGTTTCTCCAGTACAGATTGCAAAAATACAAGGATCCTTTCAAATATCAGCACTTTCTCTCTCTAGAATACTCAGACCCAAATTTTCTCTCTCTAGAAAGAAGAAGCAGAAGAAGCCCCTCTCTCATCCCATAAGTCCTCTATTTATAAGCTTAAGGTCATACATACGGTATCCCCTAGAATCGGGATATTTTATTATATTTATTACATTTAAATTACAAAGAAACATTCAAAATTAAAAATGTAACAAACCCCCCATTTGTGTGAAGAATGAGAGATTCCCGCATATCTTGTTGAAGTTGTTTCTGGGAATCTTGACTTAGTCCTCCTCTAGCTAGTTGATCCACCTCTCCTACTGACCACTCATGCAAGTGCTGGTCGGACATGTGCATGGTGGTAGGACATACACTTGTTGGTCGGACGTGCATGGTGGTAGGACATGCACTTCTCTCCTCATCCTTGGGGTCTCCTAGGTCCACTCTCTTGAGTTCTCCTCGGACCAAGGTCTCTTGGGCTCTCCTCCTCGGACCTCATCCTTGGGATCTCCTAGGATCACTCTCTTGGGGTCTCCTAGGACCACATCCTTGGGGTCTCCTAGGATCACTCTCTTGAGTTCTCCTCGGATGCACTCTCCTTAGCTCTCCTAGGATGCATTCTCCTTAGCCTCCTAGGATGCACTCTCCTTAGCTCTCCTAGGATGCATTCTCCTTAGCCTCTTAGGATGCACTCTCCTAGGATGCATTCTCCTTAGCCTCCTAGGATGCACTCTCCTAGGATGCATTCTCCTTAGCCTCCTAGGATGCACTCTCCTTAGCTTTCCTCGGACAAAGGTGCACTTGGCTTGGTTATGACATCTTTCAAGCAGTCCAAATTATTCGTCAGTCTACCGGGTCACCTTATCACAACTCTGAGGAGTCAATGTATTTGTTGACTATTTAATGTGTCTTTTACGGACCATGTACTGCCATTTGTCACCTCTATTGCCACGTCATCAATCTCCATTTTTGGGGATAACACATTCGTTGGTATCATGTCCGTAGTCATTATGCTAACGACAGAACTTGGTAGTGTCTCTTTTCGAAATATCCTTTCGAATGAGGGCAGGCTTCTTATAAGGCACGCTGGAACTCGTGGCCTAATAAACCTCTCCCCGAGACTCAACTAGGGCAGTATAGTTAGTGAACCGAGGTTCATAACAGTTACCCTTGGCTCGTTTATTGTCAGAGGTGGAAGGCTCATTGTGTGGCCGTTTCCCCCCATTCTTGCCATTGTCGTTGCCGTTCCCGTTTCCTTTGCCATTGTCGTTGGGCTTGGACCCATTGGCGGCTTTGGCGGTCTCGGCAGTCCCTTTGCCCTTGCCTGGGGGCTTCTCTTCGTCGGCGATGGCATCTTCGAGCTTGATGTAGCAATCAGCCCGATCAAAAGATTCCTGGGTAGTTCTAATCCCATGCTTTCGGAGGCTTTCCTAGAGAGGCGTGTGGCTCTTAACCCCTGCGGTTATGGCCATCATTTTGCCTTCGTCTCCCACTGTCTTTGCTCCAGCAGCTGCTCGCATGAAGCGCTGGACGCAGTCTTTCAGTGGTTCTCCATCTTGCTGGCGTATTTCAACCAGCTGGTTTGCCTCAGTCGGGTGCACACGACCCGCGTAGAACTGTCCGTAAAACTCCTTTACGAACATTTCCCAGGAAACTATACAGAAAGTGTTGCAGGGAAGGTCCTGCACCGAGCGTCTTCGGACACTTTCTGAATGTCCATTTGTATCTCAAACTTGTTGAGATGAGATACCGGGTCACCATACCCATCAAAGTTTGGAAGCGTAGGCATTTTAAACTTGCTAGGAGTTTCTACCATAGCTATCCTCTGGACGAAAGGAGTGCCTTTCCTTCTATCGTGGTCGATGTAAGATGTTCTTCCCCCGACCAGCTGCTGCACTGCCTGGTTAAGGGCATCTATCTGGGCCTGCACAGCGCTGGGAATCGTCGTGGCCTCTAGTGCTGGGGGGATGTTTTTGTCGTGCCGCTCGCGGCGATCGTTGAGTGCATCTCTCAAGTCCTCGTCTCTTCTCCGCTGCTCGCTAGCTCCGAGCCGGTCGAAGAAGTTATTTTGTCTGGGCTGCCCCCCAGCGGCCCGTCTGTCGGGTTAGTCATCTTGAGGTGGCTAGCTCCTGCCTCCACCTCTTTCCTCATTCCTTCAACCGGCATTCCCTCTGCCTGAGTCGGCCTCATTATAACCATGGCCATCTCTGAATCTTGATTGGCTATGGTGGGATCGACTGTTCCCTCGATTGCCTTCCCGGGCTGGAACCTCCCGAGCGTTAGAGGGGGGTCTGCGTTGGTCGTTAGGTCCCCGTGCATTATCATGCCATGGGGGGCCCCAGACTGCAGAGCCTAACTCTGAGTTCCTCTTGTTGCCAGGATGCTATCCTCTGCTCGAAGGGTTTGGCTCGTCGCCCCAATGGCATCTAGGACTGCGAGGCTACTGCCCGGTCCTATTCTGCCTCTGCTGCGGGGGATTGCCGCGACCAGCATGGGATGGAGGTTGTGCCTCAGGGTCTCCTAGCGGGACATCATCCTGAGGCGCTGGTGGCTGCTCGGGCCTTTGTGGGCTCGAGGGTTGGATAGGCGGGCTAGGATTGGGACCCCTGTGGGGTGGCTCATTCGCGGGTTGATGAGGCTGCGAGGCAGGTGCAGCCTGATTCCTAGCCAATTGTAAGGCTGCCTCGAGGGTTGCCATGACTTCACTCTGGCGACGGTCCATCTCTGCCTGTCTCTCACTTAGCTCCAAGCGCTGCCGTTCAATTTCTTGTTGCTGCAGCGCCATGATTTCGGCAGCACTTTCCTGGCTGGCCCTCAGATTGGCCAGCTCTTTGTGCAACGCCCCTAGAGTGCTCTTCAGTGTCGCGTCATCCATTTCTTCCTCATCAAATTCCAAATGTGGCTCATCCTCAGCCACATTGGGAGGAGGAGGAGGAGGCGGTTTAGATGGTGCAGCGCCGGCCGCCTGTCCAGTTTTCCTGGTAGTTTTCGCCATTGGTTTTCTCAACGATGCTATATCAAGCTCTCAATGAAAGCACCAGAATGTTGACCCTGATTCTGGCCAACTGACACGGAGTCAAATTTGCTTGATGTGGAAAGAACACATTGGAAAGAATGTGATGACGAAATGATAAAGAACGCAAGGGTTTATAGTGGTTCGGCCCCAGAATCTGGTAATAACCTACGTCCACTTTAATTGTTATTGATATAAGATTCAAAGGAGTGATCAAAGAACTAGTGTTTCAATGAGTTTCACCAACCTCTGAAGAATAAGACAATATCTCAAATAGAATCACTCTAGTCTCAAATAACTCGAAAGCCAAAAGTCCCTTCCTTGAGCTATCTTTCTCTATTTATAGGCTCAAGGGGGATTACATGAATTTGTTACAGATATTCTTTCCTAAATAATCGGATACTCAGGAAATTGTGGGAGTCAATTTCGGGATTTACAAAGATCTTTATAAAAATATCATGAAGCATGCGGAACCTGCGACCATACTGGTCGCAGGTAAGTTTCGGCTACCTACTGCTTGTAATTTGTCTTCTGGTCGATACCCTAGCAGAGTTCCGCCAAGTGTCAGCCACGTGTCCAGGAATCACCTGCCACGTCATTCGTGCCAGTTTTTTGGATAACAAGGGACTACCAAATGAGGATTTGAATCTCCACATCACCAACTTCTTAGAGTTGTGTGCAACATTCAAAATGAATGGGGTGAGTAACGAAGCTGTCAGATTAAGATTATTCCCATTTTTGTTAAGAGACAGAGCTAAGAGTTGGTTGAACTCGTTACAAGGAAACTCTATTGCCACATGGGAAGACTTGGCTCAGAAACTCCTTGCTAAATATTTTCCCCCTGCAAAGTCAGCCTGATATAGAGGAGAGATTAATAACTTTCATCAGTTGGATGGGGAGTCTTTATATGATGCGTGGGAATGGTTTAAAGAGTTTCTAAGGAAGTTCCCACATCATGGTATAGAGAAATGGCTACTAGTGTACACATTTTACAATGGCTTGGGGGGAAATACAAGGACCATTATTGATGCAACATTAGGTGGAGCATTTATGAGAAAAAGCGCTAATGAAGCTTATGAATTACTAGAAGAGATGGCCATGAATAATTACAATTGGCCCACTGAGCATGAGAATAAGAAGGTGGCAGGAGTCTTAGAGGTCGATCATATTTCTTTATTGACAGCTCAAATGGCATCTCTAACAAAGCAATTGCAGCAGAATGGCCTCACCACCCAAGCAATTCAAGTATAGAATGTTATTAGTTGTGAGATTTGTGGGGGTCCTCATTCTTATGAGCAGTGCCCGAGCACTGCTACTTGCTACACAAATGTGAACAGTTTTCCTTTGGAATAGGCACAGGCTATTGGTAACTTTCCAGGACCTTCCAACTACCCTTACTCAAATACATATACTCTTGCTTGGAAGAATCATCCCAACTTGTCTTGGAAAAATAACCAAGGATTACAACCACAGTATCCACAACATCCACCTCAACACCCACATCACCAACCGACCTATGGACTTCACCCTAGGCCATACTATGATCCAAACCCACGCCCATCTCATCTACCACCACATCCTCCAATGAACCCACCAACAGCTCAACCTGACCAGTTAAATCAATTCATGACAGAGACAAGGTCCTCAATCAGGAATTTGGAGACACAAATGGGTCAGTTGGCTAAGTTACTTTCTAGTAGACCGCAAGGGAATTTGCCTAGTTCCACAAAGGTAAACCCCAAAGAACAGTGTAAAGTGGACACTTTAAGGAGTGGGACTAGTTATGAGGGGCCCTCAGTTTTATTTTAAGACTCAGGATCAACAGGCAACTACACCAGAGCAGAAGAGGGTCACTGACGATCTTCAGAAAAAAGGTAATCAAAAAGCTGAGATTGTGGAACCTACTCCTAAATTATTGTATCCTCAGAGGTTTAGGAAAGTGAATCTCAATAAGCAGTTCTCCAAGTTTCTTATGGTGTTTAAGAAACTTCACATCAATATACCATTCGTTGAGACTTTGGAGCAAATGCCCAGCTATGTGAAGTTTATGAATGATATATTATCCAAGAAAAGGAGAATTGAGGATTTTGAGACAATGGCTTTGATAGAGGAGTGCAGTGCCATCTTACAGAGGAAGCTCCCTCAGAAATTAAGGGATCCAAGCAGTTTTACTATCCCGTGTACAATCAAAAAATTTCAGTATGAGAGAGCTCTTTGTGATTTGAGCGCCAGTATCAATTTAATGCCACTGACAGTTTATCAGAGATTGGGGTTAGGAGAAGCGTGCCCCACTACAATGACACTACATTTAGCAGAGAGGTCTATCAGGCATCCTCGTGGGATTCTAGAGGACATCCTAGTAAAGGAAGATAAATTCATCTTCCCAACGGATTTCATTGTATTAGATATGGAGGAAGATGAGGACGTGCCTATTATATTGGGAAGACCATTTTTAGCCACAGGGGCAGGCTTTGATTGATGTTCGGAAGGTTGAGTTAAGGCTCAGAGTACAAGGTGATGAGGTAGTTTTTAATGTCTTTAAATCCTTAACTGATCCTCGTGCTAGTGACAGTTGTTTCAGTGTCAGTGTATTGGATGAACAAGGTGAAAGGTCAAGTCTATTGAGGACCCACTTGAGTTGAGTTTGGTTGCAAGTCAAGAGGAGTGTGATGGTAATGAAGCCAGCAAATATTTTAAGTGGTTGAACTCAACGGGGCAAGTTTATAAAAATAAAATATAAGGAATTGGGGCAAGAACCTGAGCGACTGCTCCCATCTATTAAGAAGCCACCAGTCCTTGAGTTAAAGACATTGCTTGATCACCTTCAGTATGCATATTTGGGTGAGAACAACACACTACTGTTATTATTTCTGCATCGTTGTCTACTATGGAAGAAGAGAAGCTACTTAGGGTGTTGAGGGCTCACAAGCTAGCTATTGGGTGGACTTTGGCGGATATTAAGGGTATAAGCCCTTCAACAGCGATGCACCATATATTAATGGAGGAGGATAGTAAGCCTAGTGTCGATGATCAAAGGAGGCTTAATCTTTCAATGAAGGAGGTAGTAAGGAAGGAAATCCTTAAATGGTTGGATACAGGGGTGGTTTACCGAATATCTGACAGTGCATGGGTTAGTCCTGTTCAGGTGGTCCTGAAGAAAGGTGGTATGACGGTGGTTAAGAACGATAATAATGAACTTATTCCAACTCGTACGGTGACGAGGTGGAGAATTTGTATTGACTACCGTAAATTGAATAAGGCAACTAGGAAGGACCATTCCCCCTTGCCTTTTATTGATCAGATGTTGGATAGATTGGCAGGCCATCCTTAATACTATTTCTTGGATGGGTACTCGGGGTACCATCAAATTTCCATTGCGTCAGAGGACCAAGAAAAGACCACCTTCACGTGCCCCTATGGAAAATTTGCATTTAGAAGAATGCCGTTTGGTTTGAGTAACGCTCCAGCAACGTTTCAGAGATGTATGATGTCTATCTTCTCATACATGGTGGAAAAAGGTATAGAGATTTTCATGGATGACTTTTCAATCTTTGGGTCCTCTTTTGATGGATGTTTGGCTAATTTGAAGATGGTTTTGAAAAGATGTGAGGAGTCAAACTTGGTATTAAATTGGGAGAAATGTCACTTTATGGTGACGAACGGAATAGTCTTGGGCCACAAGATTTCATGCCATGTTATTGAGGTAGATAGGGCCAAGATATCTACAATAGAAAACTTACCTCCACCGGTGTCTGTTAAGGGGGTTCGTAGATTTTTGGGCCATGCTGGATTCTATAGGAGGTTTATCACGGAGTTTTCAAAGATTTTGAAGCCCTTATCCACTCTACTCATGAATGGTGTAGTGTTTGACTTTAATGATGAATGTTTAAGGGCATTTAACATGCTGAAGGAGAAATTTGTTTCTACTCCTATTGTTGTGTCGGCGGATTGGGATCTCCCTTTTGAGCTTATGTGTGATGCAAGTGACTATGCAGTGGGAGTGGTGTTGGGAAAGCGTGTAGATAAGGTATTCAGGACTATTTACTATGCTAGTAGGACTCTTAATGATGCTCAACTTAACTATGCCACCACGGAGAAAGAGTTACTAGCCATAGTATTTTCCTTTGATAAATTTAGACCCTACCTAATTGGAAATAAGGTAATAGTGTATACGGACCATTCTGCAATAAAATACCTTATGACCAAAAAGGATGCTAAGCCACACTTGATTCGTTGGGTCTTGTTGCTACAAGAGTTCGATATGGAAATCCAGGACAAAAGGGGGGCTAAGAATTTGGTAGCGGATCGCCTATCGAGGTTTGAGAATGAGAATGAGGCTAGTGGAGTTCAAATTAATGATGATTTTCTGGATGAGCAACTCTTTGCTGTGAGTAATGATGAGGGGGTTCCTTGGTTTGCAGATTATGTAAACTTTTTGGTTGCCAAGGTTCCACCTCTAGAGATGTCGAGACAATAGTTAAAGAAATTCCATTTGGAGGTCAAGCACTATTATTGGGAAGAGCTTATTCTCTATCGTCACTGTGCAGACCAAGTGATTCAAAGGTGTGTGGATGAGGAGGAAATGCAATCTATATTGACTCATTGTCACACTTTAAAGTGTGGTGGTCATTTTGGTGCCACTAGGATAGCAGCAAAGGTCTTGCAATAGAGATTTTATTGACCTACAGTGTTCAAGGATGTCAATCTATTTGTGAAAAGTTGTGATTGTTGTCAAAGAACTGAGAACATCTCTAGGAGAGACCAAATTCCTATGACAGGAATCCTAGAGGTGGAATTATTTGATGTGTGGGGGATTGATTTTGTGGGGCCATTCCCATCGTCATTTAATAATAAATACATACTCTTGGTTGTGGATTATATATCAAAATGGGTGGAAGCTGCAGCCACTCCTACAAATGATGGAAAGGTAGTATTGAACTTTCTACATAAGCATATTTTTTACCCAGTTTGGAACTCCCCGAGCAATGATAAGCGATGAAGGGAGTCATTTCTGCAATCACAGTTTCATTGCATTATATCGAATAAGGAAATAAAGAGTATACTTGAGAAGACTGTGAATACGTCAAGGAAATACTGGTCAAAGAGGCTTAATGACTCCTTATGGTCATATAGAACTACTTTTAAAACACCCATAGGGATGTCACCATATCGCTTGGTATTTGGGAAGGCTTGTCATCTTTCTATGGAGCTTGAACATAGAGCATACTGGGCTATGAAAAAACTAAATGTGGATTTGTATAAAGCTGGATAGAAAAGGCTCATGGACCTGAAGGAGATAGAAGAGTTCTGCAATGAGACTTATGAAAATGTTAAAATCTATAAGGAGAAAACGAAGGCCTTCCATGACAAGCATATCTTGCGTAAAGACTTTCAATCGGGGGATAAAGTGCTCTTATACAATTCAAGGTTGAAATTATTTCTGGGCAAGTTGAAATCGAGGTGGTCGGGACCTTTCACAGTGGTGGTATCGCTTCCATATAGTGCAGTGTAGATACATAGCAAGAAGACAGGGCATTTTAAGGTGAATGGTCAGTGTTTAAAGCACTATATTGAGGGCTAAGTAAAGAAGGGAAAGTTTGTAGTGATTTTAAGACCCCTTTGAGAAGGGAAGGCACCGTCCGGCTAAAAGAAGTAAAAGATAGTGTTGTAGGAAGCATTCCTATGTTTTTATTTCTTATGCTTTATGTTTTGTTGGAACAATTTGGGTTTTAAGTTTTAATTCTTAGTTGTAATGTTTATTTTTCTTAAGTTTCAATGAGGTTGTACTTAGGATCCATAAAAATCGTGAAAAAAAATATACTGAAAAAAATTTGTGTGGAGGCCAAGTCGTGACTTACTTTAGCTAAGTCGTGATTTCTGGAAATGTCAAGATCAAAGAAAATGAAAGTGGGAATTAGGGCTGCGGCATGCTCATTTAGGGTTGCGGCCCTGGCGAAGAGGGGACTTTTTATGGGGAATTAGTGTCGCGGCATGCTCATTAGGATCGCAGCGCTTGCCAAAGTCAGAGAGTGGTGGATTTTCAAGGGGTGACACGGGCCGCGCCATGGAGTTTTAAGGGTCGCGGCTTCTGGGAAAATTTTTTAGGCGATTCGCGGCTTAGAAAAGCACAGGTCGCAGCATGCCCCCATATCAGCCTATAAACCAACCTTTCCCTCATTTTTTTCCCACATAATTCAAAACTACTTCCTCTCTCTACGGATTTTTCTCTCAGTATCTCTCATTCTCACTCCTCTAACCCATTCTGTCATCGTAATTTCTCCCCAATCTCTCTAAAAATCCAACAACCACTCCCAAAGTTCTTCAACTCAACCATCAATTACGAATTTCTCACCATTCCTAACCTTCAATCCATCAACCTAGCCCTAGGATTCATCAAATCTCTACATTTGAAGAAGGAGGAAGTTTGGGGGAAGACATACATTGGGTCAAGATTTGTCTACATTAAGGGTTCTAGTCTTCCAAGGGCAAGTTTTATTATCATCCACTTTCATTGGAAATTCTATCTTGGGTAATTTTGGGACATCAATTTTTAAGGGGAGGCGCTGCCCAATTTTCTTAAACCCTAATACCAAAATTTTGAGATATGGTCACTAGGAAGAACCCATCTAGGGCAGCCACTACCAAGAAAAATAACAGTGCTTCCACATCCTACCAACCATAACCACTACCCGAGCCCATTCCACAACTACCCCTTCTGGTTGAGTATGATTCTTCAAGGTTCATCAATAAGGACGCTTTTGAGCATTATCAAAAGTGTTATCTACAGGGACTCATTAAGGAGAAAGGTATGGAATATGAGGATTCTCCCTTCCAAAACTACATTTATGAGACTATTAGACAGGAAATTCAAGGGAGAAATTGGAAGACTTTTGTGGACAAGCAAATGACCAAGGTCAACTATCTAATGGTATATGAATTCTATGCCAACTTTCCGAGTTCTAGGAATAGGAAGGTGTTTTTTAGGGGGATTGAGGTGGAGTGTGATGTGGACAATATTGATGCTTTGTATGGCTTACCGATGATACCAAGGGAGGAGGATGAATACCATCTGTTGGTCACTTCCTGGAATATTGATTGGGATGATGTGAATGAAACTTTGGGTATTCATGGATCCCAATTTTTGATGCAAGAGGGGCAGCCAAAGACTTTTAAGAGATACCGAATGAATAGAGTAGCCTGCGCTTGGATGTTATTCGTGAATGTTAGGCTTATGCCTAATATTCACCTATCTGATGTTGGGATTGACTGGTGCTTATTGATATATGCCATTATGAAGGGGCTCTCGGTGGATATTGGGCAAGTGATACGGCCCAGTATTCGTGATTTGTGTCGTATCCATACTACTGTTGGATTGGGACATGGGTCTATGATCACAGACCTGTGTGAGGTATAGGAGGTGCTGGTGTACCCAAGTGTCTATTATATGAAAGGTATTGTAACGACCCAAATTCGCTAATAAGGCTTAAGGGCCTTGATTAGTGTGCCAGGAGGGCATAAATGGGATTAGAGTGAATATTATTGACTTAAATGTGTGAATATGTGATTAATGATGATTATATGATAATTAATGATATTATGTGATAATATAAAATAAATATGTGATATATGTGAGAACTACATTATTATGTGGGCAGGTTCAAAGAGCATAACTTGAGACAATCCTAGGGTCAGATAGCAGGAAAAGTCACAACGGGACTTAAAATATGACTTTGGACAAGTCAGGGGTACTTTAGGTATCGGGTAGTGATTTAGACTATCGGGTCATGAAAATAAATATATGGAGATATATTTGAGGTTAGGATGTCTAGGCGGGAATATTGGGGGATTTTACCGTTTTGGCCTCGGGGACGGTTCCGGCACCCCGAGCCTTGGGATTAACTTAACAAGTAAGACAAACCTAGGAAGCCTTTAGAAAGAATTAGACCGACTTTATCTTCTTCCCCTTAGCTGCTTATTCTCTGTCACTCTCAAGAAAAAAAAACAAAGGAAACTAAATTAGAAACACTCAAGGAAAAAAATAGAGGAAAATTGGGGAATTGGAGCTAAAGAATTGCTGGAAACTTGGAGGAATTCAGGGGCAACTTAGAGGGTTAGCTCAGTAAACAATTAAGGACTAAATCAAGGTTAAGGTAAGGGTTAATCCATGTGTTTTTCTCAAGTTTAACTATGTGTATCAACTGGTTGTTGAGGTGTTGTCCAACTATTGTTTAAGGTGGGATTGAGCTGGGAAATCAAGTGAGAATCAGCTGGGTTTTGGTTAGAGGAAGGGTTCTATCAAGAAGATAAGCTTTGTTTCATGAATTGATGATTTGAGTTTGAGTTTTGACTGATTAAAATTGGGTGTTTATGTTCTTAGAGTTTCAAGGATTGAAAGTGGGATTTCTATGGGTTATTGAGCTGAAATTCTGTTGAATGGTGTAGCATAAGTTGTGTAATAAGTTGTGGTAATGTTGGGTCTTGAATTAGGGAGTTTAGGGGTGGTTTTGGCTGAGGTTTTGAGCTTTGAAATGGTGGGTTTTCTGGGTTCAAAAGGAAGGGACGCGGCTCTGTTCTAGAGCGTTGCGGCCCTAGGTTGAAAATGAGCCAAGGAGGCTCGGCCAGGGGTGAGCGCCGCAGCGCCCATGCAAGGGTCGCGGCGTGTGTCTTTGCTAGGGTGACCTTGGTTCTATTTTGAGGCTTGGGTCGCGGCTAAGCTTCAAGGGCCGCAGCCCTTGGTTGTCAACTTGATCTTTTGGGGTTTTTAAGGACTTAGATCAAGCCTTCCACCACCGTGCTTGGTGGGATTTATTTTCCCGGAAGTTAGTTTTGTGACCGGAAACCCTAACTTGAGTTTTAATGAGACCCTATACTTTAGTTGTGACTAGGTGATAAAGGCTTAGGCTCAGGAACGGATTGTGCTTGAGGGGTGTTGCTTGTAATCCAAAACCATGAAGATTAAAGGTAAGAAAACTACACCTGGTTGAATATTTGAACGGGACTAAGGGCTCCCTAATATATATGATTGAAAGAATGGTATTATGCCATGTAAATTGTAAACCGACGGCCTAAGCGTGCCACGGTTAACTTGTGCGATTGGCACGGCTCGGACACTAGTATCCGAGGATAGCTTATTATGCACTGAGCTAGGTTTAAGCGGTCCGGAGTCAGTGGGTTAAACAGAGGGTGCGGCCTAAGGTGTCGGCCCTAGTATTTGTGTAAATTGAATGTTGTATTTGGCTATAGATGAGATTGTTGAATAATCTAAGTGTAAATGAGGTTGTTTGTACCTTGGAGTATGCTTATATGCTATGGATTGAGTGATTGAACATGCTTACTAAAACATCTATTTGAGATTGTTGTATATGTCATGTATGTTGTTTTCTTGCTGGGCCTCAGCTCACGGGTGTTGCGTGGTGCAGGTAAAGGCAAAGGCAAGATCGATCAGCCCTGATTGGAGAGCTCTGCAGGGTGAATGTACATGGCAGGCCGCTCAGCTGCCACGGTTGAGGAGATTACAGGGACAAGAGGACCAGAACCTTGTATTTTGCCTTAGTATGGCTAATGTTTACTTTTAACTGTTGAATTTTGCAAACCAATTTTTAAACACTAATCTTTTGGGGATCCCTTCTGTAAAGTGTTTATAATTTATAAAATGTATCTTTTGAGGCCAAAATGTCTTTTAACCCTAGAACACTTAAACTAATGACACGTTTTTAAATTAATGACTTGATTAGCAAGTCTTGCACTTTATAAGTACACAATGTAGCGGTCTTGGCTATCCAGGGCGTTACAGGTATGGGGCCTATTTCTCGATCCACCATGCATAGTTTTCAGCCACCTTCTGTGGAGCCTCCAACACCATGACCTCGAAGGGCACAAGTTGAGGAGGAAGGAGAACAAGCAAATTCCCAGGCTAATGTGAATGCTCCACAGCCAGATGAGGAGGCAGTCGGAAGAGAGCAACCACCATATTTGGTGTTACAACCACCGAGCGACTTGAACACCGTCCGCCTTGATTACATTATTAGACAAGGACAACACACTCACCAGTACTTGAGTGCTTTCCATGACTACACGATGGGGCGGGTGGACCAGGATAGTGAAGTTCTGTATCGCATGACCAACAATGAGGTGGACCGGACTTTCTATCAATATCTACCTCAGTGGTGGCCGTTTAATGAGCCACCACCATTTTGAGATGATTCATAGCAAGTAAGTCTTCTTTCCTTAACTTTAATAAACATTGGAGACAATGTTTAGTTTAAGTTTGGGGGAGGAAATTAAAAATTTGTGTGTCTGTTGTTTGTGTCCGTTTTTAGAGTATTTGTATGTGTATATTTGTGTTTTTGTGTTTGTGAATATGTTGTGCATCATTGTTTTATTTTATGTCATTTTGAGTTTAAGTTTGAGTCTAATGTGAATTTATTGTGAACCATGATTGCCAATGAAGATAAAGTGAACAATAGATGGTATAATTCAAAGAAAATGAATTCATGAAAACTTATGTAATTGGTTAACTGCTTTTGTATTTCACTTTAGTGTGCCAACATATTTAGAAAACCTTTTCATGCTCTGTGAGTTGTACAGTTGAATTTCTTGATGCATATTGAATGGATTTGTGAATTGTATAGTGGGAATTTTTAAATTCTAGAACTTGCTTATTTCTTATTTGAGGCGAAATAATACATCATGCTTGTTTGGAAAAATAATTTAGGCCATTTTTGGATCGTTTGAGCCTTTCTTGCCAACCCTGAAATTTATTTTCCATTGATTACCCTTGTTGAGCCTAATATTGCACCATTTTGTTTTGTGCCACTAATAAAGCCTAATAATTGAAAGCTTGAAATAAATCCTTCCTTAAAGAGATTATGATGCACACGATGACAATATGGTGGGGATTTTTGTTGGGGTCATTTGAGAAAATTAGTGGGATTCTAAAAAAAAGAATAGAGAGAGTATATGTACAAAAATTGAAAAAAATATATTTTTGTATATATGAACTACACTCCCAACGTATAAAAAGAAATAAGTTTGGGGGAGTGTAGTTAGTATTTTTTAAGAGAGAGAGAGAGAATAAAAACATATATCTCTCTCTAGATCAAGAAAAAAAAAAGGAAATTATTGGGGGGTTTATTAATTGGGTGGTAGAAAAAGGTCATGTGCTTGTGGTAACTTTGAGTTTAAAAAGTCTTTCTTATTCATCGTTACTAAGCCTAACATTACAAGCCTATAAAGTCCTATTGATTCTTAAGCATGTTTTGGTGTATATTAGTGGAGAATGGAAAATAAGTAAGCATATGGAATACATAATTGGTTAGCTGTCTGCTTGGTTGAAATTCGATATATATTGATGAATTTACTGTGTTATTTGTTGAGCATGATTAGGTTGTCTTAGATGTTGACAGGTTAAAGTGTTTTAGAATAGCAGTTGACTGAAAATCTGGGTTAAGATTAATTCTTAGTAGTTTTATGAAAATTATGTGATTTACATTCATGCACGTTCACATTAAAAGTTGTGTTGTGTCTTGTTGAGTGTTGTTTTTGTGAGTTAAGTCCTTTGCTCGAGGGCAAGGAAAGAGTAAGTTTGGGGGATTTTGATAACTCCATTTTAGTTTCATTTTAGGATGTGTTTTAGTGGTAATCTTGAATCTTTTTGTTTGTTTTGTGCAAGATTACGCTTGTGTTTGTCTTTGTTGTAGGTCAGTGCTATGAATCCTGAGCTAAACGCGAAAAGAAGAAGAAATGGTGGGAAAATGGAGCCTTTGGTGGTTGTTCGAGTCAAATTGGCATCAATGAGGAGTTAGAAGAAGTTCTTGGTTAAGTTTTGATGAAGGAAGGACTAAAAATTGTCAAATTTTGAAGAAAAAAAATAGAATTAGAGTCGCAATATGGGCTTAAGGGCCGCGGCTTTAGCAAGGTCAGAAGCTACCCAAGCCTAGAGTGAATTAATGTCGTGGCATGCCCTTTAGGGTCGCTGCTTGAAGAGTGGCAGAGAGCAATGGAAAATCTGAGCACGCACATGGGTCATGGCATGGTCACCTAAGTGACGCGGTGCTTGAAGACGGAGGCGCAAACCTCCTTGAGCACTTTGAAGACATGGGCCGCAGCATGAATAAGCAAGGATCGTGGCGCGCTTCCCTGAAGAGAAGAAAACACGATTTAGGTTTAAAAACATTAGTGATTAGGTTTTTAATGAGGGTTTTAATTACGAATTTTAGAAAGCTTTTGACTCCTAAGCCTTATTCCTGCACTTTTCTTGTTCTTTAATTTCTTTCAAGCTTTGGATGTTAAGGACGATGACATTTATCTTTATTGTGTTAGCCATGCTTGCCATGAACTAAACATTTTTTCTCTAGGGTTTAATTTAGTCACTTTGGATCTTGTTAATTTTCTATTAAGTGCAATTTTATTCTTCTTCTTTTCTTAATATCTACTGGTTTGTGTTTAATGCTTACAATTTACTGGCCATTTATTGGATTTATGATTTTAATTCGAGATCCGAGAGGGGAGAGTTAAATATTCTATAGTCGTTGAGACATAGATTGCATATAAGACGATAGTATCTACATGATTTGTGTATCTTTTAGGGTTATGATGTTTAATGCCTGCTATGTGTTGAAATCTGTCACAGATATGTAGAAGATTTGCATATAGGTTGAATTCGTTTTATCTTGATACAGAATTGAGATTGCCTTTGATAACCCACTATTAAGATAGAATTAGAAGATTGAATTGTGCTGAAATAGTTAAATTAACAAGTGAATTAGTTGATAAAATTAATACCCTAGGTCTTTATTCTTGAATTACTCGTTACTATTGCTTTGCTTACTTTAGTTTTTACTATTAGCTTATTAATTAATCTGAATTTTGATCGTCAAATAGAAACCGAGAGTAAATTATTGGTAATTGATTAGTAGTCTCTGTGGGACGATCCCGTTCTTACGGAAATTATTACTTGTCACGACCACGTATACTTGTGTGCGTTATTTTACCGATCATGTATGTATCACTGCAGTCGATATAACACCCAAAAGTATCGGTACCTTAATTATTTTAACTATAATTTTGTTGTTTAGAAACAATAAATGTTTCGATTATTGTGCCCGGATAACTGCATTTCTGTTTTAAAAAATCTAAAAATAAAAATTAAAAATGAAATACTTTTGTCGGCATGAAAATACTTTTCCCAACGCTTTTTTATGCCGGCAAAAAGTGACCTTTGCAGCGTAATGTCTAAACGCGCTGGCAAAATTCTAGTGGGAAAATTCCCGCCGAGTCCATTTTGAAAGCCACACCAAAGGAACATTTGTTGGCGCATATCACCTAACACGCCGGAAAAAGCCCCACGTTTTTATTACCGTTGGGACTTTTTCCGGCATTTTAGGTGAAATGCATAGGCAAAAGTCCACCTAGTTAATTTGGTAGTTTGGCAGGCTTTTGTTGATGCGTTTCGTTGCGGCGGCAAAGGTTAAATTTGCACCGATAAAGGTCCCTCTTAATGAAATGACGTCATTTTCAATTAGGGCATCGAGGCCACTTATGCCGGCACAAAATTTAACTTTTTCTAGTGCAATGAAACGCGCCGGCAAAAGTCAATGAAATAAAACAGCACCACACCACCCTTTCCTCCCAACTTTCCTTTTCTTTCATTCTCTCTCTCTCTCTCTCTCTCTCCACCCTCTCGTCACCACTGAGTCACTGCCCCTCTCCCTCGCTCTCATCTCTTTCTCTTCCCACACCGACCGAAAGCCCCCCCCCCCTCCTCTAAGCCGACCTCCATGAGGCACCTCTGCCATTCACCACTATAAGAGGTTAGTCTCCTTCCACATTTGATTTTTTTTATTTGGTCAACTTTTTTCTATTTTTGTAGTCCCTTGCCGAGCCCCAAGCGCCTCACCTACCGAGCCCCGAGCTCAGAGTGTCGAGCCCCTAGTGCCTCTACTATAATTTTTTTATGTTTTTAATTGATATTAGTAATATTTATTGAAAAACTTTTTTATTTATAAAAAAAAACATATTTTTAGTTATAGGTAAAATTGATTATTGTGATTTTTTTTTTTAAAAATTAGATTTTAAATTTAATGTTTTATTTTTGTTATGAATTTTTCTATGTTTAAAATGTGTATGTATGTAATTAATATGTGTTTTGATGTTGTATTGGTTGTTTTAAATTTTTTTTTTTTTTTGGTAGTCTAATTTTTAAATGTTATGCTACCCAAAATTTTATAAAAGTAAAGTTTATTTTATTAGCATTAAAAATATTTTTTCTTATTATTAAGAGAACAATTGGTTTTCTTTTTTAAAATAAGCATAAATCAGATTTAGTAATATATAATATGGTAGAAAAAATTAAATAAATAACAATTAAAAAATAAAGTTAATAAAATGTCTCCTTAATAAAAAAGGGTAGGTTTTCTCTCGTGACCTTTCTTCTCCCATGGCGAAGAAGAAGAAAACTGTGAGAAAACCGGTGACTAGAGCTAATGATCACGGTCTGCCTTCAATCCAAAGTTTGAAAGCTCCATCAGAAGAGGTGAGGGAAGAGGAAGTCAGCGATGGGGATACCCAGGTTCAGGGTAAAACACGAACGGAGCCATATTTGGGAAAGGCTGAGATGGGGACCCGATTATAGCTGGGTCATCTTCTACTAGCTGGGCGAATAAAATAGAAAGTGAAGACTATCAATCATCGGCACAAAAGTATTGGAATCAGTTTAATACGAGTAAGCTATCCTTCGATGATCAGAAATTAGACTATGTTGAACCTCTAATTAAGGATGGAAAGAGGATTGCAATGATTGATGAGGATGAAGTAAGAATCGAGTCAGCTAACTGGGACTCAGCTGTCATTTGTATGGTGCTTGGGGCTAACCCTCCACTGCCGGTTTTTTAAGGTTTCATCAAGAGAGTTTGGGGTCACCTGGGGATTGCTCAAATTGCAAGAATGTCCATGGGTCTGGTAATGGTAAAATTTAACGATGAAGCTACACGTAGTCATGTGTTGGAAAATGGTAGTCTTCATTTTGATAGAAAACCGGTGATTGTTCGACCTTGGACAACAGATCTAAATGCGATTCGGTTGGTCCACTCAGTGTCGTTATGGATCAAATTGCATGACCTTGGTCTTCAATATTGGGGCAACAATTGTCTTAGTGCTCTAGTGAGCACTATAGGCAAGCCGATAATGGTTGATAAGTTCACTCAAGAGAGAACTAGAGTACAGTTTGCTAGAGTGCTGGTGGAGATGGAACTTTCAGATAATCCTCCTAGAATTATTCATTACATGAATGAATTTGGTCAACTTGTGGAACAAGGGGTGGAGTATGAGTGGTTACCAGTCAAATGTAAAAATTGTGGAAATTATGGACATGTTATCACTGACTTTCGCAAGAACTAGAAGGGCCAGTTGGACCCAAAGGTTACTGAGCCTAGTTGTTCTCAGGTTCAGGAAAAGGAGAAGACTAATCAGGTAGAGTCTTCAACAACGGCTAAGGCATCAGATCAGGTTGTGAATACTGTGGCTGGTTAGGGTCAATCTTCAAGTAACAAGGAGATGGTTGAGGATTTAAAAGCTGATAAGGGACAAGATTCGAAGAGCAAGTGGCACACGCCTAAGAGACCAGGGAGTCTGTATAGAAGTGGTCAAAGGGGTGGAAACAGTAGTGTGAATAGTCATAAGGATGAGGTACAGAATAAGAATTTGACAAACGTATTTGGGGTACTTTAGGAACAGGCAGAGGGAATAGTAGCTGACAGGGGTAATTTGCAAACTTCTTATGGATAGTTGCAATATACTTTGCTGGAATATCAGGGGATTGAATAACCCGAAAAAACAAGAAGCTATGTTAGATACCTGTAGTAAGAATAAGGTTGGAATTGGAGCTATTTTAGAAAATAAAATGAAGGTTAGTAGAGTGTAGGAAGTAATGGATAATAAATTTAGGAAATGGGATTACTATACTAGTCCGGTGATTGAGGGAAGGATTTTGATTATATGGAGGAAAGTGTTTGTCAAAGTAAGTGTATTAGAGGAGAATGCTCAATTTGTTCACTGCCTAGTTAAAATGGCAGGTCACAAAAGCTCCTTTAATATTACATTTGTTTATGGCAGAAATACTTTGGAAGAGAGGAAGACTTTATGGAATGGTTTAACTCAAATAGTTTGTTCGGCTAACCCTTGGATGGTTCTTGGGGACTTTAATGCAATTTTTACAGCTAGAGGAAGGAATGGAGGAAAATCAGTGTCTTCTACAGAAATTGTTGATTCATCTCAGTGGCTGTCTTTGTCTAATCTGGAAGCTCTTAAGAGTACGGGTTCGTATTATACTTGGACTAATAATCAAGATGGGGATGCTAGAATCTACTCTAAAATAGATCATGCGTTCATAAATGAGGAGTGATTAGATGGATTTCCTAATACCACTGCTGTCTTTAAATGGGAGTCTTATTCTGATCACTGTGCGTGTACTATTTCTATTTTTCCTGTGGAGGATTTGGGTATTAAGCCTTTTAGATTTTACAATTTTTGGACTGAGCATAGGAATTTTAAGCAGTTGGTTTTAGACAACTGGAGGCAGCTATTGAAAGGAAGAGGGTTGAAGGCTATTTATCTTAAGTTAATGAGATTAAAGCATAAATTGAAGAGGTTTAATTTGGACTGTTTTGGGGATTTAGGAATTAAGTTTCAATCAGCCAAAATTGCCTATCAGGAAACAATGTTCCAAGCTCAACTTCAGCCTCATAATGTTACAATCCAAGACAGGGTCAAGCTTTCATCGGAAGAATTCAGAATTCAAGAGAAAATGTACCATAGCTTTTTGACTCAAAGAAGCAAAATTAATTGGCTGTGACAGGGGGACATGAACACGGCATTCTTCCACGCTTGTTTGAAGAAACGTAAGGAGGCTAATAGAATAGCTACCTATGTTGATGAGCAAGGGAGAGTGATAGATAGTTACCCTGAAGTTGTGTCTCACTTTTTGAACCATTTTAGGGGAATAATGGGAAGTCCCAGTTCTGTCACCAAGGAGATAAACAGGATGTATATTGCAATGGGGGATAAGCTGTCTTTGGATCAACAGGTTATGTTACTGAGTCCTTTCACGCATAAGGAGATCAGGGAGGCAATGTTCAGCATTTCTAGTATTAAATCTCTGGGGCCAGACGGATATGGTTCAGTGTTTTTTAAGGAGATGTGGTCGGAAATTGGAGGTGAGATTAGTAATGCTATTCAGAAGTTCTTTGAAACAGGGATCATACCTGAGGAGTTATTGAATACATCTTTGTCTTTGATTCCTAAAGTGGATAGTTCGAATAGAGCAGTTGATTATAGACCGATCGCTTGCTGCACTACACTCTACAAATGTGTTTCAAAGCTTCTTTGTAGTCGTTTAGGTAAAGTGCTTCTTGTTTTGGTTCATCCTAACCAAGGAGCTTTTATATAAGGAAGGTCAATTGCTCATAAGGTTCTAATCTATCAAGATATTATTAAGCACTATAATAGATCGGTTGTTTCCCCAAGATGTGCGATAAAAATTGATATTAGTAAAGGCTATGATACAATTGATTGGAGGTTTATTGAGGAGCTATTAAAGGCTCTATGCTTCCCAGCTAGATTTATAGGTTGGATAATGACTTGCCTGTGCAAAACTTCATATTCCCTAATATTGAATGGCAGGATTCAAGGCCAGTTTAGAGGTGCAAAGGGTCTTCGCCAAGGGGATCCGATTTCTCCTCTTTTATTTGTCCTAGTGATGGATTATCTGACCCGTAGCCTCCAATTTGCAGCTCAGAATTCAGCTTTTAGATTTCATCCCATGTGTAAGAGCCTCAAGCTTATTAGCTTATGCTTTGCTGACAACTTGCTTATTTTTTGTAAAGGTTCTTTGTTCTCAGTTCAGGTGATAAAGGGGCTGCTTAGGGAGTTTGGTTCTGTCACTGGATTGCACTTAAATGAGAACAAATCCCAGATTTATTTTGGAGGCATTTCGGAGGCTGGAAAAAGGATTTTGGCTGCTGAAATGAATCTGTCAGAGGGAATTTTTCCCTAAAGTATCTTGGTGTGCCAATGAGACCAACCAAGTGGAAGCATGAGGACTGTGATGTCATTATTCAAAAAATCAAGAGGAATCTTCACACTTGGGCTAGTAGGCATCTGTCTTATGCCGGTAGAATGCAATTGATTCACTCGGTTCTTTTTGGATTAAGGAACTATTGGATGAGTATATTTGTGCTTCCCCAAAGCATCATAAAGGAAATTGAGAGACTTTGTCGTGGGTTCCTATGGGGAGTCAATGGGAATAGATGTAAGATTCATGTGGCCTCTTGGGATAAGGTTTGTTTGCCTAAGGCTCTAGGGGGGCTCGGATTCAAAAATGGTCAAAAATGGAACAATGCTATTTTGGCCAAGTTTATTTGGGCTATATCTGAGAAAGTTGATCTTCTGTGGGTGAAATGGATAAACTCCATTTATTTAAAAGGAGCTGACTTCTGGTCCTATAAAGTTCCCCCAGATACCAGCTGGTACTGGCGTAAGTTGTGTAAGCTTAGGGGCAAATATAGCAGGGATGAGATAATGGTTGCTGGTGCTTCAGGAAAATTTTGTCCTGCCAGAATTTATTCCAACTCTCTTCAGGTTCAGCAGGTGGACTATTACAAGGCTGTTTGGTGTAAGCTATCTCTACCTAAGCATAGGTTCCTGCTTTGGCAAGTAGTCAATTCTCATCTACTTACTCTTGACAATCTAAGTCGGTTCAAAGTGCATATAGAATCTCCTTTATGCCCTGTTTGTGGTGAGGTTGATGAGAGCCATGCCCATCTCTTTTTTGATTGCTCACTGTCTAAGCAGGTGATGGCTCATGTATGTGACTGGTTAGATGGGAATGGTTGGCCTGATGAGTTTGACAGTTGGAGAGTTTGGTTAGCCAGCAGGAAGTCTGTGTTCATTCATCAAATTACAATTATGATTCTAGCTGCTTCTATTTACAGCATTAGGAGAAATCGTAACAATTGCATATTTGAATTATCTTCTAAATCTGCAGTGAGTATAGCTGCGGATATTAAGGCTGTTCTTCATCATCGGCTGTTCAGTATTCAAAAGCATAAACTTTCTGCTAAGGAGCATCGATTTATATCTCAGTTTGATGCAACAGCTTGAAGTTTTAGCTGGTCTGTTAGCTTCTCAGTTTTTCTGATGTTTTGGCTAGTTTGGTGAGGCTTGTTGTTATTAGCCTCTGTAGGTAGTGTTGCTAGTTTGTTTTGTATTTTGTTTCGGTTACTGGTGTTTGGTTG
Organism: Humulus lupulus; assembly: GCF_963169125.1. Classification (NCBI taxonomy): domain Eukaryota; kingdom Viridiplantae; phylum Streptophyta; class Magnoliopsida; order Rosales; family Cannabaceae; genus Humulus; species Humulus lupulus. Next base: position 98,487,210 of record NC_084793.1, read on the forward strand.
TATTGGAGTGGCTGTAGCTTAGCCTCTTGTTGCTGTCTTACTGATGTATTGATTGTACTGTTGGTTTGATTAATGAAGTTATCCTTTCTTCTTGATAAAAAAAAAATGTCTCCTTAATAATAAAATACAAATAAAAAATAAATGTTAAATTGGAATGAAAATTTAAAGTTAAGAAAATGCCCTTAATTGTAAAAAATAATTAATTTAAACATTAATAAATTTTAATTGAAAATTATAATTATTAATTAAATAAATATGTAAAAGTTTAATTAGAATTAAAAATAGTAAAAATGATAAAAAAAAAATTAATTAAGAAATAAAAATAAGTAATAGTTCAATTGTAATTATAAAATGAAATTAATAAATAATAAATTATATTGTAATTAATTAAATAGTTAATAAATTTAATCAAGAAATAATTAAACTATATTAAAAATAATATTTAAATTAATTAATTAAAAGCTTAATTGAAACATAAAATTACTAATTTGCTCATAAGCCAAAAAAATATTACATAAAACATAAAAATTATTTCTTGCATAAGAGATTATAATTAATTACATTTTCTTTGGTAATTATAAATAATTATTTTTGCCAAAGATAGGATATTATTATCAAGTAGTGATAATTAGGGAGACAGTGAGTCATGAAATTATGACTATCATTTCCCTCAATTTACGATAATTATTAATGTTTTCTTAATTATTTTTATTGAAGATGTCGAGTGACAGAAGCTGGATGAGTGCTAGGAATAGTTGGTCACCAAAGTATAGAAATGGTGTTAATGGGTTCATCAAACTTGCTCAAAATGTAGTGAACAATCGGGCTTTGACTAGTTGTCCGTGCAAGAAATGTGGGAATGTTAACTTCCAGTCTCTGCATGCAATTTCGATGCATTTATTCAACAATGGCATCATACTGTCGTACAAAGTGTGGCATTACCATGGAAAGTCGATGTCGTCGCCACCAGATGTAGTACGAGATGAGGATAGAGATGAGATGGTAGATATCCTTGAGGATGTTTACACAGAAGATAACACTCCCGCTGGAAACTTTCATGATCCTCCCCAAGACAATGTTAACTATCGTGACAAGTACGACAATTTGTTCAAGGAGATGTCAAGTCAATTATACCCGAGTTGCAAAAAGTATTCTGCATTGAACTATGAGATTATTGGGCTTCTGATTCTCAACAGGTATAGTTTAGTTTTTAAATTAATGTTTCATTATAATTTTACAATCTGAATTAATGAGTATTATTTTCTATTTGAAGTATATATCAAAGAGAAATAAAGGCTCGAGCAAAAATGACCATACCAGGAAGACACGATTCCAAATCCATCGTTGCACATGTTTATGATAACGTAAGTTATAATAATTGACATCTTTATGGTAACAAAAATGTTATAGGGAATACAGTGTTCTAATAATTTATCTATTTTAGAACAACCCATCTACTAGCCAGTTTTCGAGAATGATCAACACATTCAAGCAGCTCCACAGGAAGAAGGATAAGTGGATTAGCGACGAAGCAGCGGCGAAATATGTAAGTTGCCTAACCTTAACAAATTTAAGTGTGTATTAATTTAAAATTTTAATATCATTTAACTTAAAGTTTAGTTAAAAAAACTAAGAATTTAGTAAATAATTTATAAATAGTAATCATTAATTGGTTGGTGTCAATTAGTAACTACTTAATAATTATTAATTAAATTTATAAGAATTAAAACTTTATGATCTATGTGCCAATATCTTTATGATTAATGATTGTGGACCAAGATAGAAAAAGAACATAACTAATGTTGTTCCCGTATTTGGGAGCTTATGGGCTAAGATAATTTGGTCATGGAAATTCATATCTCAATAAAAATATGCAGATATTGTTTATATATATATATATGTGTGTGTGTGTGTGTGTGTGTGTGTGTTTAGAGACGTAAATTTCCCCATTAATGGAATTAACTGCTTTTACCACACATGTCATCAATATCCACATATTTTTTTATTTAGATATGGATTTTGCTGACCAAATTAACTTAGCTCATTTGCTCCCAGATACAGGAACAAAATTAATTACATTCTTTTCCAATCACTGGTCTGCAGTCATTAATGATGGGATGTTGGCAGATAGATAATAAAGTTATACTTTGAAACTATATAATTGATAACTTTACTTTTAGAAATGTTCATATTGTTTAGTTATTTTCTTTCTAAGTTAGGTTTTCTTTTAATGTTATATTGGAATCTAATATGTATGTTTTTTATTGTGCAGACTCAGATGACCGAGCACAGAGCATCGCAGAGTATGGTCGCTGAATCATTTATTCCTTCTTATGTTGGCAATAATGAGGACGATGAGTTCTCACCTTATATGGACATTGTCACTGATGTCCTTGGGTCATGCTCGCGCTATAAGAAAGGGTTTGGGACGTTGCTTAGGATAAAGGCAATTGACAGGTAGAGGGCAGGACCTTCATCATCATCTTCTCAAATGTCCGGGCAAGTGCCACCTGAAATGGGACGTCATACTCAAGCATAATCAGCAACTTGAGAAGCATAATCAGAAACTTGAGAGTCGTTAGCGACGTTAGGATATGGAGCTACGATTGATTGCAGGAAGAAGATGGTTACTTTTGAGCCTGTAGGCGAGGATCCTTTTGTCTTTGTGGGTGCGGTGTCTAGACCCTGCGTACCTATGATTTTGGCATTGAGAGCCAGAGACTTGTTGCACGGGGGATGCATAGGTTTTCTGGCCAGTGTAGTGGATACTGCTAGAGTTATGCCGACAGGGCCGGGAGAGACCAGATTAGTGTGTGAGTTTTTAGATGTATTTCCTAAGGATCTGCCAGGGTTGCCGCCGCACAGGGAGATTCAGTTTGAGATTGAATTGGCACCGGGGACAGAACCAGTATCTAGAACACCATATAGAATGGCGCCAAGAATTGAAGATACAGTTGCAAGAACTTCTGGATTTTGGATTCATCAGGCCTAGTTATTCTCCATGGGGCGCTCCAGTGTTGTTTGTTAAGAAGAAAGACAGAACTCTGAGGATGTGTATAGACTACCGGGAATTGAATAAGTTGACTATCAAGAATAAGTACCCTCTACCAAGGATTGATGACTTGTTTGATCAGCTGCAGGGTAAGACGGTGTTCTCAAAGATTGATCTTCGGTCTGGTTATCACCAGCTGAGGATCAAAGATGAGGATATACCGAAGACGGCTTTCCGGACACGGTATGGACATTATGAATTCTTGGTTATGTCTTTTGGTCTGACCAATGCCCCAGCAGCTTTTATGGACTTAATGAACAGGGTGTTCAAGGACTTCTTGGATTAGTTCGTTATTGTCTTCATTGACGACATCTTGGTTTACTCCAGTTCAGAGGCAGAACATGAGCAGCATCTTCGACATGTTTTACAAAGGTTGAGGGAGCATCAGTTGTACGCTAAATTTAAGAAGTGGGAGTTTTGGTTACCAGAGGTGACTTTCCTTGACACATAGTAGGGGCAGAAGGGATTAAGGTGGATCCGTCCAAGGTAGAAGCAGTTAGGGATTGGCTGAGGCCGATGAATGCCTCGAAGGTACGAAGTTTCCTTGGGTTGGCCGGTTACTGCAGGCGGTTTGTAGAGGGGTTCTCAAAGATTTCTTCACCGATGACAGAGTTGACAAGGAAGAATCAGAAGTTTGTTTGGACAGAGAAGTGTGAGAACAGCTTTCAAGAATTGAAGCGACGGCTTATTTCTGCACCTGTGTTGAGTCTTCCTTCGGAGGAAGGAAAGTTTGTGGTCTACTGTGATGCATCGAGGATGGGATTAGGCTGCGTGCTGATGCAGAATGAGAAAGTTATAGCCTATGCATCTCGGCAGCTGAAGGATAATGAGCAGCGGTATCTGACTCATGATTTGGAGTTAGCAGCAGTGGTTTTCGCACTGAAGGTATGGCATCATTATCTGTATGGGGAGAAGTGCGAGATATACACTGATCATAAGAGTCTGAAGTATTTCTTTACCCAGAAGGATCTGAATATGAGGCAGAGACGTTGGTTGGAGTTGGTTAAGGATTATGACCGTGATATCCTATACCACCCTGGGAAAGCCAACATGGTGGCAGATGCGTTGAGCCGAAGAGGCCCAGGACAGTTGTATAGTTCCACCCAGATCTCGAGAGAATTGGCTGATGAGATGGCCAGGGCGAGGATAGAACTGGTGGTAGGCCTGTTAGCCAATATTACTTTGCAGTCGACCCTGTTAGAGTGGATCAAGGAGGGTCAGTTAGTGGATGTACAGTTGCGGGAAGTTAGGCAGCATGTCTTAGCGGGGACAGCTAAGGATTATTCAGTTTCTGAGACAGGTTTGCTCCGATATCAGGGATGGATATGTGTTCCGGCAGATGAGGGGATTAGACGAGAGATATTGGATGAGTCTCACACTACGCCATACTCACTTCATCCGGGTACCAAGAAGATGTATCAGGATCTACGGTCATTGTATTGGTGGCCTGGGATGAAGAAGGATGTGGTAGAGTATGTGTCTAGATGTTTGACATGTCAGCAGGTTAAGGCTGAGCATCAGCGACCAGCGGGATTGCTTCAGCCCTTGGGTATCCCAGAGTGGAAGTGGGAGGATATTACGATGGATTTTGTAGGAGGATTGCCCAGGACAGTTGGACTTCATGACTCAGTGTGGGTGATAGTGGAGAGATACACCAAGTCAACTCATTTTCTACCAGTGAGGTTGACTTATTCAGTGGAACAGTACGCAGAGTTGTATGTGAGGGAGATAGTTCGTCTCCATGGGGTTCCAAATTCTATAGTATCTGATCGAGACCCTATCTTTACCTCCAAGTTTTGGGGAGCTCTACAGAGAGCCATGGGGACTCAGCTGAAGTTTAGTACAGCTTTTCATCCTCAAACTGATGGACAGTCTGAGAGGACGATTCAGGCATTGGAGGACATGCTTAGGGCATGTGTGATTGACTTTGAGGGTTCATGGAGTAAGTACCTCCCATTGATCGAATTTTCATACAACAACAGTTATCAGTCCACGATTGGAGTGGCTCCTTATGAGATGTTATATGGGAGGAAGTGCAGATCGCCCATTCACTGGGATGAGATGGGTGAGAGAAGGTATTTGGGCCCAGATATGGTTCAGAAGACCAATGAGGCAATTGAAAAGATTCGGGCAAGAATGCTTGCTTCGCAGAGTAGGCAGAACCACTACGTTGATCCTAAGCGTAGGAACGTGGAGTTCCAGGTTGGGGACCACGTGTTTCTGCGAGTTTCACCACTGAGAGGTGTGAGGAGATTTGGAGTGAAGGGCAAGCTGAGCCCTCAGTTTGTTGGACCTTTTGAGATCCTAGAGAGGATTGGACAGGTGGCTTATAGGCTAGCCTTGGCACCGTCACTATCAGGAGTTCATAATGTGTTTCATGTCTCCATGTTGCGGAAATATGTTTCTGATACAACACATGTGTTGAAGTATGAGGACTTGGAGTTGCAGACAGACTTGTCCTATGAGGAGCGACCAGTTCAGATTTTGGATCGGAAGGACAAAGTCTTATGGAATAAGACAATTCGGTTAGTGAAAGTATTGTGGAGAAACAGCAAGGTAGAGGAAGCGACCTGGGAGTTAGAGACAGCGATGCGGGATCAGTATCCTGAGCTATTCAGGTAAATTTCGAGGACGAAATTCTCATTAGGAGGGGATAGTTGTAACGACCTCAAATTCGCTAATGAGGCTTAAGGGCCTTGATTAGTGTGCCAGGAGGGCATTACTGGATTAAATATGATTTCAATGAATAGTTATATGATATATATATATGTGATAAATGTGAGAACCACATTATTATGTGGGTAGGTTTGCAAGGCACGACTCGAGGCGATCCTAGGGCTAGTTAGCGAGGAAAAGTCACAACGGGGCTTAACAGCTGACTTTGGATAAGTTAGGGGTATTTTGAGTATTGGGTAGTTATTTGGACTATCGGGTTATGAAAATAAATATATGGAGATATATTTGAGGTTAGGAAGTCTAGGTGGGAATACTGGGGAATTTTACCATTTTGCCCTCGGGGACGTTTCCGGCACCCCGAGCCTTGGGACTAACTTAGCGGGTAAGAAAAAAGTTAGGAAGTATTTAGAAAAAAATATAAACCGACTTATTTCCTTCCTCAGTTAGACTTCTCTCTCAAGGAAAACTCAAGAAACATTCAAGAGGAAAAACAGAGGAAAATTCTTGAGAAATTGGAGTTGTAGATTGCTGGGAATTCAGAGGAACTCAGGGGGAATTTAGAGGCTTAGCTCAGTAAACAATCCAGGACTAAATCAAGACTAAGGTAAGGGTTAATCCATGTGTTTTCCTAAAGTTTAACTTTGTGTATCAATTGGTTATTGAGGTGCTGTCAAATTATTGATTAGGGTGGAATTGAGCTGGGAAACTTGGAAGTCAGCTGGACTTTGGATAGAGAAAAGGTTCTGTTAATGAGGTAAGCTTTACTCCATGAATTAGAGGTTTGAATTTGAGTTATTGACTGGTTAGTTTTGGGTGTTTATGTTCTTTGGTTTCAGAAATTAAAAAGAGAATTCTAGTGTGTGTTGGGCTGGATTTTCTATGGAATTATGTTGTTTAAGTCATGCTAAAGTGTTGGGATTGTTGGGTGTTGAAGTATGGAGCTTAGGGGTGGTTTTGGCTGAGGTTTTGAGCTTTAAAATGGTGGGTTTTCTGGGCACGAAGGGAAGGGTCGCGGCTCTGTTCTAGAGCGATGCAGCCCTAGGATGAAGAAAGGCCAAGGAGGCTCGGCCAAGGGTGGGCGTCGCGACACCCAAAGCAAGGGCCGCGGCGCGTGTCTTTGCCAGGGTAGTCCTTGGTTCTGTTTTGAGGCTAGGGTCGCGGCTAAGCTTCAAGGGCCGCAGCCCTTAGTTGTGCTCATGAACTTTTGAGGATTTTAGGCATGGGAATGTGGTTTAGTATGCTCGGGATTGGTTTCACCACCGTGCTTGGTGGAATTCGGATTCCCGGGAGTTAGTTTTGTAACTGGAAACCGATATTTGAATATTAATGGAATCCTATATCTTGGTTGTGACTAGGTGATAAAAGCTTAGGCTCGGGAACGGATCGTGCTTGAGGAGTGTCACTCATAATCAATAACCGTAAAGACTGAAGGTAAGAAAACTGCACCTGGTTGAATATATGTGACGGGACTAAGGGTTCCCTATTGCAAATGCTTGAAAAGATGGTATTATGCCATGCAAGCCATTTAGTGAACCAACGGCCTAAGGGTGCCAAGGGTTTCACTAGCGCACAGGGCGCGGCTCGACCACTGGTAGCCGAGGACAGCTTATTATGCACTGAGCTCGGTTTAAGCGGGCCGGAGTCAGTGGGATAAACAGAGGGTGCAGCCTAAGTCATCAGCCCTAAATATTATGTGATATGAGTCATATAAGTGATTGGTTGCATCTTAAATCTGAATATATGTGCTTAATGTCTATTGTGGATTATTTAATGAGAGTTCGTGCTTAATGAATTAACTGTTTGATATCATTGATTGTGTTGTATGTGATGTTTTCTTGCTGGGCCTTGGCTCACAGGTGCTACATGGTGCAGGTAAAGGCAACGGTAAGCTTGTTCAGCCTTGATTGGAGAGCTCTGTGAGCGAAATGTACATAACCAGCTGCTCAGCCGCCACGGTTGAGGTTTAGGCAGGGACGCGAGACCCAAAGACTGTCTATTTTGCCTTAGTATGGCTAATGATTGTTTATGTACTTTTGGGAGTCTGTAAACCTACTTTTAACTTGGTTTCTTTTGGGATCCCGTGTATATAACAGTTTAATTATATAAAATGAAACTTTTGAGACCAAAATCTTTTAACCCTAGCACATGCATGTTTAGTGGCACGTTTTGAAACTAATGACTTGATTTGCAAGTCTTGCACCTTTATAAGTACACAGTGTAACGGTCTTGGCTATCCAGGGCGTTACAATGATGGTACAGCTGACGGGGGCGGGGATGATGAGGACACCAGTACCCACTTCTAGAACTTTTTTTCTTTATTTTTAGTTTATATTATTAGAGACAATGTATGTTTTAATTAACTAAACTACTTTAATATTTTCATGTTTAGTGGAGGCAATTAACATTAATAACTCTAATTTAATTTTTATTCTATTTTTAATTAAATTAATTAGTATAATTACTAAATGAATTAAAATAAAATAATTAATATTAATTTGAATGAAAATAAATATTATTAAATATAAAATATTTTAATATTTTTATAATTTATTTTAATTTTAAAATAAATATTACTTTTACACTTATGTGATTGAAAAAGGACAGAGAAGGTAAATTCAAACTTGCCTTTACTTTTACACTTATGTGATTGATGCTTTATTAACATTATGAATGTTATATTGCACGATTCTAAAATTATTTTTCTATTCCTTGCAGAAATGATGGCTCTTCCTCCAAAAAGAGTCAACTTCTAAAAGAAAGGCATCGACATCAAAGAAAAATGGAAGACCCATCATTAGTTTTAGAAATTCATTGTTATTTTGAACAATTTTATTTCTTTAATTTTGTTTTAGAAATTTTAGATTTCTATTTAGAACAAGAAAACTAATGTTTTATAAAAATTTTAGTTTATGATTAATAATGTGATTATTAATTGGGAATTTTATTATTTCTATGTTGCATGAACAAGGTTTTGATATTTCTTTCAATAATAATTTTATTTTTATCTCAAGATCTAATATTGAAATATGTCATGCAAAATCTGATGATGGGCTATATAAACTTAGGCAAAAGAGTGATCTATATACAACTCTGAAAACCCAAGGTCTATTAAACGTCAAAAGATTGATTCCGACAGTGAAACATATCTATGGCATTTGAGATTAGGGCATATAGGTTTGGATAGAATTAATAGACTAGCAAAGGAGGGACCTTTAAGAGAAATAATTGTTGGTTCTCTTCCAGCCTGTGAATCCTATCTGGAAGGCAAGATGACCAAAAGACCTTTCTCTGCAAAAGGTTCAAGAGTCATAGAACCACACCAACTCGTACACATTGATGTGTGTGGACCACTTAATGTGCAAGCGAGAGGAGGGTTTGAATATTTCATCACCTTCATTGACGATTATTCAAGATATGGCTACCTATACCAGATGCAAAACAAATCTGAAACTTTTGGAAAGTTTAAAGAATTTCAAGTTGAAGCTAAAAAGCAATTAGGCAAATCACTAAAAGTTCTTCGATTTGATTGAGGAGGAGAGTACTTGGATTATGAATTCGAGGACCACTTGTGTGATCATGGAATTCAATCCCAACTCACTGCACCTGGAATGCCATAGTAAAATGGTGATTCAAAAAGAAGGAACAAGATGTTATTAGACATGGTTAGATTAATGATGAGCTATTCATCATTTCCATTGTCATTCTGGGGCTATGTGCAATGTACATATTGAATTCCATCCAATTCTATCAAGAAGACACTGTTAGAATTATGGAATGGTACTAAACCTAGTTTACACCATTTTTGTATTTAGGGGTGTCCAGCACACGTGCTGAAAGGAAATACTGGAAAGCTAGAATCTCACACTGAACTGTGCATGTTTGTGGGATATTCCAAAGAGACTAGAGGTGGTATATTCTATCGTCCTAAAGAAAATAAAACATTTGTATCGACAAATGCTACTTTTCTTGAATATGACTATATTAACAATCACAAGCCTCGCAGTAAGGTTGTACTGGAGGAGATGGTCTCAGATCAAGTAAATAGATCACCAAATGTTCGAAATGAACAACGACAAGAGGAAGCCACAAGTTCTAGTCAGAATAATAGAGAGCTTCGTCGTAGTGGGAAGGTTGTCAAGCAGCTAATTCGCTATGAATACAAAGTTCAAATGCTTGTGTTTGACACAAACAAAGATAATCCATTGACATATAGAGATGCAATGAAATATTCTGACAAAGAAAAATGGCAAGATGCCATACACTTGGAAATAGAATCTATGTATTCCAATTCTGTCTGGACTCTTGAAGATCTTCCTGAAATTATTAAACCTATTGGTTGCAAATGGATATTCAAGAAGAAAAGATGAGCGGATGGGAAAGTGGAAACTTTCAAAGCTAGGCTTGTAGCCAAGGGCTATACTCAGCAATAAGGGGTTGATTATGAAGAAACATTTTCTCCTATGGCCATGATTAAATCCATTTGCATACTCTTGTCCATAGTTGCTTGCATGTATTATGAGATATGGCGAATGGACGTTATGACAGCATTTCTAAATGGCTATCTTGACGGACCATTTATATGTCTCAACCAGAAGGGTTTGAAATAAAAGGTCAAGAGAAAAAGGGTTGCAAGCTTCTTAGGTCCATTTATGGACTCAAACAAGCTTCTAGATCTTGGAATCTGAGATTTGATGACACAATCAAAAAGTATTGATTTGAACCAAACTTTGACGAGCCTTGTGTATATAAACAAATCAAAGATGGCATTGTGGTATTCCTGGTTCTTTACGTTGATGATATCCTACTGATTGGAAATGACGTAGGAACATTAACAAAAGTAAATAAATGGCTAGTCGAGCAATTCCAAATGAAATATTTGGGAGATGCAAACTATGTTCTGGGCAACCAGATCCTTCATGATTGACAGAAGAAAGTTTTGGCTCTGTCTCAAGCTACATATATAGAAAAGGTGCTGGAGCAATTTGGTATGCAAAACTCCAAGAAGGGTGATATATGCCAACCCGTCATGGAATTGTCCTTTCTAAAGAGCAGTGTCCTATGACACCTCAAGAAGAAGAGGATATGAGACAGTATCCCTACGCCTTTCCGATAGGCAGCCTAATGTACGTCATGTTGTGTACAAGACCTGACATTTTTTATGCAGTAGGGATAGTCAGTCATTATCAATCCAATCCTAGATTGTGTCATTGAGTTGTAGTAAAATATATTCTCAATTATCTTAGGAAAACTAGAGAATATATGCTTGTATATTTAGGTGGTGGCCTGAACCCCACTAGATACACTAATTCTGATTTTCAATCAAATAGATATAGTCATAAATTGACTTCTAGATCAGTGTTCACACTTGGTGGAGAAGTTTTTGTAACATCCCGTAAAATATCTTAACATAATTTGTGGAAAAACATAACCATTTTCTACGATAAGGAAATCGAAAATCCATATAAAAAAACTTTTCAAAACATGCAAGAGTTCAGAAGTATGCGCATACTTAAAAGTAAATTATAGTGTCATAATTTTAAAACATTCAACAAGCCCAAAACAATTTCTTTTCCATCATATGGGTTCTAGTTCCCAAAACATAAATTCCCCAAAAGGTCAGTCCACATGTACATCCTTGCAGATAAACTCCAGCGCTCAGTGATCCACTTTTCCTTTGAGCTTACCTACAACACGAAACAACTAGGTAAGCGAAATTCTTAGTAAGAACAACTTAACAAACATAACCACATAAACAGAGCAAGAACTTAACTAATTGTAATTAGGCAGATAATCAACCAAGAATAGGATTCTGATGAAACCAAACCCTAACATACAATTTAAGAACGTGCGAACATCCTGGAAAACTTATGGTCATGTCTCATAACCAAAAATTGTATCCTGGAAACACATCTGCACGCAGAAAATCCCAGAGCATACATACAGTCTTAACTGGTAACCTACATACTTACTTACTCAGTTGTATCATAACATACATACTTACTTACTCATTCGTATCATAACATACATACTTACTCAGGGTTCCGACAGAACCTTCAACATAGCTTATCATATCTTAACATATCTTACTATAGCATTGATGGGTGTAAACTAGTTACACCGGTTACCCAGACTCCTAGATGAATTCGGCATACTTTCTTAACTATAGAGATTTGATTCTAAAATTAACTTACTTACGCGTCATAGAGTTTAACCGGACTCTTATGTCACAGGTGTTAAGCCAAACTTCTTACATATTGTGGTGGCCAACCGACCTTAGTTACACAGACATCAGTGGCGAATCGATTTCTCACATAGTTCCCCGGTAGCTAGCTGGAGTTCATAGTTGTCACAATACCTAGCCGGACTCAGAATCAACTTACTTATGTGTCCTGGAGATTAACCGAACTCTTATGTCACGTGTGTTAAGCCGGACTTCTTACATATTGCAATGGCCAACTGACCTTAGCCACACAGGCATCGGTGGCGAACCGGTTTCTCACATAGTTCCCCGGTGGCTAGCCGGAGTTCATAGTTGTCACGGTAGCTAGCCAGACTCTTATGTCACGGGTGTTAAGCCGGACTTCTTACATATTGTGATGGTCAACCGACCTTAGACACACAGACATCGGTGGCGAATTAGTTTCTCACATAGTTCCCCGGTGGCTAGTCGGAGTTCATAGTCATCGCAGTAGCTAGCCGGACTGCTTACCTTAGTCATGAGTATGCGAATTCTCTAGGACCACGGTCTTGAGTAAACCTTCTAGGACTAGTTCAAATTATTAACTAATAACTCAGTTATCTAAACTAGTCATTAACGTATTGTAGCCAAACATATCATAAGTTGTCTTACCCGGATTCCTTAGCGCTTGCTTATGGAAACCTTCTATCCAAAAACGAGCCTTTACGCTTAGATAACACTGTAGTGAAACCACACAGTGACTCGGATTAAACTATGACATATTCTTATAGTTAATATTCCAAAATAGCTACATGAAATAAATTCTTAGGGACTCTATACTATAGTCTCTTATAGGCCGGATTTTTTTTCAGTCTTAACAGTATCATAGGAAAATCGGTCTCGTCACAACACGCTCACCGTGCCATGCATTTTTAATATTATTTAAATGAAGAACTCACTTATCGGATAACTCGTATTTTAGTTTTAGGAAAAAGAAGTTATACTAAACTCATATCTTTAGAAAATACCAACTTTTCGTCTTCTTATGAAAATTTACCATTTTCAATCATTTACCAAAATACCGCTTATTGATCTGTTTCAAATAATATCTAACAATGTCATATCGCTCTCTTAAAGGTTCTACAAAACCCAAACTCTCATTCTTACCAATTCTTACCCATAACCTAGGATCTCTCTTTATGTTGTTTTTTTGAAAAGAAGGGAAATTTGACCCTTAACTTATAAAGGGAAATTTGACTTTTTATGCTTAATAGTATGGTGTAATACAAAATAATGCTAGGCATTTTTAACATTACAAAATAATGCCAATTCATTTTTGGATACCCAAAATACCCCTAAAAAAAACTATCTCCTATCTTCCCTCCTCCTCTCTTCCTTCCTCCTCTCTTCCTTCTTCTTGTTTCTTCCTCACTCTCACTCACCTCACACCACCACTAAGAGCACCACGGTAGAACCCCATCGAGCTTGGGACCGCCACTAAGAAAGCCATTTGTAGAGGGGGATCAAGACCAAAGTAAGGGTTGAGAAATCTTGGAGAAAAATTTAATGGGTAAGCAATTTTTTCTTAAATACTTGGATTAGTGATGTTTTCTTTAAACTTCTTGAGAATTTCGAATAGATCTGAGCAATATTTGTACATTTTTTTGGGTTTTTTCTAGTTTTTTGTCGATCTGCGTTTTCTAGGAATTTTCTGGGTTTGTGTTGTGCTCGATGGCACATCAATTTTAGGGTTGCATGTTCTGCTCGATGGGTACTAGATACCTACTCGATGGGTACTCGATGGTAATGTGCATTCTCACTATTTCATGCATGCTCGATGGATGCTCGATGCCTGCTCAATGTAGGCTCGATGGCACATCAATTTTAGGGTTGCATGTTCTGCTCGATGGGTACTAGATACCTACTCGATGGGTACTCGATGGTAATGTGCATTCTCACTATTTCATGCATGCTCGATAGATGCTCGATAGATGCTCGATGCCTGCTCGATGCAAGCTCGATGGCACATCATTTTTTACGTTGCATGCTGTACTCGATGGGTACTCGATGGTAATGTGCATTATCACTATTTCATTCATGCTCGATGGATGTTCGATGCCTGCTCGATGCAAGCTCGATGGCACATCATTTTTTACGTTGCATGTTGTGCTCGATGGTTACTCGATACCTACTTGATGCAAGCTCGATGGTAATGTGCATTCTCACTATTTTGTGCATGCTCGATGGAGGCTCGATGCAGGCTCGATGGTCATGTTTTTTAGCATCGTTAAAATACCATTTCCTACCATCTGTTTTTCAGCTAACTGTATTTGTGTTTTTTTATTTCAGGTTCTACTGTTTACGTATTTGTTTCTTACAACGGTGTTTGGGAAATGCATGGTAGGAAATGGTATTTTAAGGATGCTGAAGGTGAAGTGATACCAGTAGAGAATGATTTAACTTACTTGCAACTACTTGACATACTGCACGAGACATTTCAGGTGGATAGAGAGGTGTATGAATTGAAACTCGAGGTGCCATACGTATGCGGCGAGCAACCATTTGCACCGGTTCAATTGAAGAATGATCATCAAGTTTGTGTATTCTTAGGAATAAGCTTGAAAGAACGGGTAGTCTTATGTGTGACTCCAGTTAAGAAGAATGTCATATCAGATCCTTCTCCTAGTGTGAACAAAAAAGACACAACCAGTGTCGATCCATCTCCTGCAGGTAGCAGTTACAAGCATCTTAGCGAGGTGGGCACTTTTGTTCCAGTTACTGATCCAATGGCTACTATCCAGCTTGATAGACCACAAGGAGGTCCCACAGGTGTGCTTGAGGCATATGAGTACGATCCCTATGTGAATGATGATCCAGTTGGTAATTGCTTTGAAGATAATGATGATGGTTCCGAGGACGACTCGTATTATAGTGCAGATGTTTCAAATGAGGAGTTAGACATTTTCCAAGCCCAACAAGTAGAAGAAGAGTCAGGACTGCCTCTTGCACAGGCACACCTCCCAACTCAAGGATGTCGAGCACCTGCTCGAAGCAGTAATAACCCTGCTAGGACAGAAGATAACACTGGTGGAGGGAGACAATTGTATCGAGAGAAGATCACAACAGATGGAGTGCCCTAATGTTTACAAAAGAAGATATTGAGGCATCTGCTAAAACCCATTCCTCATCATCTAGTGGACCAATGGGAGAAATATATGTTGGGAAGACTTTTGAGGACAAGATTGATTTAAAAACCAAAGCTGCTCTATTTGCAATGAAGAATAACTTTGAGTATATGGTGAAAAA
The DNA here is from genome assembly GCF_963169125.1 of Humulus lupulus. Classification (NCBI taxonomy): domain Eukaryota; kingdom Viridiplantae; phylum Streptophyta; class Magnoliopsida; order Rosales; family Cannabaceae; genus Humulus; species Humulus lupulus. The sequence continues at coordinate 98,502,422 of NC_084793.1, forward strand.
GTCTGGTACTGATGTGTGGTATATCACATGCGAAGATCCTGACTGTTGTTGGAGACTGAGAGGGAAAAAACAACTAATGTCCCCCATGTTTGAGATCACGGTATACAAGAGCGTACACACATGCTCATTAGAAGTGCGACAAAAAGGTCATCGTCAAGCTGCACCGTGGGTCGTTGGACACCTCATAAAGAACAAATACGCAGTTGATGGGACCAGTTACATGGCAAACAACATAAAGGAGGATATGAAGAAAAATTTTGGTATTGATATGAGCTATGAAAAGGCATGGAAATGTAGAGAGAAGGCACTTACGTATGTTAGGGGGACATATGAGGATTCGTATTGCAAGTTGCCATCCTACTTGCACATGTTGCAGCAAAAGAATCCAGGTACAATTACTGATTTTGTCACTGAAGATGGTCGTTTCCTATATTGCTTCTTTGCCCTTGGAGTTTGTAGGAGAGGATTCAGATTTTGTCGTCCTGTGATATGTGTGGATGGCACGTTCTTGAAGAATAAGTACGGTGGCCACATGCTATGTGCCGTTGCTTTGGATGCGAATAGTCATTTATATCCAATTGCGTTCGGGTTGGTGGATAGTGAGAACCACAACTCGTGGAAATATTTCATGACGAAGTTGAAGGAAGCCATTGGGGACGTTGATGACTTGGCTTTCGTGTCAGATAGGCATGCGAGTATTATTCATGCTCTATTTCCTGATGCCTACCACGGCGCATGCTACCATCACATCAGTATGAATGGGAAAGCCAAGTTCAAGACTAATCACTGTGACAGTGAGATGTGGGCAGCTGCCTATGCATGGAAGAAGACCGAATTTCTAAAGCATTTTGAAAATATTAAGCGAATGGATCCTCCTATAGCTGCCTATTTGGAGGGAATTGGTTTCGATAAGTGGTCTCATCCTTTCTTTCCTGGAAAACGATACAATATAATGACAAGCAACCACGCTGAAAGCTTCAACAACAAGACCAAGGATGCAAGAACCTTTCTAGTTACAATTTTTTTAGAATTCATTCGGTTCACACTACAATCTTGGTTTTCTGAATGACATAGTGTGACAGAGAAGACTACCACCAAATTATCCATCCTGATGGAGGCAGATGTATCGAACAATGCTGACAAAGGAAGGTTCATGAATGTCTATGCCCTTGGTCAATTCGAGTTTCATGTAACTGGTGCAGACAGCAATGCTATGGTGAATTTGATGACGAAATCATGCTCATGTGGGGTATTCCAACTCATAGGCACACCTTGTCCCCATGCAGCTGCAGCAGCTATAGAGCGTGGAGTGAACCTTTACTCTTTGTGTTCACCATTTTACACAATTGAGTCATGGAGGAATTCCTACAAAGAAACCATTTACCCAACTGGGAACGAGGATGACTGGATACTTCAAGATGACATTAAGAATATGGTAGTTGGTGTACCCATAGAGAAACAACAAGTTGGTCGGCCAAAAAAGCCAAAGCTAGGAAGACCAAGGACAAACCGTTGGCCATCTGGTGGGGAAAAACCAGTTACAATGCGTAAGTCCAGTAGATGTGGTGGTCGTGGCCACAACAAGTCCTCATGCAAAGCTCGGCTTTGAGTTTATTTTTTGTTGTATTTTATTTAAACTTGAAGTTGAAGGTTATTTTTTGTTTTCTTTTTTTATTGTTGTTAATGAATTTTGGTCGTTAATTGTCGTTAATAAAAAGATGCTCGACTCAAAAAAAATTCTTAATAATCTAGATTTTAAGCAAATAAATATAACAAGAGAATGTTCAATGTCTAACATTCTGATACCATAAGTCAACTGTCCATTTGTTTCTGAACAACTCCATGTTGTCATCGCAAATCGTGTCAAGTGGTAGCCTACCCAATAAGTGTTCGATGTGATTGATGGCGTACACACCACAATCTCCACTGTAACCAAAACATAAATTTCATTAGTAACAAAATCAACATAGTATTTAATTTAAAAAACTTAAATAAAAACTAGACTTTTGTTTACCTGACTTTGGTTTGGGGTACTGAATCAACTGGCATGCGGTGCACATTGAACTCTTTGCATCTTTTAGCTCCAGGTGGAATCGTCAACCAAGGGTCTTCCTTGAAAAGTTGTGACTGCAATAACAACGATGGGAACAAAGTAGACCATGACTTCATAAACGATTGCAGTTGTTTATCACTTATCACGGTCACGTCCGAATCATAAACATTCAGAGTCCAAGTAGAAATGGAGGCTTCAACTGCAAACCAATGCGCTTGAAGGTAGAACTGGCACCAATATACAGTGTCTACTCCCTTCCACGATGCCAGAAATTGATTGTCAATTCCCGTAATCATTGATATCACATCAGAATCCCACAAAAACCTTTTCTTATTCGCTCCCTTGGCATTCTGATATGCATCATAACGGGCCGGTACCACTTGTGAGAACATAATATCGAAACCCCTATTGAACCCACTGTTTATACCAGATAACAAATATTAATAAAATTAATAAAATTACTTACCCCATCATCGATCCAAAACTGTGGTGTCTTCATCGTCAGAAACCAACTCGAACCATACACACCAGTTTGGACATCCCTCTTCGTCTTGTTCAGAAAATCTCCAAGCAACCACTTGCTGACCGTCCTGTACTGTGTAGCAGGTGGCTTCTTTAGAGGGTCGAGGACTAATGGCACGTCATCAAACGCATCCAAACGAGCTTTCTTTCTGGTTGGGTCGGTGTAGTCTTCAAATTTCTTAGGTTTGCGTCTTTTCCTCTTGGCCAATTCAAACTCTACACCAGCAACATCCCCAGGTTCTATAATAGCAACACCTGGGGTCTCAGGATTTGTTGTGAGTACTATCGGGGGAGGAGTGCCTATGTCATGTGAGACAAAATCATCTGGGAGGTCAAGTGAGTCGGAATCAGAATCATTTGGAAGATCTTGTACGAATGTCAAGATCTTATTGACAGCATCCATGATGACCGCCTGGTTCTCTAGGATGGTATCCTGACGACTCTTGACTCGCTCCAACCTCTCCAACACCTCTCGTAAATCAGGTTGATCAGGACTAGGGTGTACCAATGGGGCTGGGGTCACGGGTGTGGGGCCGATGGGGACTGAGGTATCCTCATCATCAGGGCCATCAACAAAAATATTGGCTGCCTTCGCAACCTCAGCAGCTATCTCCACCACCTTCTCAAAATCAGTGGGAGTTTCTACCTCTTCTTCTTGGCCCAACCCGGGATACAAGGGAGCATCACCCTCCGTCAGAGCGCTATAATAATCTGTCTCTGAAGGCTGGGGCTTCAACATGGACAACACAATCAACTGCATCAAATACAAAGCATTAAGTTAGTTTGAAACCACCAAAGAATACTCTATTTTGACATAATATAGCAAAACTTACACTCGTCTTCTTGAACATCAGTGCAAGGTCGGCCTTCGAAATAGAACGCTCCTTATTGCTCGACCAACTCAGCATCCTCGGAAACTGGTTTCCATGGTTAATACCATACTCTCGTGCAAACTGTTGGATGGCTTTGTATGCCCAATACTACAATGCAGGGACATAACCATACAAACTGTATTTTGCTTCTTTTTGTTTCCACTTAACTTCCCTCTTCTTCTCATAGTTCCTCTTCTGATGATACATGTCTTTTTTACATGAATCCATAAGCTTGTTAAAAGACACCTTCCCCCATGGGTAAGTAAAGAAGTACTCAGTGTCCTCCACCATCTTTAGCGAATCTATCCAAACATTTAACTTGCCCTCTCGTGCAAGTAAAACCCCCTCAACAAAGAAACATAGGCCCAACTTGTAGGCATCTTCAACTACAGTGCAGTTTTTTAAAGCAGCCTCCAAATGCATTATCTTCACTGTTTCTTCATCATTAAAGTACTCCTTAATTAAGCGGTCACTAGTCAAGTGTTTCTTCAAATCAGTCTCAGATGGCCCTGAACTGAAGTTCAACCCCGTAACCAAAACAAACTCACCTCTACCAAATCTACAGGGTCTAGATCCCAAATGTAAATGCAACTCATCCTCTTTGATGCATTGGATCTTGAGCAACATTAATTGATGTATGAGAGATGCAGAGAAGTCTAACTTCTCAGCCTTGAAAAATTGTTTGAAAGGGGATTCCTTCACCCTTTCTGTCCTTGATTGTTTTAAAGTAACCATTGCCCCTATATGTGACTCGTCCAGGAAAGTGATCTTTCAAGGGTAAAAGAAACTTCGGCATTTGCAAAAAATAAAGATAAAAATAATACAGTTAAACAAAGTCGTGTGAAAAATCCATCAATAAACATACATGCAACCATCGAACCCCTATCGAACATGCATCGAACCCCTGTCGAGTACCCACCGAACACCCATCGAACCCCTATCGAACAACCCTAGAGCATGCATCGAACCACCATCAAACCCAACAAAAAACCCAATGCATCGAGCATGCATCGAACCCACATCGAGCATGCATCTAATTTCTTAGGTTTAAACCTGGGAACTTATAATGGACCATCGAGCATGCATCGAACACCCATCGAACCCCAATCGAGTACCACCGGACACCCATCAAACCACTATCGAACAACCCTATAGCCTGCATCGAACCACCGTCGAACCCAACATAAAAACCACTCCATCGAGAATGCATCGAACCCCCATCGAGCATGCATCGAACCATGATTGAGCATGTATCAATTCACAGAAGCACAAACCTTAAACCCCAAATGACCTAACCTATCGAACCCAATCGAGTATGCATCGAACCCCTATCGAGTACCCATCGAGTATGCATCGAACCCTCTAAATGCCTACCCATCGATGCCCATCGAACCCCCCATCGAATAACATCGAACCCCCCATCGAACCATCGAGCAACATAATAAAACTAGGCAAAAACTCACAGTTTTCTATCAACGTACCCATTCCAAAATACTAAAACAAAGCATATCAATATGCTCAAAACAATTCGTAAACTATGCAATAAATGAACAAAGTCACAACATTCACACAAAAAATTCAAAAATATATATATATACATATAAACATATATATACAACAGAATACAATAGGGAGATCGACCTTAGTGGGTCAGGGAGGACGGAGGCAGAGGAGGGAGGTCTCGGGGAGGATTCGGAGTTAGGTTCAGTTCTCGGGGGAATCGACGTCGTGCGGGTCTCGGGGATCGACGATTGTCGTGCGATCTCGGTGGAGCGACGGTTGTCGTGCAGGACTCGTCGGAATCGACGTCGGTGGGGAGTGGTCGACTAGTTTCGTCCGAAAGATAGAGAGGGAAACTGTGTAGGCGGAGGAGGGAGTTCGAGAGAAAAAGAGAGAGGGAAATTAAAGAGACAAATGAGGAGGGTATTTTGGGTATCATAAATAAATTGGCATTATTGTGTAATGTTAAAAATTCCTAGCATTATTTTGTATTAAAACCCCATATTAAGCATAAAAAGTCAAATTTCCCCTTATAAAATGGTAAAATTAATTTTTCGTTAAGGTTCGAAATTGCTACCTTTCAGTTTTTTAGGGAAACTTGGAAAAATTATTTCTCTTAAATCGTAACACATTTTCTCTCAAATTTTACAGGAGTCCTTGTACATATCTTAAATAATTCCCTTAAAAATTGTATACTTTTTTGGGAAGGCAAAATCCATTCTAATTTTTAAAGCAATATGGGCAGTACCTGCTGCCTAGAAGTTTTTCCCAATTTTTATGGTAAATTTGAAATTTTATTTCTCTTACATCGTAGCCCAGTTCTTTCTGAAATTTTACAAAAAAATTTATACATGTCTAAATTATCTTTCTACAAAAATTCATAATTTTTGGAATAATAAAACATAACAAAATGTTTAAATCCATCTATACAGTTTGAAGTTTTGTTTCTAGATTCTAGAGCAAACTTTGAAAAATCATATCTCTTATATCTTAACATATTTTCCTTTAAAATTTCACAGTGACCCTTATACATGTTTAAAATAACATCTTAAAAAATTTCATAGCTTTTTGATAAGTAAAGCCCATTCAAAAGTCAAAATAGTCTGGCAGTGCATGCTACCCAGAAATTTTCCAGATTTACATCAAAATGCCAAAATGTGCATAACTTGGGTTTAAAAATATCTTTTCATGATTTTCCAAGGCCTATCATCAATTAATCTCAACGATATATGTAACTACACAATTATTTTTCACAATCAGAGGCAGTAGGGTATGATCTGACCCATTGGAAGTCAGACCATGAAAACTTTGCAGCATGCATTTCTATACATTCTAACAAAAATAAACACAACTAGCAAAACCCTAGCCATATGCAATTCAACCAATCTAAACCTCAAGCATAAAATAATTTTCAAAAACCAACAAAACAGCCTATGCAACCAGATCTAACATCAATAACCAAAAGCAACTCAAAACCAACCAAAGATCTAGCTTTGATGGTTCTAGCGTGGAGATGATAGTCCTTAGCTTGTCCAAACTTCCTTCTTGGATTCTATACCCTCAAACCGAGCCCCATAGGTTTAACATGAAGATTTTTTTAGAGTGTTAGGGTAGAAAATGGAGATGAGTGGAAAGAGAAAAAAAAAGCTTAACCAAATCCTAAAATCTTACCTTTATTCTCACTAAAGCACCAAAGAGCTTCCAAACCTTGAAATCTCCTTAAAACCACTTCCCTTTTTGGCCTAGAACACAAGATCCATGCCATGCATGGCCATTAGAACCACATGCATGCACAAAAAATCCCCTTAGGGTTTCAAATTTGAAAGAAAAAAAAAAGAAGAGAAGAAAGAGCTATGATTTGATGTTAAGAATCAACTCTAATCCTAATTAGTATTAAACAAAAAGTTAGACTTTTCCTTTTTGGATTAGTCAAAGGAATGTCTATAATGTTCTATATATATTTAGTGTTTTATTCTTTTGTAAATACTCCTTTTGTAACAAATTATGTACTACGTGTCGGTTATGCACTGGACCACACAGTTCTTTGTAAGAGGCAATTCATATAAATACAGAAATACTGACCAGACTCGATTGAGCTAGTGAAGGCATTATTCACACTATATTCAATATTTTGTTTCTTGGTATCAGAGCAGGTTGAAGGCACAAGCTGTGGTAGGCCAAACACTAGCTCCTCCAGCGACGGAAAGTTCAGGAACGATGCCAATGCAAGCGTCTCCGATTTCGTCAGCAACTCCTACCTAGGAGACAATGTTGATGAAGACTGTTGCTGAGAATCTGACTACGATTGTTGCTCCATTTAGTAGCACCCTATCCCAGCCATTTCACTGAAGCTGGACAAAAACAATTTTCCTTTATGGAAGACAATGGTGTCAACTATTATTCATGGACACCAATTGGAAGGATACATCAACGGACAAAAATTGTGTCCCCCACAGTTTTTCAATTTAGGTACCACTGACTCTAATGATTCATATTTGATTTTGAATCCTAACCATGAGATCTGGCTAGTGCATGACCAGCTTTTGATGGGCTAGCTATACGGCTCCATGATGGAGGCCATTGCCTCGGAGTTGATGGGTTGTCAAAGTTCTGAAGCTCTTTGGAGTGCTCTTGAGCAACTATATGGTGCATATTCAAAGGCTCACTCAGATGAACTGAGAACTAAGCTACAAACCATGAAGAAAGGCACACAGTCAATGAAAGAATACTTAAAACAGAAGAGAATGTAGGCAGATACTTTGACAATGACAGGTGACCCATATCCAAAAAATCACCTAGTGGCTAACATACTTACAAGTTTGGATAGTACTGATTACTTACCCATTGTTTTACAAGTTAAGGCCAGATCTAATATCACATGGCAGGAATTACATAGCTCTCTATTAAGGTTTGATAGTTGCCTTAACAAACTGACCAATGCTGGATCTACAAGAAAACAACCCTCTCTAAATACTCCATCCGCAAATTTTGCCTAAAAACCAACTAACCATTTTGGTGGTCGTAGACCTTACATGAATTCCACAGCTGGAAGAGGAACCTCGACATATTCAAGACAGCCAAAAGGTGGAGGCAATCATTTTAAAGGCCGAGGAGGACAGAGCTTTGGTTCAAAACCTACCCGCCAAGTCTGTGGTACGTATGGTCATTCAGCGGTCGTGTGTTACAACAGATACAATGAAAGCTACATGGGTCAAGATCCAAACAATAATTATGGGCAAACTCAAGAGAAACAGATGACAGCAATGGTGGCAACTCCACAGACATTAAAGGATGACAGTTGGTATGTGGATAGTGGTGCCAGTAACCACTTAACCTCAGAGGGTGATAGAGTAACAAGCAAAACTGATTATGGTGGTAAGGACAAAGTCACAATTGGAGATGGATATCAGTTACTTATTTCACATGTTGCATCTAGTGCTTTAAAAACTATTGATAATTCTATTCTCTTACTAAATGATTTACTGCATGTGCCCCAAATCACTAATAATTTGATTAGTGTATCTAAACTAACAACTGATAATAATGTCTCAGTGGAATTCTTTTCTGGCTCTTGTTGTGTGAAGGATCTAGCAACTGGGATGGTGGTACTTCAAGGAGTGCTTAAGGATGGGCTTTATCGGTTGGATACAACACAGGTGTCTCAAGCTAAGTCTGGAAGTTTCTCTTTCACTGGTTTGGCGACTAAGGAAAAGTAAATAAAGGGAGTTCAAGAAGTTCTAAATTGGATATCTGACATAGTAGGCAAGGTCATCCTTCTGAACATGTATTGAGTCATGTAATGAAGATATGTAATGAAAAGATTGATATGAATTAAAAACTTTTGTTTTGTGATGCATGCCAGTATGGCAAGCTACTGGTTTATTAGATTTGGTCCATACTGACTTATGGGGGCCTGCACCTTTGGCTTCTCGCACTAATTTTAGATATCACATACATTTTATAGATGATTATAGTAGATATACTTCGTTGTTTCCATTAAAATCCAAGTCAGATGCACTACAAGCATTTGTTCAGTTTAAATCTCTGGTTGAAAATTGATTTGACAGGAAGATCAAAACACTAAGGTCAGACTAGGGAGGTGAGTGTCACATGTTCACTAATATTGCTCATGAAAATGGGATAGAGTTTCAACATCCCTATCTGTACACGTCTGAACAGAATGGAAGAGCTGAGTGGAAACACCCGCACATCATAGAGATGGGACTGACTTTATTGGCACAGGCTCATATGCCATTAGAGTATTGGACTGATGCTTTTCAGGTAGCAGTGTTCTTGATAAATCGACTACCAACTCAGGTGTTACAGGGACAATCACCTTATGAAATACTCAACTCAAAGCAACCAGACTATAAATGCATCAAGACTTTTGGAGCAGCATGCTTCCCATACCTCAGACCGTACCAAGCACATAAGTTTCAATTCCATTCGGTTAAATGTGTAAATTTAGGATTCAGTGAAGTTCATAAAGGATACAAGTGGCTTAGTGCTTATGGCCGAATATATATATCAAAGAGTGTGGTATTCAACGAAGAAGAATTTCCTTTTAAACAGGGTTTTCTCAATAATTATCAGCCAGAGAAAGAAGTAACAATTACTATGCCAAGTGCCTAGTTCACACTACCTATGAATACGCAAGTTGAAGAACAGCAGACTAGTTCAACAAATATGGTCAGTCACAAATCATCTAGTTCTAGTTCAAGCACTAGTGTTGATATAGCTGATCAAGAAAGTGACTCAACCACAGGTTCACCCATGATGGCAGTCCCAGAGACGATGTTTGATGATGAAGATATTGCTGGAAACTTCATGTACCAATCTAATGATACTAAGGAAGCAGGGGTGGATTAAACTTCAATATCTGAGATCAATACTGAGCCAGAGATTCAGAATGCAGAAAATGAGCCTCCAAAATCACATCCCATGGTGACTAGATCTAAAGCGGGGATTTTTAAACCGAAACTCTTTGTTAGCAGCATACAGCCAGCAAACTTATCTATACAAGAACCTAACTCAGTTATAGAAGCTTTGAAGCATGAAGGTTGGAAGACGACCATGAAAGCTGAATTTGAAGCACTAAAAGGAAATAATACTTGGACTCTAGTACCTACCTCATCTTCATACAATACAGTGGGAAGCAAGTGGGTCAGTAAGGTGAAACATAATTCAGATAGATCGTTTCAACGGTATAAGGCAAGAATAGTTGCGAAAGGATTTCATCAAAGACCGGGTGTTGACTTTAGAGAGACCTTTAGCCCAGTAATAAAGGCCTCATGGTCAGAGTAGTGCTCACTATCTCAGTAAGTCATGGCTGGGACATACGGCAATTGGATATAAACAACACCTTCTTGAATGGGTTGTTGGATGAAGATGTGTACATAGCGCAACCACCTGGATTTGAAGATACTTCCAAACCAGGTTATGTTTGCAAACTCAAGAAATCGATTTATGGGCTTCGACAAGCACCAAGATCTTGGTACGAGCGGCTGAAGAAAACACTAGTAGATTGGAAATTTGAAAATTCAAGAGCTGACACTTCTCTTTACATGCTCAAAACGCCTCAGTATGTGATTATAGTCTTGATTTACGTTGACGACATTATAATGACAGGGAACAAAGCTAATGAGGTCACAGAGTTTATTGATAAGTTGAACAAAGAATTTTCATTGAAAGATCTTGGATCATTACATTATTTCTTGAGAGTAGAAGTATACAAGGATGAATCTGGTTTGTATTTATCACAGGGTCGATATGTTGAAGAGCTATTACAGAAAGTGAATATGGACAACTTAAAGCCATGTCTGACTCCAATGACAACAAGAAAGTCATGATCATCTCATGATGGAATACCACTAGAACATCCCACAATGTATCGAAGTGTTATAGGAGCACTGCAATATTTGAATCACATCAAGCCCGACATCTCGTTCGCGATAAATAAGCTCAGTCAGTTTCTGAAACGTCCCACAACAGTTCACTGGAGTTCAGCTAAGAGGATATAAAGATACCTAAAGGGTACAATGCATCATGGCCTTCACATCATTCCGAGTAACAATCTGAATCTTATTGGCTTCTCCGATGCCGATTGGGCATGTTGTCAGGATGACAGGAGATCGGTAGGTGGCTACTGTGTTTTCTTGGGTGATACACTTGTGTCATGGTCTTCTAAGAAGCAGTCTGTGGTTGCCAGATCAAGTACGGAGTCAGAATACAAGGCCTTGGCTCATCTAGCTGCTGAACTCACTTGGCTACAAGAGTTTCTTCAAGAAATGAGGTTCAAGTTACAGTCAGTCCATGTTCTTTGGTGTGAAAATATGGGAGCAAGTGCGTTGGCCTCAAACCCAGTGTATCATGCTCGTACAAAGCACATATAACTTAATGTACATTTTATTCATGACAAATTTATTCAAAAGAAGTTGGAGATACGTTATGTGCCATCACACGATCAGATTGCAGACTATTTGACTAAGAGCCTAAGTCATACCAGATTTCAGTTCCTAGTGAGAAAGCTCAGAGTGTTATCATCACCCTTTCGCTTAAGGGGAGGTGTTAAGAATCAGCTCTAATCCTGATTAGTATTAAATAAAGTGAGTCTTTTCCTTTTTGGATTAGTCAGAGGAATGTTTAGAATGTTCTATATATTTTTTAGTGCTTATTTCTTTTGTAACAAATTATGTACTACGTGTCGGTTATGCACTGGACCACACAATTCTTTGTAAGAGGCAATTCATATAAATACAAAAATACTGACCAGACTCGATTGAGCTGGTAAAGGCATTATTCACACCATATTCAATATTTTGTTTCTTCCGAAACTTGCAATGCTAGAACTCTTGAAGATCTCCTTCCTTCAATGGAGGTGAGTACTCTTGAGCTTGTGAAGAAGAGAAGAAATGCAGCAATGGAGGTTTAGGGGACTTAGGGTTTCAGTTTTGGGAGTGTAGGGGAAGAGAGAAAGTTTACTTGAGTAGAAAAAATGATTTTTGAGGGAAGTGTGTCGTTTTGATGAAAAAGGATTAAGGACAAAAATATGGAATAGCACTAATCATTAGGGTAGTCTCTTAACTTGTTGGGTAAGTGAAACTCTTGCTCTTCCCTAGGGTATGTGTTATAAGACACTTGAGTGCATAGGAATAGCCTAGCCGCCCACCTTTCTCTCTCCTCTCTTGTGAAAAGACTTTTATGCCCTTGCTCCTTTTACTCACTTCTAATGCACTCAAGGGCCCTTTGGTAATTTCACTCTCCAAAAAAATTTACCCTATAGTTTTTAAATATCTCCAAGCTAAAATAAAATAAATGTGACCAAAAATAAATTTTTTCACATAACACATAATTTTGGTAATTTTATCAAATTGACCTAAATGCCCCTAAAGGCTCAAGTAAGAAACTCTCATTCTTAAGCCTGGTTGATTGAGATTCAAACCTCAATAAAAAAAAATTAACTTATTGGCTCGACTATAAATTCCCAGTGCCAGAAAAAATTAATATTTTTATGCCATAGTATTTCCTATTTAATTAATCCGAGATTTTTACCCGATTAGGGTTTTTGCCCGGTCCACGACCAAAGGCCTCGGTTTCTTAAAAAAAACCGCACTTACCACAACATGGCTAGCATTCAAACATCACAACTTCTTGTAACATAAAATGTTCACCTGACATAATACATAATATAGGAAATTAAAAATACTCGAACTAGGGTTTTACCCGGTGCCCTAAACTCGAGGCGTTATAGTTGTAGTCTGGCGTAGTATCAAATAAAACAATATTGCAGATTCTACCATTGAAGTCGAATACATAGCGGCTTGTGAAGCAGCTAAAGAGGCTGTGTAACTCAAAAAGTTATATTCTGATCTTGAAGTTGTTCCAAACATGGATAAGCCACTGGTGTTGTACTGTGATAACAGTGGGGCTAACTCGAAGGAACCGAGGAGTCACAATAGGGGAAAGCATATCGAGAGGAAGTACCACTTGATCAGGGATATTGTTCACATATGAGATGTAACAGTTATGAAGATTGCTTCAGAACATAACATTGCAGATCCTTTTTCTAAGACTTTGTCTACCAAGTCTTTTAAAGATCATGTTAGCAATATGGTTTTGAGGGAGATGCCTCATTGGCTTTAGGGCAAGTGGGAGATTGTTGGGATTAGTGCCCTTTAAAGCATATGTATTGAATAATGTTTAATGAAATAAATTACTAAAATGAATTTTTTGCATATATTGATTGTTTATTATTATTATTGTTAGAATAACACTATATGAATATTAGAAAATTCCCAAGTTCGTTATTGTGACTACAATCTTGTATTGGTACGAGATGATTAAGATTGTAGGGAACGAATTTAAATAGTTCGCAGTAAAATAAAGTTATATGGAATCTTTGGATTAAATATTATAAGTACAACTCACTCGTATTATGAATACGTGTAATCTAGATCTGTATTATTGATGTAGTAGGACATCTTAGTAGAGGTACTTTGTATAAAGTGGTTATACATGAACGAGACCTGATATGTTATTGATACTTAATAATATTGTTTACTTTATAAGTATTAATTAAATATATCAATTAGATGATCATATACAAATTGATCTTAATCCTAAAGTTATTATGAATTCTTGTTTATGTCATATGAGTTCTTTGATTTGCTCATTGTGGTTTGTCAAAATGATCAAGTTGAAAACTTTTGTTTTGGGAACTCATTGATGTAAATGGTTGGGGAACATGATACACAAATATGGGTTCTATACCTTTCTTGGAGGAATTGAATAATGGTTCTCTTAAGGGTTATGTTGACCGCATTTTTGGCCAACGACGTGTAGACATCAAAAACGACAAAAACCTTCAAGAGAAATAAACGACACAGAAGATTTTTATAGTGGTTCAACCCCAATGTGTTGGTAATAGCCTAATCCACTTAGAGTTGTGATTATAGATCTACACTCAAGATCAGATGAACCTAAGTCAATTGAGTTTCTTTAGTGCAGATTACAAGAATACAAGAATTCTCTCAAATACAAGTACTCTCTCTCTAGGAAATTAGAATTCAAAAAAGTCCCCAAAAGTCCTCTTTATGATGCCATAAGCCTTGTATTTATAGGCTCAGGATCGTACAGATGATATCCCCCATAATCGGGATATTTTATCATTCTCATTATATTAAAATTACAATAATATTAAAAATATAACAATACACTAAATTTGTGGGATAAATTGAGAGATTCCCGTGTATGCCAAGACCGATTCTTGTTGAAGCTGTTTCTGGGAATCTTGACGTAGTCCTGCTCTATCTAGTCGATCCATATCACATTCAGTCTGGTCGGCCAAACCTTCACTGGGCAGACACGCACTTAACTGGGCAGACATGCACTTGGCTGGGCAGACATGTGCTTGGCTGGGCAGACAGGTCATGACTAGTCGGACATGGTCATGACTGATTGGACATGGTCATGACTGGTCGGACATGGTCATGACTGGGCAGACAAGGTCATGCCTGGGCAGACAATCATATGACTGGTCAGACAAGGTCATGCCTGGTCGGTCATGACACTTGACTGGCCAGTCACAATTCTTCATTGGTCTACCGGGTCACTCCTAAGCCAGATCACTTTATCACAACTCTGAGGAGCCAATATATTTATTGACTATTAATGTGTCATTTACGGGCCATGTACTGCCACTTGTCACCTCTATCTCCACGTCATCGATCTCCAATTTTTGGGGATAACATTTGCCCCCCAAGTTTATTATACGATTTTCTCGTATGATAAACTTTTCTTCTAGCAAAATGTTCTCGAGGTCATCCAAAAGCTCCCATCTGGTTGATAACTTTCACGTAAACCCCCACGACTGAACTTGTCTTGTTATTTCTTCAAATTCTATTTTTTTTTTTTTTAATCTTGTTGTAGTATGTGTTTTGGATGAGAAATTGTGTCTATGTCTAGGGATTTAGGGTTTTATTTTTATTTTTTTTGAAATGGGTTTTGGTTGAGGTTCGGGTATGGGGTATGGCCGATTGGCCATTACTCATGGCACTTTGAAAATGCCAGTCCGATCGGACCCTACAATAGCCCCTCGGACCCAAGTCCCATCCGATCGGATGCTTGGCTTTGGGCTCGGGCCAGGGCCTCATGCTCGGACACGCACACTTCGAACATGCTAGGCTTCTCAGACACAAGCGCTACTGGTCGGATGCTGTGCTATCTACTCGGACGCAGGCCTGGCTCCTCGGACATAGGCAAGATGCTCGGATGTAGGTTGGCTTCTCGGACACGAGTGCAGCCCCTCGGACGCATGCTCCTCCTCGGACACAGGCGTCCGCTCAGACACCACGATGCTCCTTGGACACGCTGGGCCATCCGCTCGGACGTTCATGTCTTGGCTCCTTAGATGCTTCGACACACAATCCTTGGGCGCGCACCAGACTCCGCTCGGACACCAAGGGGCAGCTGCTCAGATGTCGCGCCTTAGGCACCAAATTTCTGGGCTTAGTTCCTCGGACACCTTGGCCAATCCGGTCGGACACCACTCATACTAGGCACCAAATTTTTGCCTTTCATTTTTTCCTTCACACATGTTTTTTCTATGGAATAAAAAATATTTTTACTACCCAATAAAATAATTTCTGAATAGTAACAAATATTTTTCCTTTACATTTATCGATTTATGTTTGTTTGATTCACTCCAGGGACTCATCGATGTTATTCATGCTAAACAACAGAGTTTCCTACTCGATCGGTGATACATGCTTAGCCGACCAGGGAAGTTGTATCTGCTCTCCCGACCAAGAAAACTTTGCACCTGATCAGCTAAACCTTGTACCCGGCTAGTAGTTTGCTCTTTATTCTTGTGAAGACAATTGTTGCTTAGCAGCTTTGATATTTCTCTCTTACAGCTGAGTTGTTAGCATTTATACTTTACTTTTCTTTGTTAACTTAAAACATTCTAAGTCTCTTTTAGACTTAAAAAGCTATAAGTTTTTTGTGAATAGTAAAGTCACTCTGGTGTATGCATTATATTTTTGCATGAGTACTTAGTTTTCTAACATAGAAATTCTAGACATTTCATAAGTTCATACTAAGTATACTTTCTCACACTCTTATTGCTCTAACATTTTATGAGCATAATGTTTATTGTCGCACGAATATCTGCTTCTAACTTGAAATTTTAAAAAAATTCCAAGTTACTTAAGCTTTGTCAAACAAGTTAGCTTAATGGCCTTTTTGGACTTCGAAAATTTACAAGTCAGCCTAAAAACAGATATATTAACTCGTGCTCTTATTGCCTGTGTTAAATTATATACCTGTATACCCCATGTGCCCCTAGGTGATCGAGGGTTGAAAGATCCTTAGTCACTTGCTACTTGACCGAATCTATTCGAGCAGTTAATTACTCGTGAAACACATAGAATATATGGAAAATATTCGAGCAGTTGAACACTGCTTGAATGTATCGACTAGTTGAACACTGTCCGATTTTACCGACCAGTTGAACACTGCTCGGATAACTAACACACATGCATATTTGTAGCAAGAATCGACCACGCTGCGCGTAGTCTCTTTTATTACTCGTAAATTAAAAAGGACAAAACATGTCTAATAACGAGTCTTAAACAACCAAAATTGTTCAAAAATAAAATGACTGGTTAGCAAATAACCAGCTCATAAACCAAACTTAAATAACAAGTCAAACAACTCGAAATCAAGCTACCACTCTGAAAGCGGTATTTAGAAATAATATATCCTTCGATGCTCGCCACTCCAGTGGTTTCTGATCCTAGCACTCCCGCTCAGCATACCTCTCCTTTGCTTCGTTGCTTTCCTCAGCCAAGTGTGGACCTCCACATATAGTGTCTAAGGTAAAGTCCACAAGTCCGGGCTGCAAGGGTGGAGATCTTTGTTGCTTGAAACCAGGATTGTTGCTGCCTCCTTCTCCTTGGGGTGTCTCTGCCTGGTACTTTCTCAACTTGCCCGACCGGAGAAGAAATTCTATCTCGTCCTTGAGGTGATTGCATTCATTCGTGTCATGACCATAATCTCCATGGAAACGACAAAACTTATTCATATCCCTCTTCCTCATCTCTTTCCTGATGGGGGGAGGCTTCTTGTAGGGAACCTCTTCATGACTAGCAAGATATATCTCTGCTCGGCTGGCCGAGAGAGTGGTGTAGTTAGTAAATTGAGGCTCATACTTGGTTGGCTTTTCACTTGAATTCAACTTTGCTTTCTTTTCCTCATGGTGGTTAGACCTGTTATTTCCACGTTTCCTTCCACCAAAGTCAATTGATCCGCCCGGATTGTTTATGCCATTCTCCTCTTTCTCTATTACATCATCCAATTTCATATACTTGTCCGCCCGGTCAAGAAATTGTTGAAGTGTTGAAATTGGATTTCTATGTATACTGTCCCACAAAGGGCTCCGATAAGTTATTCCAGCAGATATTGCAACCATCTTCCCCTCGTCTCCTACATCAGTTGCTCTATTGGCTTCTCTCATGAATCTCTGTATATAGTTCTTTAGAGACTCATCTTTTCCTTGTTTGATATTTGCCAAGTGGTTGGCATAAACTGGTGGAGTCCGGGCAGTGTTGAATTGTCTACAAAACTCCTTCCTGAATGCTTCCCAAGAGGTAATGGAGTTTGGCTTAAACTTCCAATACCATTCCTGGGCAGTATCCGTCAATGTAGTCAGGAAAACTCTACACCGATAATCGTCACTTACTCCGAGCAATTCCATCTGGTCCTCGAACTTCCCAATATGTCTGATGGGATCTGCCTTTTCTGTATATACTGGCAGAACCGATGCTTTATATTTTGCCGGTGGCTGGGCTAATCTAATTCGGGCACAAAATGGGCTGCCACTCCGGTGGTCTATCGCATCTATCTCGGAAGGTAGTTTTGACAAACTTTGCACTGCAGCTGTTAGCATGTCAAGCTGGGCTTGGATGGCTGGTGCAACTGATGAGGTTCCAAGGTCTTGTCCGCCTGGTCGGGCATTACCATCTGGCGCGCCATCGTCAAGTATTTCTACTTGACTGGCAGGGCGATCCATATTTTGCCCTTCGACCGGGACGGTCCTCCTCTTGTTGGTGATAACGTCCCTCAGATCCTTCCGGGAAGCATGCTCTCCTGCCCGATCAAACACCATACTTTTCGATTTTTCAGAGGGCTTACTACGCGGGACTTGCTCTCTCCCACTACGTTGCTGGCCGAGGTGCAGTGGAGGCCTTTCGGTACGTCCCGGGTAGTCTTTTCCTCCTTGTTGTTCATTTCCCTCCTTTTCCTTTGACTGGTCGGTGTGATAACTATCAGCCTCATCACGACCGTGCCCATCTTTGAATTGTGAAGTCCTCTTCTCTCGAGGAGTCTTGGTCTGATCCTGCCTGGGTGGAGTCTTTTTACTGCCCAACCGGTGACTCCCTGATCTAGAAGTCTCTGATCGGTGGCTCCTAGAGGGGGTTCTAGAGTGCTCCCTTTGCGTCGAGGCAGTTCTAGATCGTTCCCCATCATCGTCCTGACCAGGGGGGTTACTCCTGCTTCTGCCCGGTCCTCGAGAATCGGCTCTGTCAGTGGTCCTCCGACCAGCGTTATTATTACTTGCTCCCTGGGTGGCTGCTTGTGCTACAGCTTGAGCATTGGTTTGGGCCAATTGGGTAGCTGCTTCTAGAGCAAGTCCTGCTTCACAATGTCTCCGGTTGACCTCCTCCTATTGTTTTCTGAGCTCTTCGCTTCTGGCCTCCATATCGCGCCTTTGCTGCTCTAACGCGGCTTTCTGCCTAGCCATTTCTTCAGCGAACGCCTCCTGTCTGGCGTGGAATTGTGCCATCTCCTCCTGGAAGGCCCCCATGGCTTCCTGGAGTTCTTCGAATTCTGGAGTCACGTCCTCGAGCATGACCCTAGGCTCAGTCTCATGGTCTTGTGGGCCAGGACCTTCTGATCTAGCAGGCTCTTTAGAGGAGCCTGTCTTCTTGGAGGCAGCATTGGTGCTCTTAGGCGCCATAATACTTCAGGGACCGTCTGTCTTTCTCTTTAGGCTCTCAATGAAAGCACCAAAATGTTGACTGCATTTTTGGCCAACGATGTGTAGACATCAAAAACGACAAAAACCTTCAAGAGAAATAAACGACACAGACGATTTTTATAGTGGTTCAGCCCCAATGTGTTGGTAATAGCCTAATCCACTTAGAGTTGTAATTATAGATCTAAACTCAAGATCAGATGAACCTGAGTCAATTGAGTTTCTTCAGTGCAAATTACAAGAATACAAGAATTCTCTCAAATACAAGTACTCTCTCTCTCTAGGAAATTAGAATTCGAAAAAGTCCCCAAAAGTCCTCTTTATGATGCCATAAGCATTGTATTTATAGGCTCAGGATCGTACAGATGATATCCCCCATAATCGGGATATTTTATCATTCTCATTATATTAAAATTACAATAATATTAAAAATATAACAATACACTAAATTTGTGGGATAAATTGAGAGATTCCCGTGTATGCCAAGACCGATTCTTGTTGAAGCTGTTTCTGGGAATCTTGACGTAGTCCTGCTCTATCTAGTCGATCCATATCACATTCAGTCTGGTCGGCCAAACCTTCACTGGGCAGACACGCACTTAACTGGGCAGACATGCACTTGGCTGGGCAGACATGCGCTTGACTGGGCAGACATGCGCTTGGCTGGGCAGACAGGTCATGACTGGTCGGACATGGTCATGACTGGTCGGACATGGTCATGACTGGGCAGACAAAGTCATGCCTGGGCAGACAATCATATGACTAGTCGGACAAGTTCATGCCTGGTCGGTCATGACACTTGACTGGCTAGTCAAAATTCTTCATTGGTCTACCGGGTCACTTCTAAGCCAGATCACTTTATCACAACTCTGAGGAGCCAATATATTTATTGACTATTAATGTGTCGTTTGCGGGCCATGTACTGCCACTTGTCACCTCTATCGCCACGTCATCGATCTCCAATTTTTGGGGATAACAGGTTAGCTTTTAGAATTGAAAGGTTATTGATCTCAAATTCATAAATCAATTTATGAATTAACCTTCACTAGTAAAGTTAATGGTACTTAAGGAAACAATATATAATTAAAGAGGTTAAAAGATAATAAATTCTAACTTTAATTATGAATCATTAATAGATGATTGATTTGTATGTAGTGATTATATCTATGGATACTTTTTATATTTAAAAGTACTCAATAAATAAATGTCAATAAATACAAGAGTGCAGTCTCATATTTTTAGTGGAATAATATTAAGATTAATAAATTAAGGTTATTATATTAAAGAGTTTTAATTAATAATCTAAATTTATTGGAGCTTGAAATTATAGGTCTATAGGTCCCTGAGATGGCTCTATCAACACTATTTAATGTAAGAGCTGAAATTGGGAAAAATCAAGGAAATGACATATTTGGAAGAAATTTGTTCTTCAGGGTAAAATATGTAAATGAGACAAATTAATTAATATATTAATTTTCAAAATTAATAAACTAATTAATATAATTTTAAAAATAATTTTTTAATTAAAATGGGCATTTTTGAAAACAGCATTTAAATAATTAAGATAAATAATTTTGAATTAATTAGTTTTATTTATTTAAATAATGTGAAAAGATATTTCTGATAATTCAAATTGGATTTGAATTTGAAATTATATTTATTCTTTAATTAATCTGATAAGATAAGTTATCAGGTTTAGATATTTTTTAATCAATAATTATTAAATAAAAGTGGTTGGAACACATCCCTGAAATTAGGGATGTGTTACACTCCAACTACAGTGCATTGCAGTTGGTATGTAACAAAGATCCAAGAATGAATCTTGATATTTCTTTTATTTATTTAATAATTGGTTTATAGAATTTTGAATTTTAAATTTAATTGATTCTTTTATAAATTTATCAGATAGAAATTGTTTCAAGATACGCTTAAGTGAGAGAATATTTCTAGAGAGAAAATTCTAAGCTTTTCACAAAGAGAGAAAAATATAATGTA
This sequence comes from Humulus lupulus, assembly GCF_963169125.1. Classification (NCBI taxonomy): domain Eukaryota; kingdom Viridiplantae; phylum Streptophyta; class Magnoliopsida; order Rosales; family Cannabaceae; genus Humulus; species Humulus lupulus. The sequence continues at coordinate 98,523,399 of NC_084793.1, forward strand.
ATATTTTCCTATCCCTTAAAATTGTCTCAAACCCAATATTCCAAGATCTCATGAGTTGAGTACATCTTGTGAATCATAAAAATTTCCACCATTACTCTATGTGCCCACACACATCTTGAGGTGTAGAGACACATCTTGGAAGATCTATGTCTAAGTATTCACAAGGCTGCTTTGGATTGGATGTTCGTAGGAGTTACTAAAAGACAATGAGAATTCTTGATTGTTCTACAATTGGTAAATCCTCATCTTTTTCTTTCTTTTTGATTAATGTTTTGCATATTAATGGATCTGATTATTTAAAAATTGTTTAAATAAAAAATTTTGAAATCTCTAAGCCCACCACCCCGTGTTTTCCGCTGCGCACATGATAAACCAGTTACCAACATATATATGTCACCATGTCTATAAATTCCCAATTTGTTTTCCTTTTACTCAACTCTCCATTCCATCCTTCATTTTACTCTCTCATTAATCTTTCATTCACAAATATCATCTACTCTAAGTTCGACAATGGATTTGCCAAATTCTCTGAATATGTACGACAATATGAGTCTAGACGATATCATAATAGCAGAGTGTATTGATGAGTATGATGATTAATATTTGAAAGATTTCATGGATGGGGGTAACTTAACAAGGCGAGGAAGAAAGAGAACCCACATTAATAAGGGTCGTGTAGAAGGACACCAATGTTTGCTCGATAACTACTTTTTTGATGAATCGATGTATATAGAATATCAATTTCATAGAAGATTTAGAATGTGTAAACACGTATTCCTACACATAGTGCAAGCTCTAGAAAATCATTCGGAGTATTTCCAGATGAGGTTTGATGCAGTCGGTAGAAGAGGGATTTCTCCATTACAGAAGTGCACTGAGCGCATGTATACAGAATATCGATTTCATTATGCGAATGTTGGCATACAGAGCTCATGCTGATTACGTTGATGAGTATGTTCGAATTGGTGAAACCACTGCTATTGAATGCCTAGTCAATTTCGTTCGGGAAGTGAATGAGATTTTTGGGACCGAATATTTGAGACGGCCCAATGCCGAGGTCCTTTACTTCAAATGGCGGAGGTGTGTGGTGTTTCCAGGCATGTTTAGAAGCATTGATTGTATGCACTGGGAATGGAAAATTTGCCCAGTTGCATGGAAAGACCAATTCACGTGAGGTGATCACGGCAAGCCAACAATCATGCTGGAAGCAGTTGCGTCACAAGAACTCTGGATATGGCATGCATTTTTTGGTGCTCCGAGATCCAATAATGATCTCAATGTGTTAAAAAAATTCTCATTATTCACTAACATCTTACAAGGGCAAGCTCCAAGAGTTAAGTTTACGATAAATGGCACAATACAACAAATGGTACTATCTAGAAGATGGTATCTATCCAGAGTGTGGTGCATTTGTTAAAACTATCACACTGCCTCAAGGAGCGAAAATAAAATTATTTGCCCAATGCTAAGAAGCGGTACGCAAAGATGTTGAGCGACCATTCAGAGTAATTCAATCTCGTTTTTCCACTGTACGAGGACCGATGCATTTTTGGCAAAGAGATATTCTCAAAGATATTATGTATGCATGCATCATATTACACAACATTATTGTCAAGGATGAAAGAGATGCATATGAGAGTTTGTTTGATTTTAATTATGATGAAGGCCCTACCGACACCCCAACGATTGAAGTATTGCATGGACCTATTTCTGACTTCCCGACAATGCTTCAAATAAATGCTTAAATTAATGACAGAAACATTCATCGCAATCTTCAGGCAGACTTGGAAATCATTTTAATTAGTATTTTTTTTAATTATGATAGAATGATTAATTATGATTATGTCATTTTTTGAGCTAATTTTAAATTTCATCTAACTTAAATTTCATGTAATATTCATTTATATTAATATATGAATTTAAAAAATTTAGTGTGACAATATTTATAATTATAAAATAATGATATGTGGGATTATAGTTGACAATTTTTGGAGTGACTTAACGTTGAACCATTTTTATGGAAACGGTTGTCAAAAGTAATGTGGATGAAAGAGAAAATAAATGACTTGGATATTTTGGGCAACCAATAGGATAGCCGCTATTAGAGTTGCTCTTAGGTCTTCCATTTTTATTGCATCTGTATTGCCAACTGTCACATTTTATATATATATATATATATTTTTTTTTTGCGTATAATAAAAAATATAATTAAACATGCAATTGGCTGCAAAAACCTCCCACAACCAATTGCCCGCTATTTAAATACCAACAAAAGTTGTGGGCCCACGCATGGCAGATGATTTCATCTCATTTTTCATCAAAACGGGACAAAATGCATTGCTAATAATATATATAATATATAAATATAGGGCATGGAAACAATGGTACACGTTTTTGTGCATTATCACAGTGACTCACACATCTTACACATGTGGACCCTAATTCTATTACATGGCGGTGTTCATTATAATTACAGTAAATCTCTTGCAAATTATCAGGAAAATTTAAATAATTTAGGGTACCAAAAACAGTGTCTAAAACAATATTTGCACAAGTGACTATACTAAAAATTTGGAATTTTATTTTGGCATCCTAAATTATTTTGATTTTCTTGAAAATTAGTAAGAGGTTTGCTTTGACTACAACAAACACAGTCATATAAAAAAAAGTGGGATCATAACTTATGTACGTGTGTAAAAATGCATGATTCACCATAATAATGCATAAAAAGCATGCACATATATTTGAAGAAAAAATTACAATGCAAAAAATAACACAACTAAGGAAGAGGCTCCATAAGATAACCTTCTTCCAAACAAGTGATGATTTACACTTTAAAACATACTTAGCAAAGAAATGAGTCGCAAAATTGGTTGACCTAGGTGTGAAATATAATTCTTTTTTATCTCCTAGATAAGCACATCCAAATCACCCAATTAGAAGACTTCCCATTAAGCAAATTAATTGCTTCTTGAAAACTACTCATCCCAAAATTAATTGAAAATTATTCAAAATTAATCTCCTTAGCTATCTTTAACTCATCCCAAATAGCATAAAGCTTTGCTACTGAGCACTCACAATGGATGTTCTGCTCCATTGTAATGCCCTACTTCCTTAGAGTCGTTACTAAGTGAGTTTAAAACGTGCATTTAACTTGCTAATCGAGGTTTTAGGTCAAAAGTGTAATTAAATCATAAACAGAGTTATAAACTTTGAAAATAATTCCATTTACTGAAAATCATAAAGTGTTTGACATTTGGGATCCTAAAACACTGTTTAGAAATATTTACAACATATATGTACAAACAAAGTCGACTAGACGACAAAATCTAGGTTTTAGTACAACCATCTCCCAAAACCACTGGCTGTGGCAGCCAGGCAGGCCAAACATGTACGCGCTGCTTCACGCTCTCCGTACTCATGGTTGGTCGACTTTCCCCTTGCCCTTACCTGCACCACAGAGCACCCGTGAGCCGAAGCCCAGCAAGAAAACCCTCACAAGCATAAAACATATGCATAACAAACACTTAGCATATAAACAGGCCATCAATAGGCTAAACACATACGGCCATGCCGTCCCAGGCGCTTTACCAAGCCCAGGGTTCGCGGTCCACACCGTGAGGATATCCCAGGTATCCTTTAGGGTCTCGCCCTGGTAACTCGCACTCCACGTGCTCAACGCTGCTCCCGGCCCCTTGCCATTCTCGGCCTTACACTCCATGTGCCTAACACCGTTCCCGGCCCCTTGCCGTTCCCGGCCCCTGCCGACCTCGGCCTGCGCCATTTCCGGCTCTTGCCGAACATTTACACAAATTACATTCATAGCATAATAAAACATATACTAAACATGAACCAATTCAATCAAAGGGATACGCCCTGCAATACAAACATACTAGGCTCTGCCCTGCATACAAGCTCTATGGGAATAGTGGTTTTCTTACCTGTGTCCTGAGCTTTCCAAGCATCGATGCCCCGAGCACAGTTCCCTAGTCTGAGCCTTGCCGAAGCCCTAGTCACAACACATTAACAATGTCCGCCTATCAAACTCTAATCCAATAAATAGTTTCAAACCATAATTAAAATCTCTGGGACATAGAAATCTATCAATCCAGGTGATAAAATCCATCCCGAGCCTTAACTAGTGAATTCTCGAGCCTAAAACCTCTTTAAAACCCAAAAGTACCTTAAGCGTCGTGGCCCTAGGGACTCATGCCGCGGCCCCCAGCTCAACCTAAGGCCTAGCCTCAAACTTGCCCACACGCGCCGCGGCCCTTCCTGAAGGTTGCCGCGGTGCGCCTCCAAATCTGACGCCCTAAGTTCAAAGGGGTTGCGGCTCAGCAAGAACAGAGTCGCGGCCCTACCCCTCGAACCCAAAAAAACTCAGCATTTCCACCTCAAAAACCAGTCCAATTTCCCCCAAAATCAAGCCAACAATCCAGATTAACTATCACAATCTCAGCATTAAAACCTAACAAAGACCAGCCCCAAAACTCAGCGAAGCAATCAAGAGCAAATCCAAACTTAGCTAACATGCAAACTCTAATATTCAACCTTAAAACCAGCTGCAAATTGACACACTTGAACATATTAGGAGCTTGCCTTGATGAGCTATATTTCTGTGAAGATTCTCTAAGTTCCATGCTTTAATTCCTCAAGACCATCAGCCCAATTCCTTAGCTTCAAATCCTTAGTTTTGGCTGGCTTTCTCCAAGATGTTACTAACCCTTCAAGAGTGTAGGAAAACAGAGCAAATGAAGAGGGAGTGGGTCGATTTAGAGAAAGTCTAGGGGTTTCCTTTATTTTGTTTTATTTAACTTAAGTTTTGAGGTTACCTTAAGGCTCGGGTACCAAAAACGTCCCCGAGGGAAAAATGGTAAATTTCCCCAATATTCCCTCCTAGACATTCTAACCTCAAATATATCTCCAAATATTTATTTCCATAACCCGATAACCCCATGATACATCTCATACCCAAAATACCCATCGACTCGCCCTGAGTCGGATTCTCAACCCCGTTGTGACTTTCTGGCTAACTGCTCCCTAGAACTATCTTGGGTCGTGCTACACAGATATATATCACATACATATCATATTTATCACATTTATGCCCTCAACGGGCTAAAATCACAAACATACCCCTAATATCCAAACGGGGCCCACATGCATATTTAATTCAACTAAACATGCATCTATATCACATATTCACATAAATTCACATATTATATCCATAATTCACCTATTGCCCTCCAGGTACGCTAATCAAGGCCCTAAGCATTATTAACAAATTTGGGTCGTTACATCCATCCTTTAAAATATCTCCCTTAAACACATATTTTTCTATTTTACCTCTAACTTTTACATTATATCATACATCAGTTTCTCTATATCATTTAAATACTATATTCTTAAATATTTCCTATTCATTTTAAATATTTTCTTTGACTATCAATAATATCCTTATATATTATAATATTTATAATATCTACTCATATATCATATCACATAATACTAGATACAACCAGCGTGTTTGCTTAATTTTATTTATAGAATTTATTAATTATTTTATTAAATTTGTATCATTATCATATAAATTTCAAATAAACAAAAAATATTATATAAAAAAGAATGACATAGACATATTAAATGAAAAATTAAACAAAAACATTATTTATAATTTTTTTAAATATATATATATATATTATATGATAACTTTTTCAAATAATTTCTTAATAAAAATTCAGATTATGTATTATATATTATTATAAAGATATTTTATAATATTTAAATTTATATTAATATAAGTATTAAATATCTAGTCTTGTATTATATATTATTATAATAATTATATTTTATAACATTTGAATTTAAATTTATATTAATATTAATATAATTATTATCTATGTAATCTTATAGTAAATATCATTATAATATTTGAATTTATATTAATATAATTAATAAATATCTATTTTTAGTTAGTTTTAAAAGTATATTTCATTAAATATGTAGAATATTTTGTTATAGTTACAAATTCTTAAAACCAAAAAATTTTATTATCTACACATTTTTTTATATAAAAGAGATATAAATATAATGTATATGTAATAATGTGCTAAAATAAAATAAAAAATAACAATAAAAATGAAATATAATAATATTATAAAATATAAATAAAACTCATTTACTAGGTATATAACTATATATATAAAAAAATATAAAAAGAGACAGAAAAAAAAAAAGAGAAGAGCACATACATATAACTTTTATGTGTTTGTGAATAATGTAAGAGATAAAATATGAAAAAATAATATTATATGTTTACATAGATGAATAGTGTATTATAAATATAGTTATGTACTATAGATGAATGTAAATATTTTTGAAGGATAAAGTAACAATTGTAGACTCATTTTAGTACATTTTGGTATAATTTTACTTATTTAATTATTTTAGATGGGAAATTTCACAAATAATACTTAATAATGCCTAATATTACTAAAAAATCATAGCACTATTAATCTTTTCAATTTGATGCTAAACATTCATCTCATACCCAAAATACCCCTCTCATTATATCAAAAATCATAAAACATTCTCTTCCTCTCTCTCCCTCTCTCTCTTTCATTCTCACGAAATCATCCCTAAAACCTACAGATTTGTATGATTTTCTTGTCAAAATCTTTGTTAGCCATCTCCATTGTCTCTGTGAAGTCGTCAATATCAAAGGCAACATCTATTTTGAGGGTTTTTGGAGGAGAAAAACTATGGGTAATAAGATTGTACATTTTATGTGTTGGGTGTTATTTGCTTACATTTTTTTGGCTATTTTGAACAGATCTGAGCATATATTGGTGTCTTTTTTTTGGGTTTTTTAGAGAGATTCCACGATCTGCATTTTTTTGGATTTTCTGCAACTTTTTTGCTCGATAGGAGCTCGATAACGGTTCAATATGAGCTCGATGGTATGTAGAAGAAGGTCTTTTATGAGCTCGATGTTTCTCGATATAGTTCGATTATAGCTCGATAGGTTTAGGTTTTGTTTCTCGATTGTGCTCGATGGCAACTCGATAAGGGTTCGATTGGACCCTAGAATATTTAGTGTAGTTGTTTTCTCGATATGTACTCGATAGGAGCTCGATAGGGTTCGATGAAAGTTTTGGTTAGATTTTATGTTCGGTTTATGAAATGGTAGCTCGATACTAACTCGATAAGAGCTCGATTATGGGCTCGATTCTAACTCGATAAAGTTCGATGATAGCTCGATAATGTTCTTTTTCCATGAATTTATGAAAAAATGACAGTTTTCTTGACAATTTCAATGTTTTTTTTTTCCAACATAGGTTCTCTTGTCTATGTTTTTGTATCCTACAATGGTGTTTGGGAATTACAAGGGAAAAAGTGGATTTTTGAGGACCCTCAATGCATGGTGATACCGATGGAGGATACTGTAACGTACTTGCAACTTCTTGACATATTGCATAAGGAACTTAAAGTTGATAAACAGATGTATGGGCTGAAATTGGAGGTTCCTTACACATGCAGCGACCAACCGTTTACACCTGTTCATGTTGAAAGTGACCTTGGTGTCTGTGCATTGCATACCCATATTCCACTCCTGGACGTGAGGGAGCAGCCAATACTTTAGGATGTCTTATTGGTGACCTGAGGGACAACCAGTATGAGTACAACCCCTATGTGAATGACGATCCAGTAGCTGAACATAATGAGGACTTAGGATACAATTCAGTGAATGACGATCCAGTAGCTGAACATTTGCAAGTAGAACAAGCACAAGAACAACCAATACGTCATATTTCACGGGCGAACCCACCAAGTCAAGGACGTCAAACACCTGGCACCAGCTCTAGTCGCCCTGGTGGAACAGAATATAACTATACAAGGAAAATTCCAATATGCTCAACAGAAGATCACAAAAAATGGAGTGCTCCCATGTTTACAGAAGAAGATATCATGGCTTTTAGTCGTTTTGAATCACCCTCATCCGGTGTAGCGTTGGGGGAATTACATCTTGGGAAGACTTTTGAGAACAAGATGGAATTGAAAACCAAAGCGGCTCTCTTCGCAATGAAGAATAATTTTGAGTTTATGGTTAAGAAGTCTGGTACTGATGTGTTGTATATCACCTGCAAGGATCCTGATTGTGGTTGGAGAATAAGAGGGGAAAAAGTAGCGCGATCGGAGATGTTTAAGATCACTGTTTATAATAGTGTACATATTTGCTCACTAGAATTGCGACAAAAAGACCACCGTCAAGCAACACCTTCCGTCATTGGGGACCTTATCAAGAACAAATATGCTACTGATGGCACTAGCTACCCACCAAACAGCATAAAAGAGGATATGAAGAATAATTTTGGGATCGATATGAGTTATATGAAGGCTTGGAGATGCAGAGAGAAGGCACTCGGTTATGTCAGGGGGACACCTGAAGAATCGTACTCCAAGTTACCTTCTTACTTGTACATGCTGCAGCAAAAGATTCCAGGTACAATAACTGATTTTGTCACAGATGACAGTCGCTTTCTTTACTGTTTCTTCTCACTCGGAGTTTGTAGAAGGGGATTTACATCATGCCGTCCTGTTATATGTGTGGATGGCACTTTCTTGAAGTCAAGGTACGGTGGCCACATGGTTTGTGTTGTCGCATTGGATGCGAATAACCACATTTATCCAATTGTGTTTCGCGATTGTTGACAGTGAGAATCATGCTTCTTGGAAATATTTCATGATCAAATTGAAGGAAGCCATTGGAGTTGTTGATAATCTGTCTTTTGTATCAGACAGGCATGCTAGCATTATTCATGCTCTTGAGTTGGTCTTCCCTGATGCCTACCACGACGCATCCTACCATCACATAAGTATGAATGTAATCGCTAAGTTCAAGACCGATCACTGTCACAAGGAGATGTGGAATGCGGCATATGCATTTTGGAAGTCAAAATTTCACAGGTTCTTCAACAATATAAAGCAAATGGATCCTGCCATAGCTCAATATCTCCAGGTTATTGGCTTTGATAAGTGGACTCATGCTTACTTTCATGGGAGTCGATACAATTTAATGACAAGCAACTACGCTGAAAGTTTCAATAAAAAAACCAGAGACGCAAGAACCTTCCCAGTCACTACTTTTGTGGAATTCATTCGTTTCACAATTCAGTCATGGTTTGCCGCGCGTCGTGAGGAGGTAGAGAAGTGCACATCCAAATTAGCAACAATATATGAGAAAGATGTCTCAGGCATTGTGGATGATGCAAGGTACTTGAAAGTCCATCCTCTTGGACAATTTGAATTTCATGTGGTAGACCCAAAAGGTGATGGTGAGGTGAATTTGATGACCAAATCATGCTCCTGTGGCCAGTTTCAAATAATGGGTTACCCTTGTGTTCATGGTGTGGCTGTTGCCATCTTGCGCGGTGTCAACATTTACTCATTGTGTTCACCATATTACACTACTGAGATGTGGAGGGAGTCTTACAAAGAAACAATTTACCCAACTGGCAACGAGGATGATTGGGAAGTTCCCGAGAACATAGAGAAAATGCAAGTTGGGGTTCTCGTTGAAAAACAACTAGTTGGTCGACCGAAGAAGAATAAGGTGGGAAGAAGGAAGACAAACTGCTACCCATCGAGTGGCGAAATCATTCGCAAAGAGCGCAAGTGTAGCATGTGTGGTGGTCTTGGCCACAACAAGGCTACATGCAAAGCTAGGCTATAAACTCTTTTTTCCCATTTGGACTTGTTGTATTAATAACCTAGCTTATTTTCCCTTTTTTTTTATTTGATTTTTCTTAAAAGTTATGTTAAGCTTGATGTAAACTCGATATGAACTCGATAATATGTATGTTAGCTTCTAAACTGACTTCAAATCGTAGCTCGATAATGGTTCGATAGTAGCTCGATATAACTCGATAGTAGTTCGATAACGATTCGTTATGGCTCGATATTAGTTCGATAACAGCTATATAATGGATATGAAAATGATATTTCTCGATTGAAGCTCGATATAACTCGATAGTAGTTCGATAACGATTCGATATAGCTTGATATCAGTTCGATAACAACTATATAATGGATATGAAAATGATATTGCTCGATTGAAGCTCGATATAACTCGATAGTAATTCGATAATGGTTTGATATGGCTCGATATTAGTTCGATAACATCTAAATAATGGATATGAAAATGATATTGCTCAATAAAAATTCGATAACAGTTCAATATAGCTTGATATTAGCTCGATAACAGCCCATGAAAGTTATAAAAAAATGTGAACAAAAAATTGTACATGTAAAGACCCTGTATATATACAATCATCAAGGTAACAAATTTTGATACCACAAGTATGTGGTCCACTTGTTCCTTAACACCTCCATATTTTCATCGCAGATAGTTTCCAATGGAAGGCCGACCATCAGATGCTCAATATGCTTGACAGCATACACACCACAATCCCCACTGTAAAAAAAAAGTAAACATTAAATGTACATTACTATAATTTTAGTTAGAAATAAATTTAGTATGAAGATGATGTTTGTTACCTTCTCTTTGACTGAGTGAGCTCGTGTTTCTGTTTGCGACACCATGTAAACTGATGCTGCCTCTTTCCTGCTGATGGAATCTTCAACATCAAGCTATCAGTAAACAGTTTACTCTACATTAACAGAGAAGGAAGAAAAAAGCACCATGGATTCATAATTTCCTCCAACTTTGCGTCACTAATCACCGAGTTATCCGAATCGTAAACAATGAGGGTCCAACTAGAAATGGAAGCCTCAATGGCAAACCAATGTTGTTGTCCATAGTTCTGGCACCAATATACATCCTCAACTCCTCCCCAAGATGCCAGAAACTATTGCTCGATGTCGGTCAACATGGACATAACGTCAGAATCCCACGTATACTTTGTTTTGTCGGCAATTTTCTTGTACTGATCATATTAGGCAGGTATCACTTGTGAGAAATACATGTTCATCACAACTGCATTCTATCAATATATATTGAGAAAATACTTGCGGCGCATACGAAGCATGTGTTCTTCCGCATCAATATGCTACAAAGAGAGTACGATATAAAAAGTTAGCAAAGACCATCATAAATTGCTACTGTCGAGCTCCATCGAGCTCACATTGAACTACTATCGAGCTACATCGAGCTCACATCGAGCTAATCTCAAACAGTAAACAAAAACCCTAATTTAACATCCGTATCGAACTACTATCGAGCTCCATCGAGCTCACATCGAGCTAATCTCAAACAGTAAATTGTAATGACCCAACTACTCTAGACTTTGGACCATTAACGAAAACTATCCATAGACACTAATCCTTAATAAAACTTACAAGTGAAATGATCATAACTTTATTAAAAACTTGTAAAAATAAATGTTAAACTTACTTAAAATTTAAAGTAGGATATGGGATCCCATTGTTTTAAAATCAAAACATAACATAATTGTAATTAAAAGGGGTTGCATAATAAAGTGCGGAAAAATACACATAAAACCATAAGTAAAGAAACTTCATCCTCGAATCGAACTCTCGGCCCTTTGATTCCATTCCGCCTCAATACACATGCCCAAACTACCAAGAACCTTTCCCGCCATCAAAGCTATTTTCCTGCACATATAAACATAAAAGGAGTGAGCCTAATGCCCAGCAAGGAAAATCTAACACATAAACCATATACATAAATTTCATAATGTAACATAAAACATATCATAACACATATGTCACATACATACTATAATGGCCATTATTACTTGGGGTCCCATAAACTAAACAAGTCATATGCCCATTAGAATAGTGGGGCTTGCTAGCTAAGCAAGTCATATGCCCATAATTTATTGGGGCTTGTTAGTTGTACGGGTCATATGCCCAAGTCTACAATTATACATATTATAGCATATTACATAACACATAATCATAAGATAACATTTATCATAACATATAAATCATATAACACATAAATCCTATCCTAATTTCCTTACCAAAAATACCGGGATAAGAGAACAGTTTTGGGACTTTGGAACACTCCTAAAAATCATAAATGGAAGGGTGAGTATACTAAAGAGAATGAGATGAAAAGAATGGAAGAACTATACCATTAAGAATATACTTACCAAAAACCTTATATTCAAGAACTTAGATTTCCTATCCAATAATAAAGAATAAAGTTAGGGGCTGAGTAGAAAACTATAAGAACTTGAAGAAAATAATACCAAATGAACTAGAGTTTTGGAATACCTTGAATGCTTTATGACCAATCTAAACCTTGAACCGAAATGTGTTATAAACCTTACTTCCCAAGTGTTTGGTAAGCTTAAAAATGATTAAGCTTATAATCTCCAACCCAAGTGTTTACACTCTCACAATAACCTAGCAACTTGCAGCCTCTGAACTTATCTTGATGAATGAATGAAAAATGCTTGGTGCTAGGTCCTATTTATAGAGTTCTAGGAATAAAAATCTTCTTTTTGGCTTTGAATAAAAATAATAAATTTAATTGAAAATATTTGAATATCCTTCAGGCAAAGGCTTAGGAATTGGTCAAATTGTTAAGAGAGATTTAAGGATTCAAAGCTTGATTTTTAAAACAAAAATAATAAAAACAAATAGAATCCTAACTTCTAACTCCCCAAATCTCGTAACTCTAAACTCTCCTGCAGTAAAATCAACATATCTGGAGCTGTAGGACTCTGATTTAGACTCTTTTTATACCGTTAGAAAGATAATTAAATTATCTACAACTTTTTAGAAATATTATTTTTCAAAATTCATAACATAACTGGGTCAAAAATAGATCGGAAGTTACAGTACCCTAAAGTTACGAAAAATCTATTTAATTATCTAAATAACACAAATAAATAAAATTGTGATAAATGGCATGCTCCTAACAGATTTTGGTGAAGAAAAATCTTATATTTCTCTTATTTTATCATTAAAATAATAATTTCTTAATAATCATGCATATGACAAATGACATAATCCTATTGGCTCTATCGAAACCTTAGGAATAATCATGCTTATGACAAGTGTCATATTCTTATTAGCTCTATCTAAACCTTAGGTTATAATAATTATCATATTAATAACCAGCAATATTAATCAAACCTTAGGTTAAAATTAATATTCTTAAACTATAGGTTAAACTTAGAAAATCTACAAGTGCTACTATGAGTGTCCAATTAAATCCCGGTCTGAACCAAAATCCACAGTCATAAAAATACTACTACTATTACTATTATACTACTATCTAACTAGCTAAGTAAAGTTCTTGGACTCTACATAAACAACAACCATAATTTAACATCTGTATCGAATTACTATCGAGCTCCATCGAGCTCACATCGAGCTAATCTCAAACAGTAAACAACAACCCTAATTTAACATCCGTATCAAACTACTATCGAGCTCACATCGAGCTAATATCCAACAGTAAACAACAACCCTATTTTAACACCCATATCGAACTACTATCGAGCTAACATCGAGCTAATCTCAAACAATAAACAACAACCCTAATTTAACACTCATATCGAACTACTATCGATCTCACATCGAGCTAATCTCAAACAGTAAACAACAACCCTAATTTAACACCCATATCGAACTTCTATCGAGCTCCATCGAGTTAATATCGATCCTGGAAACCCCCATCAAGCTCCTATCGAGCTCATATCAAGCCAATAAAAATAGAACTTGTAAAATTGAAAACAAAACATAATTTCTACCACTATCGAGCCATTAGGTATAAATGGCTTACCCCATCATTGAGCCATGAATGGGGTGTCTTCCATGTCAGAAACCACGCTGGACCGTGATTCCCAGTCTTTACATCCCTCGGGGTCTTGTTGGGGATGTCTCCAAGCAGCCACTTGCACATTGTCCTATACTGTTTGCGATCTGGCTTCTTGAGAGGGTCCACCACCTGTGTAGCCTCCTCTTCTGGTACAGCTGCATCAGTACGAGGTCTTTTCCTCGTGGGATCAGTGTAGTCCTCAAACCAATCTGGCTTGCGTCTTTGGCGTCTAGTCCTCTGAAACCGAACCCCAGCAACATCCTCAAGGTTGACAATAACGACTCCCGGAGTCCCAACATCAGGTGTCACAGTGATGGTAGGAGGCATAGTTGGATCATCAACATAGTCCAGAGGAATATCCAATGACTTTGAGTCTGAATCTTCATTGGAGCCCATCGGTTTCTCCTTAATAAATATCAGGATCTGACTGACTACGTCCAAGATCACTGACTGGTTCTTCAGGAGGGTCTCCTGTCGACCCTCGACTCTGTCCAACCGCTCAATCAAGTCGACGAGCTCAGGGGTTGAGGCTGGTGTTGGGGCTGAGGCTGAGGCTGAGGCTGGGGCTGATGTTGGGGCGAAGGCTGAGGCTGGGGCAACAGGAGGGGTGGGACCTGCAACCTCCTCCCCCGGGGCAGCATCATCAAATATCTTGGCTGCCTCGACTGCCTGAGAAACTATCTCTGCGATTTTCTCAAAAGTCGCATCCTCTTCCTCATCAGCCTCCGAGGGATCCTGGCCAAGCCCAGGATAAAGGGGAAGATCTCCCTCTGTCAAAGACAAATAATAGTCTTTTTCTGCTGGTCGAGGCTTCAACATCGGAAGGACAATCAACTGCAAACAACATAAAATATTTGGTTAACTCAAATAATGATAAAAGATAAGCATATAGATAAAAAAAAAAAATTAATGTCAATCAAATATAACTTACATTCTTCTTCGATAATATCGGTGAGATGACGGACTTGGTGAAATCCTTGTTCCTCCGATGCGACCAACTAAGCATCCTCGGGACCATGTTTCTCGAGCTCACAACAAACTCCGCCGCAAGCTGCTGGATAGCCTCATATGTCCAGTACTGTAAGGTCGGGGCATAACCATACATACTGTACTTGGACTCTTGCTGCACCTTGGCATCCTTCTTGGCATCATAGTGGGCCTTTTGCTTCACCATGTCCTTCTTACAAGATTGCAATAGCCTCCTATAAGAGTACTTCCCCCATGGATAGCTGAAGAAGTACTCTACGTCCTCAACAATTTTCAGAATATCTCGCCATATGTGCAACTTTCCCTCTATGGCATTCATAACTCCCTCAACCAACAAACATAGACCAAGCTTGTACACATTTTCCACAACAGTACAAGTCTTGAAAGCATGGTCCACCTGTGAGAGCTTTACTTTCTCAGCATCGTTGAAATACTCCTTTATCAACCGGTCGCTGAGATTATGCTCTTCCAACTCTTTTGGTGACGAGAAGGTACTAAAATTCAACCCCGTCACCAGGGCAAACTCTCCCATGCCGAATCTAGAAGACTTCGACCCCAAGAAGAAATGCACCTCATCTTCGTTATTGCTGGCGATTTTCCTCAACAGCAGTTGATGCACCAAGACTCCAAAGAAATTAAACTCTGAAGCCAAAAAGAACTACTTGAAAGGGGATTCCTTAGCCCTTTCAAGCAGCCGGAGCTCCACAAACCTAGTCTTAATGTGATTTAAAGTGCTACTACCCCGATATGTCACTCGACCAGGAAAGTGATCACTGAACGGAACAAGCAACTTAGGCATCTACAACAACACATGAATAAAAATTGGTAAGAAAACAATCAAAAAAAATTCATCAAAACACTGAAATAAGTTGTCATTGAGCTCTATCGAGCTGCAACATACCTTATCGAGCAACTATCGAGCGTATCAAGCAATATCAACAACCTAAATCTATAGAAACTATCGAGCCAGTGTCAAGCCTATCGAGCTAAGCAAAATTTGTCTACATAAATAACCATCGAGCTACAATCAAGTCTAATATCGAACCAGTATCGAACCTATCGAGCCCTTGTAATCTAATACCATAGATCCATCGAGCCTACTATCAAACCATTATCGAACCTATCGAGCCCTTTTTATCTAATACCACAGATCCATCGAGCTCATATCGAGCTCCTATCGATCCACCATCGAACCGTTCAAACTACCCTATCAAGTCTACTATCGAACCATAATCAAGCCTATCGAGCTAGTTTCATATATTTCCATATATCAATTGAGCTTCTATCAAACCTTCATCGAACCTATCGAGCTACTGGTTCAAACCCAGAAAAAACGACAGACCTAAGAACTGCCATACCCATTCCACACCACCAGATTCAAAGGGATCAAAACAACAATAATGAAAATATGGGTTCAAGAATTTACCTTAATGAGAATATGGGTTCGACGGGTTCGATGGGTTCGAACTTGGTTCGACAGGTTCGTTGCCGACGTGGGTTTAGAGATTCGACGTTGGTTCGACTGGTTCGACGAGCTCGACGAGGTTGGGTGGGCGACTTCAGAGAAGAGAAAGAGAGAGGTTGAGATCGATTGGGTTTTTTTTTTTTTTCAAGTTTGCCTTCAGTTTGGGTTTCGAGGAGGAAGAGATTGAGAGAAACATAGAGATAGAGAGAGTTTGTGTGTGTGTGGAGGGGGGGAACTAATTAGTGTTGGTATTATTTAGTAATTATAAACAATATTATGCATAATTAGTAAAATTTCCCTTTTAGATCACCCATTGAGAGTCCTCTAAGGCTTAATATTTTTTTTTTTGGCGGACTTAGTAATAATATTTGGTTGGCAATAATAAATCCTTGACGAGAACTTATGTTAAAAATTCAATCGTGATAAATAACATTCCTCAAAATGCAACACATTCCTTTTGGGAATTGGAGTTTGGAACACAGCTTTACACATGCTCACGACTGAGTAAGGAGTGACAGAAAGGCAGAGTGGATAATCCATTGATTTTGGTAAGGTCACAAATAAAAACTTAAAACTACAATGATGACACAACAGAGCTCAAAGTAGGATTCAGGACAAGCTCTTGAGGCATATTGTTTGGGTTGATCTAACGAAATATAATCCTTGGTCGAAACAACAGATAACCTCAGCATATTGCTCAAATTGTCCTCGTACGTTTAAACATTCAAACTTAACACCTACTTATATATAACCGCTTTTAGCACAACACTTTAGTCTATAAGCTAATCTAAAGATAAAAGAATTTAAGAAAAGAAATATGAAAAATCATGTTAAACAAAAATACTAATAAACAAATCAACCAAAGCTACTAAAAGTTAAATGTACAATTTGGTTATGTTGGTTGATACAGAGAAAACTTTTACATACTACCTCGAAGTTACTGAACTTTCCCCTTTCATGTTACATTAAGATCTATACACCATCTGGCAACCACCCATTTTAAATAAATACATAATACATGGATGATGACTATCTAAAACAACATACTGATGTATTGATGAATAATCTCTGGTAATAATTCTATTTTTAATAAAAGAAAATACAAAACAAAAATCATTTCCACAATGCAGCACCTCTTCTCTTCTCCATGCCAAATTGATATGGTATAACATTGTCACTGAAAGAGACTTGGACCGGATGCAAACTAGTGTTCAGAGTAACAGTATGCCAAAAAAACCCGCAATTCCAATGATAATAAGAATTTCTACAGCCATTTCCTTTTTATGCGTTCTAATAATCTGCGTTCCACATCCTTTGGAGTATGTGGATCAAGGTTTTGAAGGTTACTGACAAACATCTTTGCCTCATCATGTCGATCAAGCTTACAGTACCAATCTACAACGGAGTTATATGTATTCTGGTTTGGTTTACAGCCATTCTTGATCATGTACCGAATGACCTCAACAGCTTCAACAAACATAGAGTCAGAGGCATAACTTGCAACAAAGGTATTGTAGGTTATCACATCTGGAACCATCCCAGAAGCTCTCATTTCTGAGAATATTCGTGAAGCCTCTTTCATCCGACCATTTCTACAATAAGCATAAATGACGGTATTATATGAAATAGGATCAGGCTTCATACCCTTCTCTATGATCTCCCTTAATAGTTGTTCTGATCTCTCAAAATCTTCAGAACGACCATACATATACATCAAACTATTGTAAGTTGTCAAGCTAGGAGTGAACCCGCTCTCATTCATGAAGTGTATAATCTCATCAACTTTGGTCACCATCTGCCTCCTACCATATATTGAGAGCATGGCATTTAGAGCAGTTATGTCAAGTGAAGACCCTCTTTTTCTCAGTTCAAAAAATGCACGTTCGGTTTCATTCAGAAGGTCACTTTTACTACAAACTAGAACAAGAGTCTTCAAGAGCACAGCATGGGGTTCTATTGTACCAGAGTATATTTTTTCAGCAAGGACAAGCATCTGCTCAATCTCTTTGCCGTTTGCATAAGCATGAAGCAAAGAAGAATAGGAAAGCTCATTAGGTTTACATCGGCCATCGTTCATTTCAGCAAGTATCTTTTCGGATTGTTTCCAAAGCCCTCCCCGAGCCAATGCAGCCAAAACAGCATTGTATGTTGAAAGATCAGGGGTAACACCAGCTTCCAGCATCCTTTCATAAACTGCCATGGCTTGGTCAAAAGAACCACACCGGCTGTATGCACTAATTAGGGTGTTAAAAGTGTCCCTCTCAGGTACAAACCCTGCCCTCTTCATCTCCCTGAACACTCCAGACAGTTCCGAGTCCATCACATTTTGGCCAAACACTGCCAGAAGTGTATTCCAAGTAACAATATCCGGTGTACATTTACAGACTTTGATCTCTTCAAATATTTTCATCATTTCTGCAAAGTTACCCCTATTTCCATGCATCTTAATCAAAGCATTAAAGGTGCAGATATTTGGTTTGCAGCCTGCAATTTTCATCTCTTCAAAAATCTTCATAGCCGATTCATCTTTCCCCGCCTTCTCAAAACCCGACAAAAGGGTGGTAAAGGTAAAAACATCAGCCTTGATCCCTCTCTCTACCATCTCGATTTTAAGAGCCATGGCTTCCTCCAGTAGACCATCTCTAGAGTACGCTGATATCAAAGAATTGTAAGTCACAATGCTAGGTGAAAACCCCTTGATCTCCATCTCTCTTAGTACCTCCATGGCTTCGTTCGGTCGTCTAGACTTTCCATATACATCTAATAAAGCATTATATGTGACTTTATCAGGTGTAAAACCAGCTAATTTCATCTCCTCAAAAACCTTAACAGCTTCTTCAAACAAAGCTCCGCGTCGACAACAGCTTATAAGGGTATTGTAAGTGTAAGAATCAGGAGCAATCCCAGCACTCTTCATACTCTCCACAAGAGCAATTATCTTATTCCAAGGCATGCCCATTTTCCCATACACATTCAATATCACATTATAAGTTATCAAAGTTGGCTGACACCCTTCTACTTCCATTTTTTTAAAGACCATGACAGCCTCTCTATACCTTCCCTTACTAGCATAAGCAGTAATCAAAGAAGTAAAAGCATAAACATCAATCCCAAACCCATCTTTATGGAGATTGTGAAGCAAAGTAGCAGCAGTAGACACCCTGCCCTCTTTACCAAGCATGCTAATAATCACAGCAACAATAGAACCCTTCAAAACAGACTCGCAATCTTCACGACTCCGAAACCACTCAAACACGCTTAATGCCAAATCACACCTCTTGTAAAACCCTAAACCCTTCACTAGACACAGTACATCAAGAGATAGAGACTCCAAACCAGAACCCAAAGGGTGCCTATGGGAGTCGACTAAATTAAGAAGAAGCTCATTTAGAGTAGAAGGAACAAATTCTGGGTCAATTAAATAGTCAAGAATTTTCTGACCTCGAGGGGAGATGCCGCGGTGAGACCATTGTGTACCGCGGTTGGGGTCGCGGGACCTGCCGATCCGGGTGCGGTTGCGGAGGATGGGAGATTGGATATGGAGTTTCTGGGGCAGAGGGGAATTGGGTGTGGAGCTATGAGAGAGAAGAAAGTCCTGAAGAACAGGGGCTGGGGTTGGGGTTGTGGGCGGTGGGGACGAGGAGGGTATGACGGGAGTATGGAGATGGTTTCGGAAGAAAGGTTTTGAGGGAGGAGGGTTGGGGAAGAGCAGAGGGAGAACTACTTTATCTGCCATTACAGAGAGAAAAATTTCGGGGTTTACAGGGTTTTGGGACCTATCAATCCATGCCCCTGGTCTCGCTGTTTTGATAATTTTTGTTTTTTGTTTTTGGGGTTTAGATTGGAGAAGAAAGAAAGATAGTAGTCGCTTGACAGCAGGAATAGGATGACGACAAGAGACGGCCAAAAAAAAATCTTTGGTGTTAGTAATATCATACTGAGCATACTAACGAATTATCATTCATTTTAACCGAATTAACCACCCAAATTATGTAATATGAAGGAAGAACTCAAAATCTGTCTTCACCGAATGGAGCTAAATCAGATAATTGAAAATGAATCCATATGGATAATCCTCCTCCTCCTCATGCTTGTATGCTTCTCTTTTTTCTCTTACACGTGCTTCCCATTTTTCTTTTTTTTTTTTTAATTTTCTTCAATTACTATCTTTATTCGTGTTATTGCTTATGTTTATCTTTTTGACTTTCGGGCTGCTTGCAATAATTTATTTTTTAATTTTAATTATATATGTTAAACTTCAATTCATTCCATTATTTCAACTAAACTGGTCTTAACACTTCAAGTAATTGTTTTGTTTTTTATTTCCCTTTTCCATCTAATTTTAGAAGAACAATTTGACTTTTAGAATTTAGTATTATTAGTAATATGATTAACTTTAGTTCAAATCATTACACAAAATTAACAACTGAAAACTCAAAAAAATGTGAGTAATGCATTTGTGTGCACATATATGATTACTCATAATCCAATTGTGATACCATGGAAAATCAGTCGGTCATAAAGTCTAATAGAACCAAGGGCCTGCGATAATGCCCCTAGCATAGTTAACCATAATGATCCTCTGAACTAAGAGAGAACAACAATTATGGGATTCTAACAAAATTTTAAGATTTAAAACAAAGCAAATTCAAACCGGCAGTCAATGAAGATATTTTGCCTAGAAAAGCTTACTACACAATAAAAAGTTCTGAAACAGAAACACTTACATAACAACTAGTTCTGTAAGGCAAAAAAAAACACCGACACTTTCTTAGATTCAAAATTCAGCAGTTCCCACCTTCTACTAAGTATCATTTACCCAAAAAACAACCCTACATATAAACCATCCGCATCGCTATAGGTTATCCCTCGCAAGTTTTCCATCAAAGAAAGTGAGGAGTAATCAATCCTGCAATTTCAAGAAATCCAACTCGGTCCCGTCCTTTGAAAATACTCTTCAGCTTGTCATCACAAACAATGATTCTCTTGTTTTCAGGGTCCTACAGAAATGTCACTATACACATCAGATAACTGTATGGTTGATACAAATAATATACATACAATAATAAAGAGCCATGACATTTATATGAATATAGTAGACTGAATCATGCTGGATTGGAAAGCCCAAGAATATACAGTTATATATGTCTGGAGTTGGTTTAAGACTGTTAGCTTTCTGTTTTTACCCTTTAGTTAGATTTGGTTGTTAATTGTACAACTAACCTTCTCAATTAACTCTTGTATATACAGTTTATTGTAAGCTATTCCATTGAGTAATGAGAATCAGATTCTTTTCAAAATCTTTCTACTTTCCTAATAATATGATCTGGCTATTGAAACAATAATAAGTTTCATGAAATGAATATAACACCTATCCTTCAAGCTTTCCAGCGCATAGGAAGTATGGAAAAACAATAGTTTATTATCACTAGGTTTAGTAAGAAATTGGAAAACAATTTTAAAAGCCAATCTCAGTTCCACAAACGTAACGCCAGTCAAAAAATTTGAAAATGAAACACAGAGCAGAAAATCACAACTTAGCTGTGAGGAAAAAGGAGTTTAGAAAAGTTTAATTACAAGAAGACAAGAAAAGCAAGTTTTACAGCCATAGAGTAACTGTGAAACCACTTATCAATTCTGTCAACCAAGTTCAAGAACTCTAACATGGTTAAGAATAGACTAATCAAATCTTAAAGAGTTTTTCACTGAAATATGCAATGTGCAAGAACCGAATATGCTAATGTTAACTTATACCCAGTTCATCTAATGCAAGGCATTATTATTATGTCAACTAACTAATACATTACTAAATATGTTGGCATAGGAACTCAAACAAAAATATTATAATTATATCTGTTCCAAAAAGAGTAACGAATAGTCATAAACCGAGCATTCCATATCTAATATGTAGTATCTTTTCAACGAATTAGTATTATCAGCCAGCAAAGAACTAGATAAGCCTGTACAAAATGTAAGTAAGCCGTCCTTGACTTGGCAACTAGAAAACTTTGGATTCCTCATCAGCAAAATCAACACAAAAAACAACATAAAATATAGTTCAACTGCCAAACTCATTTCAGACAGCAATGTCAATATTATCCACAATAATATCAAAAGTACATGTATTAACAAGCAAAACACCAGCAAAAACTTGGAATACCAAGCACAATCATTTCTCGTCACACAAACATGGCCTTATATAGAAATAGATATCCACATAAAACATATTGACTAACATAGGACCAAGAAGAAATTGACAAACTATCAAATATAACATACCTACATACATTAAAAGTCTCACTAGTTACCCAATGAACTAGAAACCACTATATCTCATCAGAAGCTACTTAATAACACACACACACATAACCCCTCACATTTCATCCATGTGAACATAACCTTATCCAAACAATGAAATGTTCAAGGAGAAACATGAAAGAAAAAGTTTTAAGACGAAACATGAAGCAGTCTTATCCAAACAACCAAACAAGGCAAAACCCATATGAGAAATCACAAAAGGGTTTCCAAAAAATGAGAAAAGAAAATCGGGTTGGACCTGAAGATTGTTCTCCTTAATGTGGGCCCAAATAACCTTAAGGGCTTGTGTACGAGAAATCTCAGGAGCTCCAACAAGTGACTGCATCTCCGGCGAGACTTTTCTGGGCTTCATAATGCCTCGGAGCTCGCCCTTGCCAGTGGAGGCCTGCTTAGAAGCGGTGGCCAGAGTAGGCGTGCGTGTCACGCGCAGGCGGACAGGCCTGGGACAAGGGGAAGCTGTGAAGCTGAAGTAAGGAACGGCAAACGACTTCGTTTCACCGGCGAGAAAGGTGGAGATAAGGCCGCTAGACATAGCCATGTCTTATGCCGTTTGCTCTGCCCAAAGGGATAATGCGAAGAAGAGTGTCTGACTATGGTAAGCGAGTGGGTTTTGCTTTTGTGTCAGCGCTCGGAGATGTTTTCTTGTGTGAGAGATAATATTTGAACCCGCCTTAAATCACTGTCGTACGACCTTACTGGCATAGTGAAATTACTTTGATACCCTCTTTCCTCGAATGCCTTTCTTTTTTTTTTTTTTTTTTTCACCATTTATGTTGAATTGAAAATAGAGAATTTTACATAAAATACTTAATTTTGCTAAAATATTAAGGTCAAAATTTTTTTCTTTTCATTTTACAATTTTAAAGAAATTTTTACTTTTTTACAATTTTATTATTTTGTATTGATGTTTAGTTGATCTGATATATTATATTTTGTATTTTTTAAATTTTATTTTAGATCAATGCAATAAGTTGTTTTCAAATTATTTTTCCTAAAACAGTATTTTTGTAATTATAAAACTTTAAAAATTATATTTTTTTAAAATTTGAGTAAGTATTTTTGAAAAAAAATTAAGAATCATAAGAAAGTAGAAAAAAACTAAAACACTATGTATTTAAGAAATAATATCTTAAAAATATGCTTGGATGACCGGATCCTAAATGGGCTTTCAATGGTCTTTTCCTTTATAGAGTTTTAAAATATCCTTATTTTATAGTTTTTTTATCCAAAATCTTATGATTATGGGTTTTGTTTTCTATATTTTTTTATAAATTTATGTTTAAGTCATAATTTTGTTCTTAACTATGTTTTTTTTTCTAATTTGGGAGGTTAGTTTGGTAATTTTCTTATTAATTTTTAACTTAATTATTTATCTGCTTTTTTTTTTTTTTTAAATCGTATATAACATATTTTATTGTATTAAAAAAATCTAACCATTTTTTATTATTTTTTAATTATATTTATTATAAAGTTTCAGAGATATTTTTTTTACTTTACCCATTTCCATAATTACCTTTCTTGTTTCTTCTTTCTCAAGTTTCTGGTGGTGTTACATGTTGATTCATTTACAGAGAAGTTTCAATGTTGATCCTTGTCGTTTTTGCTCGACAATGTTCATTGTTCTAGCTTCCTCAATCGCCTGAGCTTAAGTTGTTCTAATATAGCTGCATTTCATTGTTTGAGTACTCACACGTTGCATTTCATTGGTTGAGTATTTCTAGTGAGTTTTTTTTCTTTTTCCTTTTCTTTTTCTTATCGGTGATCGTGGTATACTTGTGTCAAGTTTTTTCTGTTTTAGTCATTAATTGACCACGATCATGAGTTTGTGGATTTTTGGGTGGTTTATGTGTGGGTGAGGGGTATTTATATGTATTGGTCATTATGTTTCATTCTTTCAAGGATTTTTGGTTGCTTTATCACGTTAATCAAGATGGTGAAGCATGTGCTAGTGTTGGTGCTTCTTCATAATTTGTTGAGGTCGGTTTGTGTCATTCTCCCCAAAGTACAAGGGAAAATTTGAAGATCACGGTTGTTGGGATGAAGAAAGATCATGCTACAAGGATTCAGGTCATTTAGTATTTGAGTGTTTTGTATTCAATATTTATTATAGTTTTGTTTTTGTCTATGTATTATTTTTATTAGTTTGTTGTTTAGTTTTTTTGGTTGATTTTCTAAAGGTAATTGTATAACTTTGATATGTTTGTCTGTGTTGTTTCAATGTTAAGTAATCAGTTATTTTTATATTGTTCAGTGTGTTTTTTTAGAGATAACTGGTTACTTTGATATGATTTTTTTTCTATGTTAATATGTGATGTTTCGATGCTAAGTAACGAGTTACTTTATATTATTCAGTTTTTTTTTTAGAGAGAGAGGTAAGAGGTTACATTGATATGTTTTTCTATGTTTATCTTTCTTGTTTCAATGATAAGTAACTACTATTCAATGTTTTTTGTTGAGTTAAAGGTAATTGGGTACTTTGTATATTTTCCTTCTTTTTGGGGTTGGTTAACTATTAAGGTAATTAGTTACTTTAAGTAAGAATTTGAAGGTAACTTGTTTGTTTGACTTTTGAGTTTGTTTGACTTTTGAGTATGTTGTTGATGATGTTAAGTAATCAGTTCATATATATATATATATAAATATATTTGGGGGGGGGGGGGGGGGGGGGGTGGTGTAACGACCTACTACCTTAGAGCCCTTACTAAGTGAGTTAAACACGTGTCATTAGCTCGCTAATCGAGGTTTTAGGTTAAAAGTGTAGTTATGTATAATAAAAGTCGTTTAAAGGCATTTAATATAAAAATGTGGTCATTCATTGAAATCGTAACGAGTTATACATTTGGGATCCCAAACACCGTTAAGAAAATACTTTACAACACAAAAATTATAGTTAAGGTCGACCTAAGCAACAAATCAACCAATACATTACATCTTCCCAAAATAACCTTGGTCGTGGCAGGCAGGTAGGCCGTGTTAGGAAAAACTTATACAGGATTTTTTACCCTCGATTTGGCCAATGACACTGAGTCAGAAATACGACAAAAAATGAGATGATAATAAAAAATGGAATCCAATGGTAAAGAAATGACACATATGATTTATAGTGGTTCGGCCCCAATAAATGGTAATGACCTACGTCCACTTAGTGCTATTATTAATATTGAATCCTAATGTCGTGATCAAAGAACTAGGGTTCTTGAGTTTCACAAGCCTTAGGAGAATTACAACTGTTTAGAGGATAATTGCACTATACGCTCTTTCTCTCAGTATTCCCAAAAAAGATTCAGAAGTCCCTTCCTTGAGCCATCTCATGCATATTTATAGGCTCAAGAGGGTTACATGAGCCAATGGGCCTTAATTATCCTTAATATCCGCGTATCAAGGTAATAAAGAGGAAATAATCAACATAGTTATTATAAAATTACAATCTTTTAAGGAAATAAATTGAAGCATACGACCAGTTTGGTCGCATCTAATCGTGAGGTTTGACGAAGCAACATGGAGCTGATCGATAAGCGAACAACACATCTTCATTTCGACTCTGCCACGTGTCAACCACATGTGAGAAATTCTTGCCACATCATCAGCAGCCATTTTTTGGGTAAACATTTGCCCCCCAAGTTTATTTTACTGTGACCAGCATAAAAGTAAACTTAAGAAATTGACCCTTCGCATACCCCACCAAATCTATCAGAGTCGCCCATGCCTTCTCGAAAAAGGTAACTAATCATATCCAATCAAGTCTTTTCGGTTTCCCAAAAATTTGTCTGACGGCTATTGCGTTTCCCCATGCTTTGAAAAAAGTAATTCCATGATTACCTCTTTTACAATGCCGCTATCAATATAAATAATCCCACCAAGCTCATTTTTTACTTTTTACTTTTCACTTATCTTCTCTTCTTCAAGAACTCTGAAGAACAGAGCCAAACAACTCAGAAGCTTTCATCGCTGATCTAAGGAACTTTCACTCAAACGTTCGTGTTCGTACTCTAACTTTCATCCAAGTAAGTTTTCCGAATCTTTCAGTCGTTTGAGATGCCATGCAAAACCATTTTTTATCTGTTTCGTATATGAGATTTTGAATGTTCTTGACTGAAACTGTTTTGGGGTAAATGGGCATATTGATCGATGCTTGATATAGTGCGGAAGAGATACTTTATTGGGGTTAAGAATTAGTTTGGTAGTCAGGGTTGTAGATTTAGGGCGTAAAATCGAAGTAAAAATTCGATTTTTAAGCTAGTTGAAAAACTGGGTTTTTCCCGCCCTTTCAGAGTCGAAAAGTTTTTCCTAAAAAACTTTTCATTTCTGCTTTTTAATCTATTTTCCAAACTGTTCGCTTGAAATACAGTGTTTTTTATTAGAATGTTGTTGGTCATATAAAAGGTTAACTTTTATACACGAGCAGCGTTGTTCCAACTTTTAAACACAAGGTTTTAGGCCTTAGATTCTCATCTCCCCTTTTTCTGTTCGCATATTTTCATGCAAGATCCGTGGGGAGGTGAGAGGCCTATCGATGACAATTTGTTGGCCCAATTGCTCGAGGACGAGGAGCACCCATCGCTGTTGATCCCAGAGATCCCCTTCTCTAGTGTCATCCCAAACACTCCATCGACTCCACTTCAAAACATGGGTCGAGTAAAGTCTGAAGCCCAGAAAAAGAAACCATCCGCTTCTCCTTCAAATCAGCCTGCTCCTCGAGCTGAAATTCCTTTGACCAGTGGTCGAGAAGAAAATACCCCCGACCCAGAATTCCAAACTCAAGCCCAACTCCGAAATGCCATTCGACCAGATGTTGAATGGTACGTTGCCCCTCCTAGCCGAGTAACGGTTAGGATGATTGCCAATTACATTAAGAAGTACGGGCTTCTTGGGGTGACCCTAGTCCAACCCACCAGAGACCAACAGGTGAATCTGCCCGGAGGCGCATTCAGCGCCTGATCAAGGTATCATATCGAGGCAGGAGCGATCCTGCCTCTCCATCCTTTCTTCCAAGGAGTGGCCAACTATTTTGGGGTCGCTCCTTTCCAAATAACCCCAAATGGGTATAGAATGCTCTCTGCACTCTATATCCTTTGTAGCCATAAGAAGTGGCTGATCCCCACGCCACACGAGGTCAACTATCTGTTTGACCTAAAATCCAACCCCAATCAATAAAACATGGGGTTCTTCCATTTCTGCCACCAGGAAACGACCCGCACATTCCTGAGTGAAACCAATTTCATATCCAATGTGGAGAAGTACCATCTAGAGTACTTTCTGACTACTGACATGGTCGCCAACAACCTGGCCATCACCCAAGGAGGTAATATTTTTGCTCCCCTGGTCGTTTATTTTCCTTTAATTCTTCTTGCGTTCCCCTTAGAGATTTAGTGCATTTCAGGTCTGTGGCTGCGACCAACTCCCACTCTAGACATGGAAGTCTAATCAGCACTCTTGGCCAGCATTACTGACGTAGAGAAAAGCGTCAGACAGCTGGTCACAGAGGCTAACCTGAGACTGGTCGGGCTTTTGGCACCTCACTAGGATGTGAGGGAGACAACGGCGGGGAGTGCCACCGGCGAGGAAATTCCCGAGCAGCACCCAAACGTGTCGCAACCTCAAAGGAGGAGGACGACTGGAGTGAAAATCAGGGAACCCTCCAGCACCCCGCGAGCAACGACTCCCCCAGCCCCTACGAGGAAGGGAAAAAAGAAAGTCTCCGAACCCCCTGCACCCATCGACGAGTCCTCAGATGAGAACAATACTGTTTTCTCAATCTTAGATAGTTTTCCAATTCCATGTCACTTATTTTACGAGGACAACAACTTTAAGTATACTCCAAACTTAGGTTCAGATTTCTCCCAGGCAGTAAGTGAGGGTAGCAGTAGTTCAGTAAGTAATGTAGCGACCAGTAGTTGTAGCACATGTACTTTACTTATAATTTCCTTGCTTTCTTTTTTAGTTCCGTCTTTACATTTTATCTCACTACTCATATTGTTTCCTTTTATGCAGATATGTCATTTGAAGATGTGTTCGAGCATTACAAGGTTGCTGCTACTTCCTCATGCAGGAAGAAAGATAGCAAGAGGGTTTGCGGAGAAAGCAGCAAAATTGTAACGACCCAAATTCGTTAATGAGGCTTAAGGGCCTTGGTTAGTGTGCCTGGAGGGCATAATGGGGATTATGTGTGACTTTAATGATTAAGATGCATGATTATGATTTAAAGCATGTTATATGACTATTTGAATACTTGAGATGCATGACTATGTGTATTAGTATGCATGTAGGCCCTGATTAGGTTAGAAGGGCATAATCGTAATTTTGGCCATTATGGGCATAACTATATTGATATATGTGATAATTGTCGAGACCA
The DNA here is from genome assembly GCF_963169125.1 of Humulus lupulus. NCBI lineage: Eukaryota > Viridiplantae > Streptophyta > Magnoliopsida > Rosales > Cannabaceae > Humulus > Humulus lupulus. Next base: position 98,552,337 of record NC_084793.1, read on the forward strand.
CATTATTATGTGGATATATCTGTGATCTGTGACTTGAGACGATCCTAGTGAGCAAAGTAGCGAAAAAGTCATGGCGGGGATTTATACCCGGCTCGGGGTGAGCTTAGGGGTATAAATGGGAATTTAGTGAGTATACTGGAGTCTATCTTGATATCAAGGAATATAATTGGAGACTAGTTAGGTATTGGGAATTAAGCGGGAAATATTAGAGACACTCGAGGAGTTAGCGGGAATTGGGTAAAATGACTAAAATGCCCCTATGTGGATTAAAGGATTAGAAATAGAGGGGAGGGCATTAAGGTCATTTGGCTTTCTAAAGAGGGGAATTACTGAGGCTTTATGTTAGTGGGAGTTGTAGAAAAATATAGAAGTTTGAGGAAAGAAAGAAAAGAAGGAAAAGGAAGAAAAAGAAAGGGAGAAAACAGAGAGAGTTTTCTAAGGTCGGTTTACACTTCCTTCATCAGTTTCTTAAGGATTTTTGGAGCAAAGTTCAGAGGAGAGCTGGGTTAGGCTGAGCATTAAGGATCCTAAGCTAGGTTTGAGGAATTGTCAGAGGTTTAACAAGAACTCACCAACACTTAAGGTAAAATTCTATAAGTTCCTTCAGTTCTGGTTTTGGTGTTTGGCAAAGATATCTAAGCTGTGTTGATGGGGAATTCTAGGGAAGTTGGAGCCAAGGGTTGAGGAAAATCAAGCCAAGGAGGTCTAGAGACAACTTGAGGTCGAAATTCCATCAAAGGTATGAATTCTAAGCTTTAACTCTGATGTTTAACTGGTTTCTGTTGAGTTTTGATGTCTGGAAGTGGCTATGGTGAATTTTGAGTTTGGGGATGCATGTGCTTGAGTTCTAGGTAATTGGGGTGCTTGGGATGAGTGGAGTATGTCCATAAGGTTTTTTTTGAGTTTGGTGAAGGTTTGGAGAAGTTTTGGTTGAGTTTGGCTCGAGGGAATCGCTGGAGGGAAAACTGAAGTGGTGTCTGTCTGTGACTAGCGCTACAGCGCTAGCCTTTGGGCGTAGTAGCGCTAGGACATGCTTGCTAAGGGGATTTTGCTTCTGTTTTTAGCACTGTAGTGCCCTCCCATGAGCGCTGTAGCGCTGCCCTGTTTTCATAAAGGGATTTTAGGGTTATTTGCAAGGGTTTTTGACCAAGGGTTTGGGGTTTGTTTCCACCACCTTGTTTGGTGGAACTAGGACTTCCCGGGGGCTCGGGATTGGCCCCGGGGCTAGGTTTTGGACTTGAGGATTGATGATGACTTTGACCTATGGTTGTGTTTAGGTGAGCGCTAGGGCTCGAGGGGGATCGTGCTCAAGGAGTCGAGGGATCAAAGCTAGCGAATCGAAAGGTAAGAAAACTGCACCCGATTATATGATTGTGATGGGACTAAGTGCTCCCGATACTTGTATTGTGTCAATGATGGTATCATGCCATGGAACATGTGATAGCGGCCTAAGAGTGCCGAACATAATATTTGCGCACAGAGCATGGCTTGGCCACTGGTAGCCGAGGACAGCTTAATATTCACTGAGCTCGGTTTAAGCGGGCCGGAGCCAGTGGGATAACGGAGGGACCGGCCTGAGGGCGCTAGCCCTAGTTATTATTTGCGAGATGTTATGTGATATGAGTGAATATGTTAGTATGTTGAATACTTGGTTATACTGGATGATTATATGGTTGAGAACTTGTGATGCGATATGAGATGTTGATTTGTCTGCTGATTGCTTATGCTCTGTTGTTGTGTTTTCTTGTTGGGCCTTGGCTCACGGGTGCTACGCGGTGCAGGTAAAGGCAATGGCAAGCTGGACCAACCTGAGATGGAGAGCTGCGGGGTTGAATGTACATGGTCAGTTGTTCGATCATCATGGTCGAGGAGTGGATCAGGACAGAGATTGCCTAACTGTTCGTTTTGCCTTAATATGGCTTGTTATTGTATCTAAACCTTATGAATTTTGTAAACGGTCTTTAAACTTATTATTTTTTGGATCCCGTGTAAACAAATAATGTTTCTTAATGAAAATACAACTTTGAGACCAAAACATTTTAACCCTAGTTCATCTATAGTTTTAGTAACACGTTTTTAATTAAATGACTTGATTAGCAAGTCTAGCACTTTATAAACACACAGTGTAATGGTCTTGGCTATCCAGGGCGTTACAAAAACTGCTTCAAAGAAGGCTCGGACTGAGGGTCCTTCAACAGCTGCTCCTTCAAAGGAAACCACGCCACCTCCTTCTCCACTCGACCAGCTGGCCTCAACTCCACCGGTCAATCAGCACTCCACTCCTCTGGCGCCTTCCGACCAGCCACACTGTACTCAACCCAAAGACACTCTGCCCAGCACCGTGGTCAGTTCAGCCAAGGAGAGAATATACAAACTCTCCAAACACAAACGTAGTCAAGAGGCCATCGACGGTACCATCTCCATGGAAATCAACCAAATAATAAATCGAGGGCTGAATGAGATATTCAGTGTAAGTTGTTTTCCGTAGCTAAGTAATTTACTCTTAATTTTTTGCCATTGTCTTATTCCTTTTATCTGGTCACAGGGATTACTGACCATGACAGCTGGCTGGCGCCGCACGAGTGCAATGGTCTCCCAAACCAAAAACTTTGACACCAGGCTCGCTGAGGCAATGAAGGCGCTCGAGGGGAAGAATGCCGACCTGCTCGAGAAGAATACAGAACTGTCCAAGCAGAACGATGAACTGCTCGAGAAAAACGCAGAGCTAACCAAGCAGAACAATGAACTGCTTGAGCAGAAAGCCACGCTGACCGAGGAGTTGTTGGAAAGCTGGGCCGCCCTGAACAAATCCAATGAAGATAAAGAAAAATTTAGGGAGAGTGCCAAACTCAATTACCAAGAATCCAAACAGCTTGAGCTCGATCTGATTGCGAGCAGAAAGGAGACGAAGGAGCTGGAGATGCGCGTTAAGGAGCTCGAAGAGACTGATGCCAAAAACTTGGAGAAGTACAGGGAAGCCACCCACCTTTGCTTCTACGAGTTTTGGAAGCACAATCAAAAAGCCGAATTCAGCTATCTGTTCAAGCACTTGAGATGAACTCTAATGTCCCAATGCACCATTCGCCTGGAGGAAGAAGAAAGAGCTAAAATTCCTGCTTCCCCAGAGATTTCCCTGGCAACGGGGATTGACGGCGCGAACAATGAAGCTGGCACTACTGTCGACCAAAACACTCCTCAAGATCCCCTAGCCTCGTAGTCTTTTATTTTATTATCTTTTAAATACGCGACCTATGAGTCGTGATGTAAAGACAATTCTTTTTTAATTTTTTATTGTTGCATGGGCAGCTTTTACTTTTAACAAACAACTACATCCGAGCAGTTATTGCTCGCGGTGTAAAGGAATTTCTTTTGATATTATAATATTTGCACTTTATTATAACATCTGTTCGCATGACCGAACTTAGCATAGTACTTTGGTTTGATTTAACAAAATACAAAATTTTGAAAAATATTATAAGTACCCTAGCATGCTTTCACTTATTTTGCTCATGTGTTTACATACCTTTCGATATGCTTTGCTTACTAGATGCCTTATATGCCCCCCAAGTGATTGAGGAGCTTTAGGTCCTTGGTCACTTGCCTTGACCAAAACCTGTTCGAACATTACTGCTCGAAGCAAAGAATTTAAAATGATAATACAGAAAACAACACACGCAATGAGCAAATACTTGTAATAAATACAATAATTGGCAAGAATGACTGGCTGCGCACAGTCCCTTATATTTCTCGTAATAAATGAACAAAAGATGTATGTACGAGTGATCAACAAGATCTTACACTTATAAGCGATCAGTCACATAAAATGACCAACCCTTTTTCACAACTTGTAAAAAGTAAAATTAATACAAGCCAATTATTGAAGAAGAATTGTTTATTGATAGTACTTGCGTAGGTGTTCTCCATTCCAATAGCGAGGAATGAGATCTCCATTTAATCGAGCAAGTTTATAGGTGCCTGGAAGGAGGAGTTCTTCAATCTGGTATGTTCCTTCCCAATTAGGTCTAAGTACTCCAGCAGCCTGGTCGCAGGTGCTAAGGAAAACTCTTCGAAGTACTAGATCTCTGACATTGAATTTCCTTTCACGTATTTTAGAATTGAAATACCGGGTGACTTTTTGCTGGTAAGCAGCTACTCGGAGTTGGGCTTGCTCTCGCCTTTCATCGACCAAATCAAGAGATTCCATTAATAGTTGGTTATTAGAGGCTTGATCGTACGCTATTCTGCGATGCGACGACGGATCTAACTCAACAGGCAACATAGCCTCATATCCATAAGCCGAGGAAAATGGAGTATGGCCAGTTGCTGTTCGATGGGAAGTTCTGTACGACCAAAGTACCTCAGGCAATTGCTCCGGCCATGCCCCGCTAGCTTCTTCAAGTATTTTCTTCAGAGTATCCTTTAGCATTTTATTGACTGCTTCGACTTGTCCATTTGCTTAAGGATGAGCGACTAAAGAAAAGCTCTTGATAATTCCATGTCGTTCGCAAAAATCCGTGAACAAATCACTATCAAACTACGTGCCATTGTCTGAGACAATTTTTCTTGGCAATCTATAGTGACACACAATGTTTTTAATCACAAAATCCAGCACTTTCTTGGTCGTTATGGTTGCGAGTGGCTCAGCTTCAGCCCATTTAGTGAAGTAATCAACGGCAACCACAGCGTACTTGACGCCGCCCTTTCCTGTAGGCAGAGATCCGATTAAATCTATACCCCAGACTGCGAACGGCCACAGACTTTGCATCTGTTTTAGCTCATTAGGGGCTGCTCGTGGAATTTTGGAGAACCTCTGGCACTTGTCGCATCTCCGCACAAATTCCATCGAGTCTTCATTCATTGTTGGCCAGAAGTATTCTTGCCTTAGGATCTTCTTCGATAAGCTCTGCCCCCCAGCATGGTCCCCACAAAAGCCTTCGTGGACTTCTTTCATCAATTATTTTGCCTTCTCTTTCGAAATACATCTGAGGAGTGGCATTGAGTATCCCCTTTGGTACAAAATTCCATTGTAGAGTCCAAGAACTTTACTTATCTAGTTAGATAGTAGTAGCAATAGTAATAGTTGTAGTATTTTTATAACTGTGGATTTTGGTTCAGACCGGGATTTAGTTGGCACTCGTAGTAACACTTGTAGATTTTCTAAGTTTAACCTATAGTTTAAGAATATTAATTTTAACCTAAGGTTTGATTAATATGACTGATATTGATGGTGATATTTATTATATTATAAGGTTTAGATAGACCCAATAAGATAATAACACTTGTCTTGTGTATGTTTGATGATAATTAAGTATTTTTTAGGAATAAACTTATTAAGAGTAATATTTGAACATCCTAGGGTCTGTCAGCAGCTTTGAAATCGTTAGAGGGCTTAGTCAAGGCTGTTTACTCAATTCAAATTAGGCTGAAAAAGTGTAATTACGTGTTTAATATTTCAGCGTATGCCGATATATCGCAGCTTTAGGGGGCAATATATCGCCATACGGGGATACGAAAAACACGTAACTTCGCACGGCCACCTCGACGAGCCTCAGGCATATTAGCCCAGGCGATATATCGCCTACTAGGGGCGATATATCGGCTCATTTGAAGGATTTTTTAATGTTTTCAAAACCGAGCTCATTTTAATCTTTAACCTCTTGATAAGTCCAGCATCTTTCTGACCGATTCTTCAGCCTCTGCTGAACGATAATTCAAATATTTTTCACTTAAAATGCCATTATTTTATTCAAGTTAAATGAAGATTTTTTCATTCTTGAACTTTATAAATAGGACCTAGTACCCAGCCATTTATTCATTCATCAAGCTAAGTTCAGAGTCTGCAAGCTGCTAGGTTATTTTTGAGTGCTAAAACACTTGGGTTGGGGTTATAAGCTTTATCCTTATAAGCTTAATAAACACTCGGGAAGTAAGGTTCATAGTATATTTTGGTTCGAGGTGTAGTTCGGTTATAGAAGCATTAAAGGTATTCCAAATTCTAGTTCATTTCTGTATTGTTTCCTTAAGTTCTTATAGTTTTCTACTCAAAATCCTAACTCTATTGTTTATTCTTGGTTAGGAAATCTAAGATCTTGAACGTAAGATTTTTGGTAAGTATATTCTCAATGGTATAGTTCGTCCAATTCTTTTCATCCTTTTTTCTTTAATTATACTCACCTTTCTTTGATGGTTTTTAGGAGTGTTCCAAAGTCTCAATCCTGTTCTCATATCCCGGTATATTTGGTAAGGAAAATAGGATAGGATTTTATATGTTATGTTATATGTAATCTTATGATTTATGTGTTATGTTATATGTTATATTATGTATGTTTGTAGACTTGGGCATATGACTTGTATAACTAACAAGCCTCAATAAATTTATGGGCATATGACTTGCTTAGCTAGCAAGCCCCACAAATCTAATGGGCATATGACTTGTTTAGTTTATGAGCCCCAAGTAGTAATGGCCATTATAGTATATGTGACATATGTTTATGATATGTTTTAGTAGATGTTGCAATATGAATTTTATGTATATGATTTATGTATTAGATTTTCCTTGCTGGGCATTAGGCTCATTCCTTTATGTTTATATGTGCAGGAAAATAGCTATGGTGGCGGAAAGGTTCATGGCAGCTTGGGGGTTGTGTATTGAGGCAGGATGGAATCAGTGGATTGAGTGTTCGATTCGAGGTTGAAGTCGCTTCCCAGTCTTTTAAAAATTATGCTTTATATGTATTTTCCGCACTTTATTTTGTAATCCATTTATTTAAAGTTATGTTATGTTTTTATTTTAAAAACAATGGGATCCCATATCCTACTTTACATTTTATGTAGTTTAACATTTGTTTTATAAGTTTTAATGAAGTTATGATTATTTCACTTGTGAGTTTTATTAAAGATTAGTGTCTATGTATAGTAGTCATTAATGGTTCAAAGTTTAGAGTAGTTGGGTCATTACATCCATCGACTAGGATATACCTAGCAGCCTGGCGCTAAAGGGGCTTAGCTTTGTTTCTGTCCGTTGGTAACACGCCTTGCATCAGGTACTCTATGTAAGGTGGCATCCATGTATCCGCTGTCTGGATCACTAAAGAGGTATCCTCTGCTTGGATTCTCAGTGCAAATAGTCGCTCAACTGGCACTATGTTTAGGGAATCAGCATCCTTGGTACTTGTTAACTTGGCCAGAGCATCAGCGTTTGAGTTCTGGTCACGAGGTACTTGCTGGAGTGTGTACTTATCAAACTGCGCCAATAGATCATTTGCTTTATTTAAGTAAGCAACCATTTTTAAGCCTCGAGCCTTGTAATCTCCCATGATCTGATTGACTACTAGTTGAGAGTCACTGTAGATGTCAAGTGCTTTTATGTGCATGCCTCTGGCTAACCAAAATCCTGCGAGAAGTGCTTCATATTTGGCTTCGTTGTTAGAAGCAGTGAATTCAAACCTGATTGCGCAATGAAATTGATGCCCTTCAGGCGTTATCAAAATCACTCCTGCTCCTACGTGGTGCTCATTAGAAGAACCATCTGTAAACAACTTCCATGAGGGAGCTTGGTTTTGAGGCTTAGGCTCTTCAGGTGCTTCTGGTTGCTCGCTATCGGGAAGCCCAGTAAGTTCTGCGACGAAGTCTGCCAGGTCTTTCCCTTTTATCGCTGCTTGTGGTAAGTAGGAGAAGTCAAACCGCCCATTTCAACAATTTGCCTGCGGCTTCTGGCTTCTGTAAAACTTGTCGTAGAGGTTGGTCGGTCAAAACTGTGATTGGGTGAGCCTGGAAGTAAGGCCGCAGCTTTCTGGAAGCTAAGATTAAATAATAGGCTAATTTTTCAATGGGTGGATATCGCAGCTCCGCTCATATTAGCCTCTTACTTACATAATACACAGCCTTCTGCACGTCTTCTTCTTCTCTTACTAGGACAACACTAGCAACGTATTCAGTGATCGCCAAATAGATGAACAAAGTCTCTTCGTCAACCGGCTTTGATAGAATCGGAGGTTGCGACATATGAGTCTTTAAGGCTTGAAAAGCCTGTTTTCATTCCTCCGTCCATTCGAATTTCTTGTTGCCTCTAAGCAGATTAAAGAATGGGACACATTTGTCCGTCGATTTGGAAATAAATCTATTGAGAGCAGCGATTCTCTCGGTTAAACTTTGAACATCCTTGATCTTTTTTGGCGATTTCATATCGATCAGGGCTTTGATCTTCTTGGGATTGGCCTCAATTCCTCGTGAGTTTACTATAAATCCCAAGATCTTCCCTGATCCTACTCCGAAAGAGCACTTCAGGGGATTCAGCTTCATCTGATATTTGTTCAGGACGTTGAAGCACTCTTGTAAGTCCCCTATATGCCCTTCTACCTTCTTCGACTTAACCAACATGTCATCAACATATACTTCCATGTTTATACCGATCAACTCCTTAAACATGTGGTTGACCAGTCGTTGGTAAGTCGCACCAACATTTTTCAAACTGAAGGGCATTACTTTGTAACAGTAAAGCTTTGTATCAGTCCAAAAGCTAGTGTGATCCTTATCAGGTGGCTGCATACTAATCTGATTATATCCAGAGTATGCATCCATGAATGAGATAATCTCGTGCCCTGCAGTGGCATCGACCAGTTGGTCGATCCTAGGGAGTGGGAAACAATCTTTAGGGCAGGCTTTATTAAGGTCTGTGAAATCCATGCATGTTCGCCACTTGCCATTTGACTTGGGAACAAGCACAGGATTAGAGATCCACGATGGATAAAATGCTACCTTGATGAATCAATTCTCCTTTAGCTTCTCGACTTCTTCCTTTAAAGCCTTCGATCTATCTTTGTCGATGTTGACCCTCGTTTTGGTCAACTGACACGGAGTCAAATGCTTAATGTGGATAGATGTGTTGGAATGGATATTATGACAAAAACAGTAAAGACCACAGTAAAATATAGTGGTTCGGCCCCAAGAACTGGTAATGACCTACGTCCACTTAAGCTATTATTGATATGAGATCTCAACGGAGTGATCAAAGAACTAGGGTTCTCTGAGTTTCACAAGCCTGAGAGAGATAAACAATACAATCGTAATACAATAGCTCTAATTCTCTCGTAAGTGTATAGCTTCAATCAACCAAAAGCAAAAATTCCCTCCTTTGAGCTATTTCTCTCTATTTATAGGCTCAAGGAGGATTACATGAATTTGTTACAGATATTGATTCCTAATTAATCGGATAATCAAGAATCATAGGAGACAATCTCGGAATTGACTATGATTTACTCAAGATCACCTTGAAATACGCGGAGTATACGACCACGCTGGTCGTATAGAAACTTCAAATGTTACGCCAAGAGAATCTTATTGGTCGATGGTCGAACAGAACCTCTGCTAGGTGTCAGCCACGTGTTTAAAAATGTCTGCCACGTCATCTGTGCCTGACTTTTGGATAACAGTTGCCCCCCAAGTTTATTTATTACGACCAACAATAAATAAACTTTAAGGAAAACGACTCTTCGATTACCGCACCAGATTTGTCAGAGTAGTTCGTGCATTCTTGGAAAAAGTGACCTACCACTGTCTAATCACGGCTTTTCGGTTCCCAAGTAACCTATTGACGTCTATCACCCTTCCCCATGCTTCGAAAAGAGGAAACTGATGATTACCTCTTTTTTCATGCCACAGACAAAATATATATAGCCTTCTCAGAGCCTTCTTTTTCTTTTTACGCAAGTTATTTCTCTTTCAAGAAACCCTAAAATCAGAACCATCATTCTCTCTGAAGATCATCTTTCAGCGTTTCAAGAACCAGCCGTCCGTTCGTCTACGCTCGAAATTCCTTCAAACCTCCACAATCTTTGCTTTGGTAAGTTTCAGAACCTTTCTACTCTTTATTTTTGCTATGCATGCCGCTGTGAGTTAACTTTTAAGTTCTGGCATTGTCTGTGTTCTTGGGTTGAGATGCATGAAAGTAGGGGATTTATCGGGTGATGCTAGATAGGATGATGTTCCTTTGCCATCCAGGAGTTACGAGTTAGTTTGATAGTTGAGATCATAAATTTAGGACGTAAAACCGAAGTAAAAATTCGATTTTTATGCTAGTTGAAAAACTGAGTTTTTCCCGCCCTTGAAGGAGTTGAAAAAGCTTTTTCAAAAAACTTTTTGCTTTCACTTTTTGATCTGTTTTTCAAACTGTTCGTGTGAAAAAAATTAGTTTTTTGTTAGAATGTTGTTGTATAAAAGTTTGACTTTTATACACGACCAGCGTTATTCTAACCAACTTTCTAGACTCTCCATCCTCACCTCCCCATTTTTCTGTTCGTAGATTTTAATGCTAGATTTGTGGGGAGGTGAGCGGCCGATCAAAGACGATCTTCTTGCACAACTGCTTGAAGGTGAAGAACAGCCGGCCCAACGCGTTCACAAGATTCCATTCCCAAGACTCTCTTCTTCCAGACCTCAACCATCACCACCTAAAATGGCCCGTTCTAAATCTCCTGGCAAAAAGAAACCAAACCCTGAAGACAATCCAAATCCTTCTGCCCAGCCTGATTCACAGGCAAGGGTTCCCTCGATCAGCGGTCGAGAAAACATTGCCTCGGACCCTCGCATTCAGGTCAGGGCTCGCCCTCGGCACTCAACCCTTCCTGATGTCGAGTGGTATCTTTCTCCCCTCAGCCAGGTGACCCCCAGGATGCTTTCCAATTATCTTAGGAAGTATCCTCTCACTGGGGTCAATCTCAAGATCCATGCTACTGACCAGAGGGCTAACTTGCCTGGGGGCGTCTACAGCGCTTAGTCGAGGTACCACATAGAGGTGGGAGCTACCCTTCCTCTACATCCGTTCTATCAGGGGGTGGCAAACTACTTCGGTGTCGCCCTCTTTCAAATTACTCCAAATGGATATAGAATGCTAGCTGCACTCTATATCCTTTACAAACTCAAAAAATGGCCAGAGCCTACTCCTCACGAGGTCAACTTCCTTTTTGACCTTAAGTCCAACCCTCAACAGTCCGAGACGGGTTTTTTCATTTTTGTCACCAGGAAACAAACCGAACATTCCTGAGTGACACCACCCACATCTCCAACATGGGGAAATACAACCAGGAGTATTTCCTCACGCCCGACATGACTACAAACAACTTGGCCTTCGCCCGAGGAGGTAAATGTCCTTTTCCACTAGTCGCTACTTTTACTTAGCAAATTTCTTTGTACTTCTCTAAAGTATCTTGTGCCTTTCAGGACCATGGCTACGCCCAAACCCAACACCAGACATGGTGTTGAGGTCCAACGCACTGGACAGGATGACTGACGCTAAAAAAAGCGTTAAGTCTCTGGTCACTGATGAAAACTTGAGGCTGTCTGGCCTCCTGACCCCTCATCAGGAAATGAGGGAACCCACAGTGGCTGACGCCACTGCCGAGGGGCATCCCGAGTAGCAACCCCCAGCGTCCCCTCCTCGAAGGAGACCAACTGGGGTTACGATCAGGGAACCAACTGGCGCCCCCTCAGCAGAAAGGCCTTCTGCCCCCCAAGGGAAGGGGAAACAAAAGGAAGCAGAGACCGTCGTAGGCTTGGATGAGTCTTCAGACGAAAACGATACTGTTATTTCGCTTTTAAATAGCTTGCCAATTCCCTGTCACTTATTTGACGGGGACGGCAATTTTACGTATACTCCAAATCTAGGGCCAGACTTCTTCGTCCCAGAGAGTGAGTGTATGACTAGTAGAGTCAGTAGTGTAGTGACAAGTAGTAGTAGCTCGGGTATTGGACTTTGTGATTTTCTTTACTTCTTTTCTGATGTGCCATAATTTGTCATCTATTTTTGTCTTACTATCTGCATGTTTATCCTTTTCTGCAGAAATGGCCTCCCCCAACGTTTTTGACTTGTATAAGACTCAGGAGGAGGAGGAGGAGGAGGTTCCCCTGGTCCGACGGAGGAAATCGGCCAGGAGACAAGATGGCGAGTCTAGACAAGCACCCTCGGCCAAGAAGAGTCGAGAAGCTGATCCTCCAAAGGATGGGCCCTCTGGCCAACCTTCTGCCCAACCATCTGCTCCTGCTGAGAATGAGACTCCGCCTGCCGCCAAAAATCCTTCGCCCGTGGCTCCAAAAGAACAGGCCCAGCAGGCTGAATTTCCTGGGGCCAAACTCTCGAGCTGCTCCCTGCGATCAGTTAAGGATCGCCTCGCTCATATCCTGAAGTATGACCGTTGCAGGGAGGCAATGGCTGAGGCTGAGAACATGCGGGTCGACCAGCTCCTCAACCGAGCCCTTAATGAAGTGGCCAGTGTAAGTACTCTTTCTCTTTTTATGATTATGGTTTTGATTTTTCTCCTTTTCAGCTGGCCTAACTCTTATCATTTGATTGCAGGCCATGCTGACAATGACTGCTGCTCGTACCCGTGCGGGTGCGAGTATCGAGCAATCTAGGGCAAAGGTTGTTGAGGAGCTTCAAGCCACAGAGGCTAGGCATGCTGGGGAACTGGAGGTGGTCACCCAGTAGAAGGATGCCTTGGTGGTAGAGTTGGCAGAGAAGCAAGCTTCTCTGGAAACTACTAGGAAGCAGAGGGATGACTACCAGGAATCTAGCCGAATCCAATGGCGCAAAGTCAAAAAACTTAGGGAGGAGCATCCTGCTAAGGACACGACCATTGTTGTCCTTCAGAGCCAGGTGGAGCAGCTTAAGCTTACTAATGCCAAGGACCTGGAGAGGTATAAGAATGAGACACTTTGGTGTTTCTATGATTTTTGGAAACACAACCAAAGTGTCAATTTTAGTTACCTTCCAGAGGATGCTAGGAATGACGAGCTAGCTCGCTGCACTGCTCGGTTGGCTGCCGAAGAGAAAGCCAGGGTCCCTGCTTCCCCAAACATTCCGCCGGCCGCTGGAGTGGAGGGAGGAGAAGCTGCTGGGGACGTGGCTGATCAAAATGCTCCAAAGGATCCTCCTGCTCCTCAAGCTCCATAAAGTTTTTTTTTTCTTTTTGTTTTTCTTTAATTACACGACCTACGGGTCGTGATGTAAAGACTGATTTCTTTTTAATTTTGCTGCATGGGTAGCATATTTTACTTTTAATTTTGAACAATTACATCCAAGCAGTACTGCTTGCGGTGTAAAAGAATTTCCTTTGATATTATAATATTTCTGCTTATTATAACATCTGTTCGCATGACCGAACTTAGCATAGTACTTTGGCTTGATTTAACAAAATATAAATTTTGAAAAATACTCTAAGTACCGTAGCATGCTTTCACTTATTTTGTTCATGTGTTTACATACCTCTTGGTATGCTTTGCTATCAATGTACCTTATATGCCCCCCAAGTGACTGAGGAGCTTTAGGTCCTTGATCACTTGCCTTGACCACGACCTGTGCGAATATTACTGCTCGGTATAGAATGCAACACTTATAATACAGCAAAACAACACACGTAATGAAAAAATGCTTGTAAAATTTTTTTTACAAAGGTTTGGCAAGAATGACTAGCCGCGCACAGTCCCTTATAATTCTCGTATTAAAATGGACTAAACATGTCTTTACGAGTGATCTTTTAAAAAGATCTTACACTTATAAGCAATTAGCCATATAACATGACTAACCCTTTTTCAAAACTTGTAAAAAGTAAAAATTAATACAAGCCAGTCCTTTAAGAAGGACTGTTTATTGATAATACTTGCGCAGGTGTTCTCCGTTCCAATAGCGCGGAACTAGATCTCCATTTAAGCGTGCAAGTTTGTATGTGCCTGGATGAAGGACTTCTTCAATCTGGTAAGGTCCTTCCTAGTTTGGTCTGAGTACTCCAGTAGCCGGGTCGCGGGTGTTTAAGAAAACTCGTCAAAGTACTAGGTCTCCGACGTTGAATTTTCTTTCTTTTACTTTTGAGTTAAAATATCGGGCGACTTTTTGTTGGTACGCAGCTACTCGGAGTTGGGCTTTTTCTCGTTTCTCCTCAAGCGAGTCTAGGAACTCCATCAACAGTTGGCTATTCTGGTCTTGGTCGTATGTGATTCTTCGATGTGAGGGCAGATCTAACTCAACTGGCAACATAGCCTCATACCTGTATGCTAAGGAAAATGGGGTATGGCCTGTTGTCGTTCGATGAGAAGTTCTATACGACCAGAGTACTTCAGGCAGCTGTTCTGACCATGCTCCTTTAGCTTCTTCGAGCCTTTTCTTCAGGGTATCCTTAAGTGTTTTATTCACTGCTTTGACTTTCCCATTTTCTTATGGATGCGCGACTGAAGAAAAGCTATTGACGATTCCATGCCTTTCGCAGAAGTCTGTGAATCGGTCGCTGTCAAACTGGGTGCCGTTGTCTGAGACAATCTTCTGAGGCAATCCATATCGACAAACAATGTTCTTGATGACGAAGTCAAGAACTTTCTTTGTTGTTATGGTAGCGAGTGGCTCAGCTTCGGCCCATTTGGTGAAGTAGTCGACTGCTACGACCGCGTATTTTACTCCACTTTTTCCTGTTGGCAAGGACCCAATTAAATCGATACCCCATATTGTGAAGGGCCATGGACTTTGCATCTTCTTTAACTCGTTGGGAGCTGCGCGTGGGATCTTGGAAAACCTCTGACACTTATCACATTTTCGCACAAACTCCATTGAGTCTTCGTTCATAGTCGGCCGAAAATAACCCTGCCTCAGAATCTTCTTGATAAGCTCTGCCCTCCAGCGTGATCACCACAGAAGCCTTCATGTACCTCCTTCATCAACTCTTTGGCCTTTTCTAGTGTAATGCATCTGAGCAATGGCATGGAGTACCCTCTTCGGTATAGAATACCATCGACCAATATGTACCTAGTAGCCCATCTCTGAAGAGTCTTGGCTTTGTTTCTATCTGCTGGTAGTACACCATTCATGAGATACTCCAAGTACGGTGCCATCCATGTATCTTCTATCTGGATCTCCATACTGGTTTCATCTGCTCGTATGCTCGGCTTGCGCAGCCGCTCCACTGGCACTATATTTAAAGTGTCAGCATCTTTCGCACTCGCGAGTTTGGCTAAGGCATCTGCGTTTGAATTATGATCTCGAGGTATTTGCTGGTGGGTATATATCTCGAATTGCGCCAACAAATCTTTCGTTTTGTTCAGGTAGGCCACCATTTTCAGGCTTCGTGCTTGATATTCCCCTAAGACCTGATTCACTACCAGCTGTGAATCACTATAAATATACAGCACTTTTATACTCATGTCTTTGGCCAACCTCAGCCCAGCGAGGAGTGCTTCATACTCGGCCTCATTATTTGAAGCGGTGAAATCGAACCTAATAGCGCAGTGAAATCAATGCCCTTCTGGCATTATCAATATCACTCCTGCTCCTGCGTGAGATTCATTGGATGATCCGTCCGTGAATAACTTCCACGAAGGAGCTTCAACTTGGGGCTCAGGCGCACTATGTTTTTTGCACTGCTAGTTGTCTGGGAGCTCAGTGAATTCAGCGATAAGATCAACCAAGACTTGTCCTTTTGCTGCTGCTCGCGGTGAATATGCGATATCAAATTGCCCGAGTTCGACTGCCCATTTTAACAAACGTCCAGCTGCCTCCGATTTTTGTAAAACTTGCCGAAGGGGCTGGTCAGTTAAGACTATGATGGGATGGGCTTGGAAGTAAGGACGTAACTTCCTTGAGGCCAAAATTAAGCAATATGCTAATCTTTCGATGGGAGGATACCTCAATTCAGCCCCGATTAACCTCTTGCTAACATAATAAACTGCCTTTTGTACGCCTTCTTCTTCTCGCACTAGCACCGCACTAGCAGCATATTCGGTGATCGCCAGGTAAATGAACAAAGTTTCTCCATCTATAGGTTTTGATCAAACAGGAGGCTATGCCATGTGGGCTTTTAAGGCTTGGAAAGCCTGTTCGCAGTCTCCGGTCCACTCGAACTTCTTGTTGCCTCTAAGTTGATTAAAGAAAGGGACGCATTTATCTGTCGACTTTGAAATAAATCTACTGAGTGCGGCAATCCTTCCAGTTAAACTTTGCACATCCTCGATTTTCACCGACAATTTCATGTCGATCAGGGCTTTGATCTTTTCGGGGTTGGCCTCGATTCCTCTTGAATTGACAATGAACCCCAAAAATTTCCCTGATCCTACTCCGAAGGAACATTTGAGAGGATTTAGCTTCATCTGATATTTGTTCAAAACATTGAAACACTCCTGTAAACCCTTCACATGTCCTTCTGCCTTCTTTGACTTTACCAGCATGTCATCCACATACACCTCCATGTTTACTCCGATCAACTCCTTAAACATGTGGTTAACCAATCGCTAGTAAGTCGCACCAGCGTTTTTCAGTTCGAAGGGCATTACTTTATAACAGTATAACCTTGTATTCGTCCGAAAGCTAGTGTGATCCTCGTCAGGGGGATGCATACTGATCTGATTGTATCCTGAGTATGCATCCATGAAAGAGAGGATCTCATGTCCTGCAGTTGCATCGACCAGCTGGTCGATCCTTGGGAGTTGGAAGCAATCTTTTGGGCAGGCTTTATTAAGGTCTGTGAAATCCACACAGGTTCACCATTTGCCGTTAGGCTTGGGAACCAGTACTGGATTAGAGACCCATGATGGATAAAACGCCACCCTGATGAACCCATTCTCCTTCAGTCTTTTAACTTCCTCTTTTAAGGCTTTCGATCTGTCCTTATCGAGCAGCCTTCTTTTCTGTTGCACGGGTGGAAAATTTTTGTCAACGTTCAGGACATGGCTAATGACTGCAGGATCTATCCCAGCCATGTCTTTATGTGACCAGGCAAAAAATTCCTGGTTCTTTCTCAAAAATTCCACCAGTGCGTGCTTCGTTGTTGTAACTAAATTTTTACCGACCTTTACGACTCTAGTCAGAATTTTTTCGTCAAGTTGGACCTCTTCAAGGTCCTTGACAGGTCCAACATCTTCCTCAAAATCCCCAAAGAGAGGATCTAAATCTCTATCCTCACTTTGGGCAACACCCTATTTGGTGACTCCGTCACCGGATTGGGCTTGTGTATTAATGGCCATCTGCAACCTCTCTGGGGGAGTGCTCTTCGACGTTCCCTTCTTTGCCTTTGTGATCGAGGCATTGTAGCACTCCCTTGCTTCCCTCTGATTTCCCAACACGCGTCCTACCGCTGCGTCTGTTGGGAATTTAATGGCCAGGTGCCATACTGAGGTGACGGCCCTAAGGTCAACCAGTATGGGCCTTCCGATTACAGCATTATACGCCGAAGGACAATCGACTACTATGAAAGTAGCGAGTAATGTCCTGGTAGCAGGCCTGCTATTACCGGAAGTCTGATTGACCCTGTTGGGGCGAGTCCCTCACCAGAGAAGTCGTAAATTGTTTAGTTGCAGAGCTCCAAGTCCTTGACGGACAACTTCATGCGTTCCAGCGAAGACTTGTACAGGATGTTTACTGAAATTCCTTGATAACTCTACAAAATAGAGTTATTTTACCATATTTTATATGCTAATTGTTGCTTAGTTCTTAAGTTTTTAAGTAACTTATTAAAGTTTTTATGTAATTTTTAATTTATTAGTCTTATTGTAGTTTTCTAGATTTTTATATGTTTTTATATATATTTTATTATAATATGTTGTAGTTTAAATTATTTAAAATTTGTTTTGTTAGATTATAAGTTAAAAAATTGATTTTATTGAACTTAATTGCCAAAGTAAATTAAATTTCAATTAGTATTTTCATGGAATTAATATGAGTTATTTTATAATTGAAAATATTTGATTCTAATTTAATATTTACTTATTTTTTAGGTTGTACTTTGCAATTTTTATGCTTGAAAAAGAAGAGTAAAGAAAAGAAATAAAAGTGGCAAATGTCAAAGAATTGCTGAATTATGGCATTTCAGCCCCCTTGGGCCGCCTGCCCAAGACCCAGACCCGGCCCACTCGCCTGGCCCAGTTTGCCCCTCACGCTTGCCTCATTCAGCATCCTTCATTCAGCCAAAGCCCTTCACGCCACCTGTCACCATCAATCAACTCTCCAGGCCGTGCACCATGTTCCCCCTCCTTCAGTCCCAGCCGCATGCAGCTGCCCAATAAAGCCTTCAGCAAATTTTATTTTCACAAACCAATTGGGCCCTCTTCAGTTCACTCCCCCAGGCCCAAGAAAAATCCTTCAGCAACCCATCCGTACCACCCAGCTTCTCATCATCACCTCACGCCCAAAGTAGCAGCTGCCATTTTTCTTGAGCCCATAAATAGCTCAAGTGTACAATTTGTCCCCTATGTCTAAAATGTCAACTTTTTACCCTTTTTCTTACAAATTTTCACCACAACATCATCATTACACCCTATAATTTACCTCTACTTACCATATTTATTTTATTTAATTAATCTAATCAATTTAATTAATTTAAATTGATTATTTTAACAATCTCATTTTGGCTATAAATATGGTATTTCAAGACCATTTTAGGGTGCTTAATTTTGGTTACCATCTTTTTTCTCCCATTTTCTATCTTCCATTTGGGTTTTTCAAGAGCATTTTGCAAGTATGTATGTCATTTATTTTGTAATTTCTACTCTAGTTATGTGCTTCTAATCTTTTTCATAAGATTATTAAGATCATGATGAAGCAACTTGTAACTAGGTAATATTTATGTTGTATGTTGATTTCCCTTGTAATACAACAAAGTCTATGGATTTTTCTTCTTCATATATTTCTTTCATCTTAAATATCTTGTATTTTAGATTGTTAGAACATATTTACACTTTGTTCTTCTTAGTGCATAAACATAATATTCTTTGTGTAAGATGTGTCATTAAATTGTACACATCCATGCTTAGAACAAAAATATTATGTTTTGCCTTATAAATAATGTTCATTGATTTATTTGTTATTTCATTAGATTGATTTACACTAAATGCTTTGAAAGTATAATTTTGAAAGGTGAAGAAAAATCCTATCTTTTTATAAGAAATCTGTACTTAAAATTATAAATCTTTTTGGAAAATGATAGTTTAAATTATTTTAACTATCACTAAAACTTGGGAATCAATATACTAATAAATATTATTAAACTTACATTTTGTGGATTCTAGTATCTTAATAATCTTTTCTTTTAACACTTATTGTCAAATCATTATTGGTTTATTTTCATTCTCTTAAATAGCTTTATTTTTTAATCTTTTATTTTATGTTCATAATATTAAAACTCATCAATCTTTGGAACTAGGTTAGAATTTATTACTTTTGATTTAAAATAGTTTTCTTTTTTCGATTTTAGACAACTCCTTTGGGTTCGACCTCGTGCTTACACGAAAACTATTCTATAAATACGATTCGTGCGCTTGCGAGTATAATTTTAAACATACCCGTTTTGGGTCCATCATTCCTATATCGACTAGCACTCTCTTCACCATCATGTTGGCAATTTGAACATCCACGACCAGCAGATCGGAATGTGGGAACCGGACATGCTGGGCGTCGCTATCAGAGAAGGTTATTTCACCTTCCTCTGACCGAGCCTTCTTTGATGCCCAGTCCTCCACAATCATCATCTCGATGTCCTGGTCGTGGCGTAGGGTCCGAGCATATCGTTCCCTTGCCTTTCTGCTGTTTCCCGCAAGGTGCAGGCCTCCACAGATGGTTAGTAAAGTGTCAGCTACGGGATCAGGCTGTAAAGGTGGCGAGCGTTGGCGTGCAGGCGCCTGCTCGTTGCCACCTGGAGCCTCTCATTGGGAAGTTCCCGAGGCCCATACGTATCTCCTCAAGTGTCCTTGTCTAATAAGGAACTCGATTTCATCTTTTAGCTGGTTGCACTCGTTTGTATCGTGTCTATAGTCGTTATGATAACGACAGAACTTGGTAGTATCTCTTTTCGAGATATCTTTTCGAATGGGAGCGGGTCTTTTGTAAGGCACACTAGAACTTGTGGCCTGATATACCTCTCCTCGAGACTCGATAAGGGCAGTGTAGTTAGTGAACCGTGGTTCGTAACGGTTGCCCTTAGCGTGCTTGTTTTCAGAGGTGGAAGGTTCATTATGGGACCGCTTCCCCCCATTCTTACCATTGCCATTGCCATTCCCGTTGCCTTTGCCGTTGTCGTTGGGTTTTGACCCATTGGCGGCTTTGGCGGGTTCTGCAGTCCCCTTATCTTTGCCTGGGGGCTTTCCCTCGCTGGCGATGGCATCCTCGAGCTTGATATACCTATCAGCTCGATCCAAGAATTCTTGAGTAGTCTTAACTCCATGCTTTCTGAGGCTACTCCACAAAGGCGTACGATGCCTAACTCCTGCAGTTAGGGCCATCATCTTGCCCTCATCTCCCACTGTTTTAGCTCCAGCCGCTGCTCGCATGAAGCGCTGGACGTAATCCTTCAGTGGCTCTCCTTCTTGCTTGCGTATCTCCACCAGCTAATTCGCCTCAGTTGGGTGCACACGACCCGCATAGAATTGTCCATAAAATTCCTTTACGAACATCTCCCAAGAAACAATACTTGCAGGAGGGAATTTGAAAAACCACTCCTGTGCAGCATCAGAAAGTGTTGCAAGAAAGATCCTGCACCGAGCGTCTTTGGACACTTTCTGAATGTCCATCTGTATCTCAAACTTGTTGACATGAGATACCGGGTCACCATACCCGTCAAAGTTCAGAAGCGTGGGCATCTTAAACTTGCTGGGAGTTTCTGCCACAACTATCCTTTGAACGAAAGGAGTGCCCCTTCTCCTGTCGTACTCGATATGAAACGTCCTTCCTCCGACCAGCTGTTGTACTGCCTGGTTCAAGGCATCTATTTGGGCTTGCATGGTGTCAGGAATCGCTGGGGCGTCTGCTGCTGGGGGAATGTACTCATCGTGCCGTTCCCGACGGTCGTTGAGTACATCCCTTAAGTCTTTTTCTCTTCACCGTTTCTCACTTGTTCCGAGCCGGTTAAAGACGTTATTTTGTCTGGGCTTCCCCCCAGCGTTACGTCTCTCTGGTTGGTCTTCCCTAGGTGGTGGGCTTCTGCCCCCACATCTTTCTTCATTTCTCCGATCGGCACTTCCTCTGCCTGAGTCGGCCTCATTGTAACCATGACCATCTCTGAACCTTGATTGGCTATGGTGGGACCGACTGTCCCCTCGGTTGCCTCCTTGGGCTGGAACTTCCTGAGCGTTAGAGGGTGGCCTGCGTTGGTCGGTAGGTCCCCATGCATTATCATGCTGTGGGGTGCCCTAGACCGCAGAGCTTATCTCTGAGTTCCTTCTGTTGCCAGAAGGACGCTGCCCCCTGCTTGGTGGGTTCGGCTCTTCGCCCCTATGGTGTCTAAGACTGCGGGGCTGCTGCCCGGCCCTATTCTGCCTTGGCTGCGGGGGATTGCCTCGATCAACCTGGGATGGAGGCTGCGTTTCAGGATCCCTTGGTGGGACGTCATCCTGAGGCATTGGTGGCTCGTCGGCTGGATTGGAGGGCTAGGATTGGGACCCCTTTGGGGTGGCCCATTTGAGGGTTGATCAGGCTGTGAGGCAAGTGCAGTCTGATTCCTAGCCAAGTGCAGGGCTGCTTCGAGGGCTGCCATGGCCTCCCTCTGACGACAGTCCATCTCCGCCTCTCTCTCACTTAGCTCCTGGCGCTGACGCTCTATCTCTTGTTGCTGCCGCGCCATAGTCTCCGCAGCACTTTCTTGGCTGGCCCTCAGATTGGCCAGTTAATCTTGCAATACCCCCAGGGTATTTCTCAGCGTCTCGGAATCCAGTTCCTCCTCATCAAATTCCAAATGTGGCTCATTTTCAGCCATGTTTGGGGGAGGAGGCGGTTGAGATGGTGCAGCGCCAGTCGCCTGCCCAGTCTTCTTTGTTGTTTTCACCATTACTGCTTCAACAATCTCGTATCAAACTCTCAATGAAAGCACTAGAATGTTGACCCTCATTTTGGTCAACTGACACGGAGTCAAATGCTTGATGTGGATAGATGTGTTGGAATGGATATTATGACAAAAACAGTAAAGACCATAGTAAAATATAGTGGTTCGGCCCCAAGAACTGGTAATGACCTACGTCCACTTAAGCTATTATTGATATGAAATCTCAAAGGAGTGATCAAAGAACTAGGGTTCTCTGAGTTTCACAAGTCTGAGAGAGATAAACAATACAATCGTAATACAATAGCTCTAATTCTCTCGTAAGTGTATAGCTTTAATCAACCAAAAGCAAAAAGTCCCTCCTTTGAGCTATTTCTCTCTATTTATAGGCTCAAGGAGGATTACATGAATTTGTTACAGAGATTGATTCCTAATTAATCGGATAATCAGGAATCATAGGAGACAATCTCGGAATTGACTATGATTTACTCAAGATTACCTTGAAATAAGCGGAGAATACGACCACGCTGGTCGTATAGAAACTTCAAATGTTACGCCAGGAGAATCTTACTGGTCGATGGTCGAACAGAACTTTTTCCAGGTGTCAGCCACGTGTTTAAAAATATCTGCCACGTCATCTGTGCCTGATTTTTGGATAACAGTCGAGCAGCCTCATTTTTATTGCATTGGTGGAAAACTCTTGTCTATGTTCAGGACATGGCTAATGACTGCAGGGTCTATTCCAACCATGTCTTTATGCGACCAGGCAAAAACTTCTTGGTTTTTCTTCAAAAATTCCAAGAGTGCTAGCTTCGTTGTTGTCTCTAAGTTTTTGCCAACTTTCATAACCCTAGTCGGATCTTCGTCATCGAGTTGGACCTCCTCAAGGTCCTCGATGGGTCCTATTTCTTCATCAAAATCCCCAAAGCAAGGGTCTAAATCTTTGTCCTCACTTTGGGAAACGCCCTATTTGGCGACACCATCACCTGATTGGGCTTGTACATCACTCGCCATTTGCAACTCTTTTCCGACAACTTCCCTTAAATCACCTTTCTTTGCCTTAGTTATCGAGGCGTTGTAGCACTCCCTTGCTTCCTACTGATTTCCCAACACGCATCCTATCCCTGCATCGGTTGGGAATTTCATGGCTAGGTGCCATATTGAGGTAACGGCTCGTAGGTTGACCAAAATTGGCCTCCCAATTACAACATTATATGCTGAAGGACAATCAACTACTATGAAAGTAGTGAGTAATGTCCTGTTTGCAGGTGCAGTACCTGCTGTAACTGGGAGCCTGATCGACCCAGTTGGGGCGAGCCATTCGCCAGAAAAACCATAAATGGTTTAGTTGCATGGCTCCAGATCTTTGACGGACAATTTCATTCTTTCCAGTGAAGACTTGTATAGTATGTTGACTGTAATGCCCCGAATTCTCCGTTGTGTTTAACGGCGTGAACAGTAGGCCGGGAGGGCCGTACTTGCTTAATTATGTTATTAATTGATAAAATGCATCTATATGTTGATTATATTATGATATGATGTGAAATGCATGCATGTGAGTCCATATTGCTTTATACAGAGGTGTGATGGTAATTTGGCCCGTTAAGGGTGAATTGATTATTTATTCGCATGTTGGTGATATAATTTGAGACCACATTATGATGTGGGTTTGTTCGAGCCATTTGGCATGAGACGATCAAGGAATGTTTAATATCGGTTTGGTCATAACAGGCTTAAGCTCGGGGCTCGGGGTGAGTCTCGGGGTGTTTTAATGATTAGAGTGTTACCGGGCATTAAAGGGTAACGGGATGTGAAATATTGGTGTTTGAGGATATTGAGATTAGCGGGAATTGGGAAGCGTTAATTATCATTAACGAAAAAGGTGGAAAGTGTCAAAATTGCCCTTGAGTGGTTTTAGAAGCTTTATTATACCTAGGGGTATAATGGTCTTTTGGTAATTGGATATATATGATGTATAGATGGCTGTGAAACAGAACCCAAAACAGAGTTCTCCTCTTCTCCTTCCCGTACCTTCATTCTCCTTGCTTCTTCTTTGGAATTTTGAGCTCAAGTGTGGAGCTAAGCTAGGAAATCAAGGGGCTAAGGTTGTGGAACTAGTTCAGCCATTGGAGAGGGTTCAATACCAAGTTTGAGGTAAGCTTTGATCATTACTTTTCTAGTTTTGCCCTGTTTTAAAGATAGTTTTCAGCTCTTGATTTTGGTGTGGAAAGTTGGAATTAAGGGGAGTTCTTGAGGTGTTTTACTTGGGTTATGTTGGGGGAGAGTTATGGGTGATGTTTGGAGGTTTAAATGGGTGTTTGAGAGAGGTTTGGGTGGTGTTTAAATTGGGTTTGAAGGGTTGGTTTCAAGGGAAAACGCAAGGGAAGAAAAACAGGGGTTTTGGCTGAAATGGGCGTTGCGCCGCGGCATGGCCAGGGTGTGCCGCGGCCCTTGGGAGCTGCTGGGTTTAGGCGCCTTTGTTTGAGGGGCGGGCCGCGGCATGGCCAAGGAGGGCCGCGGCCCTTAAGGCATTTTTGGCCAGAATTAGCTTTTTGGCTCGGGGATGCAAGCCTAAGGCCTCGGGATTGAACCTACTACCCGGTTGAGTAGTGTTTGAGGTCCCGGAGGTTAGGTTTTCGTTTGGGAACCTTTTATTATTCATTTTATTGATGAAATCCCATGATTTGGTTATGACCAGGTAACCGCTAAAGGACCAAAAAGTCGATCGTTCTCAGGGTTGTTCTTTTATTCGTTCTTGCTCGAACCAGAGGTAAGAAAACTGCACCCCAAATGTGACATGCGTGGGTATTCATGAGGCATGTTGATTGTGAGAATATGGACATGGACTGAATATAGAATGTTTAGCATATGTTGCTCATTTGTGCATGGTACTGACTTATTATTCAGGTTTGGCAAGGGTGCTAGTATCAACTGTGAAGCTGTGACTTATTAGTCAGGTTCGGCGGTGGTACTGGGCACTGATCATGTTGAGCTGACTTATTAGTCAGGACGGCCTTAGCGTGTGCCACGCAAGCCAACAAGATTTGATCAAATCAATTATCAGCATTGAATGGCTCAGAGAGCATTAATGCCAGACCGACCCCGAGGGTCGATGAACGAAATAAGCGCTTGGAGGCTAGTGGCTTACTCAGCAGCCACTCTCCCACCTGAATTAGTGACTTGCTTGTCAGTCACTCAGTGTGGTTTATCAGGACCTCATGTGGTGTTTACTCATTTGTTTGAAAGCTTTATGCTCACTGTGATTATAATGATAATCATTTGATAATGTTTATATAAAGTGTTATGTTTTCTTGCTGGGCCTTGGCTCATGGGTGCTATGTGGTGCAGGTAAAGGGAAAGAGAAGCTCACCTAGCCTTGAGTGGAGAGCTGATGTGGTGGTGTGTACGTATGCAGCCGCTTGACCACCACGGTCAAGGTGTTCTCAGAGGGACTAGGGGGTTTACCCTTTTTTTTTTGCCGCTTAGGTCGGCGGGATTGTAACTTTACAATAGTAGTGACCATTTTGTACTAAGAACAGCTTGTAAACGTTTTGTTTAGCTCTGCAGAGCAGTTTGTAATAAAAATCTCCATTTCCTTTTTATTGGTTTTATGCCTTAACCTGTTAATTACACTTAGAGCACGTTTTTGACCAAAGGACTCAGGTAGTGAGTCAAATTTCCGGTCCACCGTTCACCGTAACTGTTCTGGGGTAGCCAGGGCGTTACATTGACTGAACTTCCTATGTCAACCAATACCCTCTTTACCATCATGTTGGCGATTTGAACGTCAACGACCAGTGGATCAGAGTGTGGGAACCGTACGTGCTGGGTATCGTCCTCAGAGAAGGTTATTAATTCCTCCTCTGTTCGAGCCTTCTTTGGTGCTTGATCCTCCACACTCATCATCTCAATGTTCTGGTCATGGCATAAGGTTCGAGCGTATCGTTCTCTTGCCTTCCCACTGTCCCCTGCAAGGTGTGGGCCACCACAAATGGTGAGCAATGTGCCTGCCACAGGAGCTGGCTGTAAAGGTGGCGAGTGTTGGCGTGTAGGCTCCTGCTCGTTGCCACCTTGAGCCTCTCGCTGAGACCCTCCTGCAGCTTGCACATATCTTCTTAGATGTCCCTGCCTGATCAGGAACTCAATTTCATCCTTCAACTGGTTGCATTCATTAGTGTCATGTCCGTAGTCGTTGTGAAAACGACATCATTTTGTGGTATCTCTCTTGGAGATATCCTTCCTTATAGGTGCGGGTCGCTTATAAGGAACACTAGAGTTGGTCGCCTGATAGACCTCTGCTCGAATTTCTACAAGGGCCGTGTAGTTGGTGAATCTCGGCTCGTATCTATTGCCTTTGGGGCGTTTATTCTCAGAGGCTAACGACTCATTGTTCGCCCGTTTTCCACCATTTCTGACATTTCTGTTCCCGTTGCCCTTGCCCTTGCCATTGGGTTTCTCCAACCCATTGGCAGCCTTGGTGGGTTCTTCCTTTGGCCCCTTGTCCTTCATGGGCGATTTCCCCTCATTGGAAATCGCGTCCTCAAGCTTGATATATCGATCAGCTCGATCCAAAAATTCCTGGGTACTCCTCACCCCATTTTTCCTCAGGCTGCTCCAAAGAGGGGAATGGTGACTTACCCCAGCAGTTAGGGCCATCATCTTGCCTTCATCACCCACTGTTTTTGTTCCAGCCGCTGCTCGCATAAAGTGCTGGACATACTCCTTCAAGGGCTCTCCCTCCTTCTGGCATATTTCGACCAGCTGGTTGGCCTCTGTGGGATGTACGCGACCCGCATAGAATTGTCCGTAGAATTCCTTTACGAACATCTCCCAGGATACTCTACTAGCAGGAGGGAACTTAAAGAACCACTCCTAGGCGGTGTCAGATAGTGTTACGGGGAAGATCCTGCAGCGGGCATCTTCTGACACTTTCAGTATATCCATTTGTATCTCAAATTTGTTTACATGAGATACTGAATCTCCGTACCCATCAAATTTCGGCAATACTGGCATTTTGAATTTTCTGGGGGTTCTGCCACAGCAATCCTTTGCACAAACGAAGTGTCCCTCCTCCGATCGTACTTTATGTGGGATGTTCGACTCCCAACTAGTTGTTGCACTGCTTGGTTCAGGGCATCAATCTGTGCCTGAACCGCTTTTGGGATCACTAGGGCGACCGGTGCTGGAGGAGCGTACTCATCGTGCCTCTCACGATGGTCATTGAGTACGTCCCTCAAATCATCATCCCTGGGCCTCTGCTCACTAACTCCTAGCCGATCAAAGACGTTATGCTGCCTGGGTTGCCCCTCAGTGTTATGGCTTGTTGGCCTATTTTCTCTATGTGGGGGGCTTCTGTCTCCACCTCTTTCCTCATTCCTCCGACTAGCATTTCCTCTGCCAGAATCGGCTTCATTATAGTCATGGCCATCTTTAAATTGTGGCGACTACAGCGTGACTGGCTGTTCATGCTATTTCCTCCTCGGGCAAGTATTTCCCGAGCGTCAAGAGGAGGCCTACGCTGGTCGTTGGGTCCCCATGCATTATTATGCCGTGGGGAACCTCTGATCGCAAAGCCTCACTCGTTGTTCCTTCTCTTAGCAGAAGGACGCTACCCTTTGCTCGGCGGATTCGACTCTTCGTCCCCTGGGCGTCTAGGGTTGCGGGGCGGTTGCCCGGCCCTATTCTGCCTCTGGCGCTGGAGCTTGCCTCGACCAGCTTGAGAAGGAGGTTGCTGCTCAGGATCCCGAATTGGGACATCATCCTGAGCCACAGGTGGATGCTCCGGCCTTTGGGAGTTTGCTGGTTGGAGTGGAGGACTTGGATTGGGAGCCCGCTGTGGTGGTGCGTTCGGTGGCTGATCCGATTGAGAGGTCGGCATAGCCTGGCCTCGAGCCAATTGAATGGCTGCTTCAAGAGTGGCCATGGCGTCCCTCTGCCGACGGTCCATGTCCGCCTGCCGCTCATTCAACTCCTGGCGCTGACGTTCAATTTCTCTCTGCTGCAGCACCATTGTCTCCGCTGCGTTCTCCTAATTGGCCCTCAGATTGGGCAACTCATTCTGCAACACCCCCAGTGTTGCCCTCGGTGTTTCCGTATCCAACTCCTCCTCTTCAAACTCTAAATGTGGTTCATTCTTTGCCACATTTGGAGGAGGAGGTTGAGATGATGCAGCGCCAACGGCCAGTCCAGCTTTCTTAGATGTCTTTGCCATTAGATTTTCTTACAATAATTGAATTATTATATGACTTATATTATAATATAATCATGCTTGTATTTTAAAGATATTGAATATGTGTATGTGGGCCCGTTTCTTATAAGAAGGGTATATTAGTAATTTGACGCGTTTGGGGTATAAATGCAAATATGAGTTTGTGTGATTGAGACCACATTATTATGTGGATATATTTGGGTTACTCGACGAGAGGCGGTCCCGATGAGCAAGTTAGCGAAAAAGTCACAACGGGGTCTAAATACCCGGTTCGGGGTATTTTAGTAATTTAGTACATTACGGGGAATTAGTGGGTAATGGGAATTTATTGGTAATTGTGTGAGAATAATGGAAGTAGCGGGAATTATAGGATGCAAATTGTGGATAGCGAGGTTTAAAGCAAATGACAAAATTGCCCTTGTGAACACTTTAGGAATAGGATAAGGGCAAGGGGGCAACTTAGTCATTTCCACTGTGGTTTAAGACTTAGGTGGCTGGGATATACTCAGAAAGTTTGAGAAATTACATGAAAAAGAATTCAGCAGCTCCCTTTCTCTCATTCACGTTCTCTAGGTGCCTTTGAAGCTTGAGGAGGTTTTTGGAAAATTGAGGAGTAAAGCTTGGGAAATCAAGGTGTTAGGGTTGGGGGAAAACAGAAGCTAGGTTCCAGTGATTCATTCCAACTGAGGCAAGAGTTTTGACTGTAATTGTTTGGTTAATTATGCTGAATAATTGAGAATTGTGGTGTTGATGCATGTTAGATAATTGGAGGGTTGAGTTTGTGGGTTTTGGTAAGTTTTATTGTGATATATGGTTGGGTTTTGTCTTAGGAAAGGGTTGTGATAATTATGGGAACTGAATTGGAAGGTTAGGGTGAAATTATATGGGTTTTAGTTGGGTTCGGTTGAAGAAAAACCCAGAAAATTCTGGGTTCGTGGTGATGAGCCGCGGCTCTTCTATGGTGAGCCGCGACCTGCGAGGAGGATTTTGAGCCAGCAGAGCTCGGATGCAGGGGCGCGCCGCGGCACGCGTTGGTTTCCAGGGAGGCCAAGCCTCTGGAATCAGAGGCGGGCCGCGGCTCAGCTGTGAGGGGCCACGGCTCTTAAGGGGAAAATTGACCTTAATGGGATTTTTAGGTTGGAAACTTAACCGTTTGGGCTCGGGATCGATCCCACTTCCTTGTTAAGTGGAATTCAATGTCCCGGAGGCTAAGAGTTGGTCTGGAAATTGTTATTTACTTGTTATTGATGGGAACTTCCTTATCGCGGTTGTGATTAGGTTTTCGCTAAGGGCTTGAATCGGGGATCGTGCTCGGAGGGTTGTCGCTAGTAACCCGCATACGGACCAAAGGTAAGAAAACTGCACCTGTTATGTGAATGCATGATTAGAGCTTAGTTAAGGTGATGAACTTGATTATAATTATGTTGCAGATGTTTGATTAGGTACGCTATAACATGCATAATTATGATTATGCTTATGACTGTTGAGTGAATGTATTATAATGCATTGTGTGACTATCTGTTAAGTATGCAATATGAAACATGTGGCTGTTTGTTATGACTGTGAAGCTTAGTTTACAAATCAGGGTATTAGTAGGATGTTAAATGGAGATCAACTTATTAGTTGAGAATATGATGGGCTCTGGGAGATTCTTAATGGTTGAAAATCCCAAGGCTTCAACTTATAAGTTGGAGGCACGTGGTGGCTTGACTTATAAGTCAAGGATATAAGGAACTTAGTTTATGAACTAAGAATGGCATAATGCACGTGGAGTGCAGGCCACCATGGCTGGGCCACCCTGGGAGTGCGATATGCACTTGACTGGCTCGGATGCCAACAACTTGAAAGAAAGTGCGACATGCACTTGTGTGACTCTATGGTCTCCAATTGGGTTTAATGAATGCAATGGATTCAGTTATTACTGTTTGATGGTTGTTTTATTCACTGAACTGTTGATTAAGTTTTCTTGCTGAGTCTTCTGGCTCACAGGTGCTTTGTGGTGCAGGTAAAGGTAAAGAGAAGCTCAACCAGCCATGAGTCGGAGGGCATTAGCAGTGGTATGTACATATGCAGTCCGCTCGACTACCACGACCGAGAAGTTCAAAGGAACTAGTGTTAAACCCAGCTTTTGCCGCTTAGGATGACCTAATGTGTAATCTGAGTTTTGTAACAGGCTTTTAAACTAATGTTTTTGGGATCCCATGTAAAGAACTGGTTATTAACTTAATGGAAATGTTTATGAAATGATCAAAAGTTTTTAATATCCAAACCTTAGTGGCTTAATCACATGTTTAGTTCTAATGACTTGTTAGTAAGTCCAGCATTGGTTTCAAAACACACCTGGTAATGGTCCCTAATTAGCAGGGTGTTACACCACGTGTCAACCACATGTGAGAAATTCTTGCCACGTCATTAGCAGCCATTTTTTGGGTAAACAAGGTTCGTTATTTATTTTCATGTAGATCTAATATTAAACAAATTAATATGAGATAACCTAGAACATATTTTTAAAATTGAATTCAAAGAGAAACAAAGATAAGAATACTTACAGTTTACGCAGCGAAATGAGTGAGTCATTCCTTCAGTTTCTCTAACCCTTGTATCCTTTCTGTCGCAGAGTATTATTAAGAAACTGAACTGTTCTTCTATAATCTTCACATTCTTCCAAAGTATCCTTAGAATCACCTAGACTAGAGTGGGCATTTCTCAACACATGAGATAGATACAGAGAGAAGAAGAGAAAATGACAAAGAGGCTTAGAAAAGGACTTGCGTTTAGAGAGAATCTAAAACTATCAGAAAAACTTGTCTGTCGTCTATCTTGACTTCTCTCTAAGCACTCATTTTATAGACTCAATTAGGTCATTTAATTTAATTAAAAAATAAATAAAATAATAGCCAATTTGAAGCCCTAGGTCGAAATTATCATGGGCTTTAAGCCCATGAAATTTCTCATTTGATTATAAGCCCACTGGACTTAAAATCAAGGTCTGTATTATTTTTTATTGATTTAATTAATTAAATAATTATTTAAATCCTTTATCAAATTAATTATTTATAATTTGAACCTTGATTTAAACTTATTTATTAATTTAGATATAAATTTATCTTAATTAATAAATCTGTCATAATTTATCTTTTCTTCTCAAAATTACATAACTCTGTGAAACTATCCAAAATTGACATGGTCAACTTTGATAATTCTAATTGATAATTAAATCAATTAATTGAGACTATCTAGATGATTTTATCCAAGGTACACTGGGGACCATGAGCCTATGAAATCAAGCTCAAATAAGTTATCATAAATCTAACAAATAAATTTACTAACTTATTAATTCCTCATGACTCCACTAAAGACTCAGAATTGCACTCTTGAATTCATAGAACGCTCTATAACAAATATAGACACGCTATTAATTATCCATTGTTACAACCATAATTGTCACTCAATCCTCTATAGACGGTCTACAATGAGATAGGACTAAAATACCGTTTTACCCCTCATTGTATTTTATCCTTAAAACACTTAGTTCCTTGTAAATGATATTTCAGTAAACTAATTTAATTACTGAAATGAGATCTCTATCATTTAACACCTTGAACCAAACTAAAAGGAAACCATCATTTCACTTCTTCATCAGAAGCTATAGATGTTCATATCTATGATTAACACTCCCACTCAATTATACTACCGAGTTCCTGAGATGTAAGTATGGGCTAGTCCGTAGAGTAAGTTGGTAACGAACAAGTCAAAGAACTCAAATGATACAATCAGTTAGAATACTAACCACTCAGAATTGAGATTGAATTGACCTATGGTCAACTATATGATATGACTAGAATAGATTATAACGATATGTTTACTTATCTTATCAATTGTCAATATCGGTCTTGTCTGATGTAACAAATGCATCTGATCTTATCTACTTTGCTAATGTTCTGGAAAGAACATAACACCACAATGTGTAAGTAGATCATATCGCAGATTGGCAAGTCAGTGTAAATCCTGTGCACTGACTAATCTTAGGACTAACTTATTTTGAACATATAATCATATTTATATTCCATTGTGATTACGTCACTATAAATACAATTAGCTATATGCTCGGGATTTAATATAAGTTTATATTAAACAAATAATCATGAAAATAAAACATGTGAGCAAAGTGATTGACCAAGTCAAAAAATGATTTCTATTCTTTTATTGATAATAAAATGAGATTACAAAGAAATTGGGTTTTAATTAGGGCATAAAACCCCAACAGGCCAAACATGTACCCGTCGCTCCACGCTCTTCGTACTCATGGTTGGTCGACCTTTCCCTTGGCCTTACCTGCACCATAGAGCACCTGTGAGCCGAAGCCCAGCAAGAAAACTCGCATATAACATATAACATATGCACAGCAGTCAACAATATACAGCAAGACAGCCAATAGGCTAAACATATAACGACCAATGTCGTCCTAAGCGCTTACCAGGCCCTAGGTTCACGGTCTTCACTGAAAGGATGACCCCAACATCCTAGGAGGGTCTCACCCTAACGGCCTGCACTTTGCGTGCTCAACGCCAATCCCGGCCCCTTGCCGTACTCGGCTTCTTGCCGTTCTCGGCCTTCGCCGTTCCTGGCCTTTACCGTTTCCAGCATTCGTCGTTCACTCACAAATATGCATCACATAGCATAATATCAATAGATATTTAAACATATACTAAACATAAATAATAGGGCTATGCCCTACAATTCAATCAATAGGGCCACACCCTGCTCTATGGGTACAACAGTTTTCTTACCTGTGTCTCGAGCTATCTGAGCACCGCAATCACGAGCACATTCCCCTAACCCAAGCCTCGCTGAAAACCTAGTCACAACGCATTCATAATAACCATCCATCAAGTTCTGAACCATTAAATAAATTTGGAATATAAATCTAGCCTCCGAGACCTTGGATTCTACCAAACTGGGTAGTATAATTCTTCCCGAGCCTTAACATTTGAGTTCCCGAGCTAAAAACCTTCAAACAACCTATATTCCACATTTGAGCCGCAGCCTAGCCCCCCTTAAGGGCCGCATCACACTCAGAGGCGAAAATGCCTCTTTGTTGGGGGACACGGGCCGCAGCGCGCTATACCTTGTGTCGCGGTGTGCTTAGGCAGACAGAGGCTCCTAGCCTCTTCGACACACGGGTCGCAGTGCCTGAAGAATAGGGCCGCGACTTGAGCCCGAAACCCATAAATTTTCCCTTGTTTTCTTTGACCCAAAACTAAGAAAGTTGATCCCAAACCTCAACCAAGTCCAGACCTAATCCCTAAACCATCTTCACAGTAGTACAAACAACAATTATAACTCAGAAACTAACCCAAAACTACCTCAAAACCTCAAACTCCATCCTTGAGCTTAAATCTCAAGAACACTAACTATAAATCACCAAAAACTCATAGATAAGCAAATCAAGATCTTACCTCAAACGTGTAAAACAACCTCTAGCTCCCTTGGCTTCAATCCTTGGCTTAATTTCCTACTTTGATCCTACAAATTCAGCTAGTCTTCTTTTGGTTTCTGGTTTCCTCTAGAACTTCCAAGAGACTAAGGAGGTGTTTGTTTTGAGTAGTTGAGTGCTTTGGAAAGTGTAGAGGGGTTTAGGATGAAGGTAATATTAAACTCAAGTGTATAAAATGGTTCACTTTACCCTTAAAATACATGTGTGGCCCACCAAAATTATTAATTTTACCCCCTAAATATTTGAACCAAACATGGGGAGTGTTTTGGATTCCCATCCCCACCTTCACTTTACCCCATACCAAACATCCCCTAAGTGTAATGTTAAAGAGAGAGAGAGAAATGTGTGAGACTTTCTCTCAGCCAAAGTCAATCTATTATTAAATCCAAATGACACATTTGCCCTCCCCTCTAACTTAGACTCTAACTAACCTCAAGGGCAGCCTAGAATTTTCCTTATCCTCTTGCAAGAATGCCACATTCCCACTTAATTTCCCACCTATATCAACTATCCTCAAGAGTTACTTATAGTTACCCAAGTTACCAAAGTACCACTAACTACCAGTTATTCCCACTTGTGACTATCTAGCTAAACTGCTCCCTAGGACCATCTCGGTTCGTGCATCACAAGTATATCACCACTCACTCGTGATACTAATCACAATATACACAAATATTGCAATTATGCCCTCAACGGGCTAAAATTACAAACACGTCCCTAATAACCAAATGGGGTCACATGCATATTTAATTCACCTAAACATGCATTTCCAATCACATAATCATCAAATCCACATATTAACGTAGTTAAATCAATTATTGCCATGCTGGCACGCTAATCAAGGCCCTAAGCCTTATTAGCAAATTTGGGACGCTATAGGGGGGAACCAAAAGAGAATACACACAGGGATTTTCCGTGGTTCATGCTATAAAAGAGCCTAGTCCATGAGTATTTGATACTAGTGACTTTGAAGCTTGTTTGAGCAAGCTTTAATGGAGTCTCAGGCAGTGTATATATTGCTCTGAATTTACAATGTTTTTACTTGCCAAAGTTCTGAACCCTCTACAAGGAAATACCACAACCATATTTATAAAGGTCTGGGTCATTAATGTCCTTAATAACAATTTATACAACATTCCTCATTATTTGTAGAGTAAACTGCTAATTAATTGCATAGGGATGCAATAACAAAGACCTTGGGCCTAGGCGGATCGCACGAGGCCCATTTGAAAAAACCGGCCTACCAACTTTATGGGGAGCAGGCATCTAACCGTGTCAGGATACGACGCACATTCGCCCATGTCAGGCAACATTGTGGGGAATGTCGATTGTCGAGAGTACAAACTCGACACCACTAATCGAGGCTCACCAAAAGTTGTCAGATGATCTGGTGGGCCACAGTTGTAGCGAATGACACCTGGCAGCTACTCCAGGTTCGAGGACAAGAATCCTAAACTTGGGAGATTGGCGAAGGAAGAGAGCGAGGACCATCTATATGGTCCTCGAGGCGTGACCTCACTAGGAGACATCCACACCTTGGAGATGGGTCATGGGACGTGGCCTCGCCTTGAGACATCTGCGCCACGAGGACAGATTCAGGGCATGGCCTCACTTGGAAACATCCGCATCTGGTCAGATCATAGTATGAAACCTTACTAGCGCTCGAGGAGCTCAATCACTCTAATGAATGCCACACTTCCTCTGGTGAAAAACAGACAACAGGTGCTAAGGTAGTTGGTTGCCTAAGTTATGTATGATGTTTGTAATTTGTTTTTTTGTTTTTGTATTTTTGCCTTTTGTTTTAGTGGTAACTAGTTTCTATATTATGGTAGGATGCACATTTTATGATTAAACCATATAAACAATTTGGGATTAAAGTGCAACAATGGAATAAAAGTAGTGTTATAACTTAATTAAATAAACTTTTTCTTTGAAACAAAACGAGATGTTTCGAAGAAAACCTTTTGGTCATTTTTTGGATGTGCCTGAGATTACATTTCTGGCATAATTGTTTCATAGTGTTTTAATGAGGGAAATTCATCAAAAAAATGAAGAGGTTGAGTTTTGGTTTTAAGTTGGGTGGTAAAGTAGTTAGGTTTTCCATTAATGAGTCTGCTCTCATTATTTTGAAATGTGTGGGTAGTGTTGATTCTACCATGTTTTCTGTAACACCCCAAAATTCTCAATAAGGCTTAGTACGTTGATTAGTGTGTCGGGTGGGCATAATTGGATCTATATGTGATATTATGTGATTTTATTGAATATCTATATGTGATTATATGAACATATGAGTTAGATTATGATATGACTGCACATTGTATGTGTTAAGTGTATTAAATGTGCTAAAAGGCCCGCTTTTGTTAAAAATGGGCATATTCGTAATTTTGACTCGTTGAGGGTATAACTGTAATTATATGTCTGTTATGTTTAAGACCACATTATTATGTGGATACATTTGAGATATTCGACATGAGTTGGTCCTTTTAAGCAATTAGCGTAAAAATCACAACGTGGATTAATACTTGGCTCGAGATGAGCCTACTAGGAATTATTGGGGTATGAGATACATTTGGGGAAAAAATGGTATTTGGAGGATTAG
Source organism: Humulus lupulus (assembly GCF_963169125.1). Taxonomy (NCBI): domain Eukaryota; kingdom Viridiplantae; phylum Streptophyta; class Magnoliopsida; order Rosales; family Cannabaceae; genus Humulus; species Humulus lupulus. The sequence goes on from NC_084793.1 coordinate 98,588,417, forward strand.
TGGATTTAATTGGGAATTTTGAGTGTAATTTGAGGTTTAGTGGGGATTTAAGCAAAATGACCATTTTGCCCTCGTGGGGGCTTCAAGGTCAAGGTCAAAGGAAGGGGCAAAAGAGTCTTTAGCCAAGGGTTTTGATAAATGGTTAAGTGATAAGTATTCTTCCCTCACTCCCACATTTTTCCTTCTCTCTCTCTACCTTATTTCAAGCCTAGCAAGCTCTCAAACTTAGGCTTACCAAAATTGAAGAATTGAGAATTTAAGGGGGGATATTGAGCAGCGAGGAGAAGAATTAGGAAGCAATTAAGCTAGGGAATTCAGTTGTGAAGTTCGAATTCTAAGAGGTAATCTAAAGTTCTTGAAGATTTTTGAGTTTTTCTTGGAGTGTCTTTGACAATTTCTGGTGTTGGGGCTTTGTTGGGTTTTGGTGTATTTTAAAGGGTAGGTAACCATTTCGTACCCTGTGTTCTTGCAAAGTATCATTTTGGTACCTTGTGTTTATAATTATATTCATTTGATACCCCGTATTTGAAATCGTACATATTTGGTACCCTATATTTTAAAATCGTACATATTTGGTACCCTAAACTCAAATTTAATTAATAAAATTTTATCAATTTAATCAATTATATAAGGTCCAAATTTAAATTTAATTACTTAATTACATATAACTAATGATAGTTTGATAATATTGACAAAATTTTATCTATCAAATCTGAGTCCAGGATATCAAATACGTACAATTTTAAAATACAGGATACCAAATGAGCATTATTGAAAACAGAGGGTACCAAAATAATAATTTGTAAAAATATAGGGTACCAAATGAGTAAATTCCCTATTTTAAATGTTGTTTTTATGATGCATATGGGTGGTATGACTGATATGTGGTTGGGAGTAGGCTCGAATTGGTTGAAATTATGTTTTGGGATGAATTTGAGTAGGTTTGCGATTTTTTAAATCACAATTTTTCTAGGTTTTTTGCAATAGCACCGCAACCCGCTTGAATGTCTTGAGGGTGGGTTTCCCTCGAACCGCCTTGGCACTGCAACCCTTAGTGGCCAAAGTTGTGGCGCAAAATGAGAAAAATTATGAGTTAGCTCTCTGCCAAGTGGGGCGCCGCAGCCCATAGTGGTGTCCGTCGCAGCGCAAAATGCTTGAGAATTATTGGAGGCCTCTCGACCTATTGTGAGGTCGTGGCGCAGCTGGGAGGCACCGCGGCTTTGGGTTTTGGAAAACCGAATCAAAAGGCTCGGGAATGATTCTATTACCCAGTTTAGTGGAATTTGAGGTCCCAAGGACTAGGGCTTGGTCTTGAAGCCCTCCGTCGATTCAATTCTTGATGAATATTCCTTAATGTATTATGACTAGGGGTTTCTGCTAGGCTCGGGGGAAAGGATCGTGTCGGGGTCGCCTTGCTTTATCGCTCAGGACTTGAGGTAAGAAAACTGCACCTATGTTGAGATTAGGGCTTTAGCCCCGATTATTGAACGTGGCTATAACCACGCTTTGAATGTTTGTTTAAACATGAATGAATGTGTTATGTATAATTGTGTTATGTGTGAAATGCATATCTATTTGTATCTGGTTGAAAAACTTGGCTTATAAGTCGTGGTCGAAATTAGCATGCGGAATGCAGACCCTTATGGCTAGGCCAATCTGGAAGTGCGGTATACGCTTGTATGACTCTATAGGCACTTGAAATAAATGACTGCAGCAGGCGCTCATGTGGCTCTATGGCCACATAGATGGATTGAATGCATGCTTGAGTGTTGGTTATAACTGCTAAGCATTCTATTAACGATTTATAACCTGTTGATTATCTGTTATGTTGCTATTGAGTTTTCTTGTTGAGTCTTGGCTCACGGGTGCTATGTGGTGCAAGTAAGGGCAAGAAGAAGTTGGAGCAATCATGAGTTGGAGAGCTTCAGGGACGATGTGTACATATGCGGCCTGCTCGATCACCACAGTCGAGACTTCTTTTGAGGATCTAGAACTATAGGTCATTTTTCTGCTTAGGACGGCTATTTTATGTTTTGTTTATCCTGTACCTTCTTAAAATCTCTTTTCTGGGATCCCATGTATATACTGAACTCTTTAAATGAAAAGTAATATTCTTTTGGCCAAAAAATTTAATACCTAATCCCTTAATTACACGTTTGAGTCCAAATGACTTACTTAACGAGTTAAGCACCATTTTAAACACAGTGTAATAGTTCTAGATTAGTAGGGTGTTACATTTTCTGAGGCTAACAATGGTCTTAGGAAAGCTATTTTCCCTCATTCTGGTGAAAAAGTTAGGAAAGTTGAGGTTAAGAATGCTTTTAATGATAAGAAGATTATGACCAAGGATGATGAGATTGTAGTTAAGTCAGCTGTTGTTCATTTTTTGGCCAAATATATGTATGGGATGCAATACGATACTAGGGTGAACAACATGTTTTTGGTCATGGTTGATTGTGATTTTCCTGTGTTTTTGTGGCAGAGAACTAGGTATTACATGCGCTCGATTTCAAAAAAGATGAATGAGCTCATCAATAAGGTACCTAGGAAAGAAGACGAGTCAGTTGATAACTATAAATTTAAGTGTTACATGTTTCTAGTTACTTTCTTTGTATGGATTTCATGTTCTACATTTTTATATCGGAGGTTTAATTATAGTTTTATGAGGATTCTGAATTGGCAAAGCAAGAATAATGTGTCGTATTAGAATCTGCTTGATAATTTTTTTTTTTCGGAGGAAGAGGTAACATGTTTCTTTATATTTTTGTATTGTTTGTTATATTCTTACTAATTGTGTGACATTGTAAGTAACTAGTTACCTGTCAGTTTGTATTGTTTTTGTTTTTGATGGAGTAACCAGTTACCTCTTTCGGACTTTGTTTTTAATGATTTTATATTATTATTTTTTATGCAGTATGATGTTGATGTTGTTGTTCCTTTTGAGGCTGAAAAAACTTGCCTAGTTTGAGATGATTGTTTTTTAATAGTCTTTTTTTCCCAATAAATCCAATAGTTGGTGACCACCTATTTTAGAGGTGCCTTTGTTAAGGTCTGATCTTTCTCTACAAAAGAAGTTGTTGCAAACCTTTTTTTTTTGTTATATTTTAATTTTTGCATATATTATTTTGGATTGATGTGTGTTTATTGTTATTTTTTTTCACCTTATGATTTCTGTGTAAAAAATTTGTATGTGAAGGAGTTCCATAATGAAATTAAGGCTTTAGATTCAAAAAAATTTGAAGTCCAAGCTTCATAAAAGTGCATTCTTGATGAAGCTTCTAATTTGAATAAAAGTTTTCCAGTTAATTTTGCTACAACTATTAATTTGTTGGTAGATATTAAGGCTTCTCTATTTGTGTCAAATGACAGTGGAGGTGTAGAGTCTGAAGAACTAAGGAAGTCTAATAATGATACTAAGGTAACCAGTTAAGTTTATATATATTTTTATTATTATTATTTTCTCTATGTCAGTTTGTTCTTTGATAATAAACATTTTTTTGTATGTAGGATTATTTTGATGATGAGGATATGAGAGAATACTAAGATGTTGATCTTGGTCAAGGAGTAGGTGTTGATTTGGATCATTCTGTTTAGATTATTTTCCAATTTAGTACTTCGATTAAGGTATGTCATTTATATCATATTTTTTAAGTAATGTGTTACTTTATTCTTTATTATGTATTTTTAATTGTTTTAATTTTTGTTTTTCGGAGTAAGTTCCAAGATGAAGCAACTGATTATACAACTCCTAGGACTCCTTTCCATATTTATAAGGAAATGCGAAAAGCTATAAATGAGTTTGTTTAGAGGCCCCTTACGATTAGCATTTTTGTGGAGGAAAAAAGTAACTGATCTGTTGTGGTTTTTATGATGGTGTGAAAGCAGTTGTTGTTGACCAGTTTTTTGTTAGGCTAAGGAAGGCAAGACCTGGTGTTAATGTTAGGTCTCTTTTTGTTACCAAGTTTGGTTCGTCAACACCTGAAGTCAAAGGGCAAAGGAATTTGAGAATAGTGGAGAAGAGTTTTCATTTTTCAAACAATCTTGGAAACAATCATATTGACGAACAACTTTTTGAGTTTCATTGATACATGGAAACTAATGTGAAGCATAAGAATAAGTATATGTAAGATTTTTTTTTCCTTTTTGAATTTGTTTGTTTTATTTATATTATTTCAATCTTGTCTTATTTATGTATTTGGTTTAAGAAGTATGATGATGATATTAAGGTGTATCCAACTATTAATTTGACTTTCATTTTTATTCACGAGAAGACTTGGTTCTACAGGCTTTATTACCCTCGGGAGTTTGTAGATTTTTCTGTGAGCTTCTTACTTCTATGTTGTGTTATTGCCTTTAATTATTTTATTTTTAATTTTATGTCATATATATATATATGTTGGATGGTAACCAGTTACTTTTATATTTGATGTTATGTTGTTTTGGGTAATTGGTTACCTGATGGTGTCATTAGTAGAGGTAACCAGTTACCTATGTGTTTTATTTTTATGGAAAAAAAGTAGAGTATTTTTTGCTTATAATTTTTTTACAAGGTGTTTTGTTTTTCTTACTTGTAAGCATTTTTTATTTATGCAGCATATTGATGTGATGATGTATTATTTGAGGAGGAAGATTAAGTTCTCTAGTGATGTGAAGAGAAAAATTTAACTACAGACTCTTCTTCTGGCAAGAACATTGCTTACTCCTACGAAAATTTTCAAAAGTCAAGTAGGGATGTGTCTAAAGTTGGGTACACTAGTGTTGCTTGTGATATTATGAGGGGTGAGTATATCTCTTGCAACACTCTTTGGATTCATCTAGATCAAGTTCGTATCCTTGTTAATGTGGAAAGTCTATAGTATTGGATTCTCTTGCACTTTGTTATAAAGGAGAGAAATCTTATTGCGTATGATTCCATGTCTGGTGCTAGACATGAGACTCATACTTTACTAGTAGTTGAAACTTTTGTTGTTTTGATTCCTCTTTAATTGGAAATGAAATAGTTTCTATCTTGGTCGTTTGGAACTTGATATGGATCATAGTGCTTATGCTGATCTTCTAAATAGTCCTTTGAAAGTATCTCTTGCTAGAGGGATTCCCCAACAAATCGATTAGTGAATAGTTGTTTGTGATTTTAGTTTTTTATTTAGTTATATATATAGTTTTGATTGTTTTGTAACATGAAGTGATTGTAAGATTTTGTTGTGCTATTTGTCGAGCAAATAATTCTTGAGAAGGGAAAAAGAAACACCCTCAAAATTTAATGTTAGTCTCCTTCGTAAAGATATTGATGTCTCCGAACTTCTTCATGTCTCCCAATGTCAATCTCCTATAAATAGAGGAGAAGGGTGAGTGTGTGAGAGGTTGGACTTTTTTCACTTTGTAAGAACTCTTATAAAAAGAGACCAATAAAACAACAATGTGGACATAGGTCGCCAATTTTTTTAGCCAAACCACTATAAATTTATGTGCGTCATTTTATTCTTTTAAGATTTATATTTCCAACACACCTTCACTTTCATTGAATCGACAACTTCTCCGTGTTAATTTTGGTTAACAAATATCTCCATCAATATTTTGGAGCTTTCGTTGAGTGTTGTCTATTCTGACCAAAACGAAGAGCACCTCTAGAACATACCTGAAAGCTTGGCGGCCCCTGCATCAGAGACAAGCCTAATGTAACCTATAGTATTGAGTTTGTATTCTTTCATTCTTGTCTTGTGTAATCTTGAACTTAATTTGTATCTTATTGTTAAGATTGTTATCCTTTGTTGTATTTTATTCCAACACAATACAACTAAAAGTTTAGTAACTATTTTTTTTTTAAAAGTAACTAGTTTTACAATTATAAGCATGACATCTAGTTTCACAACTGAAAATGTTCACAAAAATCTAGTGATTAGCTTCATATTTTTTATTATTAGTTTAATATTTTTTCAAATATTAGTTTTCTTAAATATTTTCAAAATTATCACAAAATACAAAATATTATTTTGAAAAATATACCAAAATATTCAAGTTTATTTTTTAAAGTAATATATCATGTCATACAATTTAGTTTCCAAATATACCAAATTTACTAAAATACATACAAAAGTGCAAAAAATTGAATTCATAGGTAGTTCCAAAAATAACAACCTAAGTATTTTGCTTGGTCCCAAATTTAATCTTTTGTAGTTAATCATATTTTTCCTATAAAAAAAGAGAAAATTTATAACAAATGACTTTTTTAAGATTGGTAAGTAATACATGTTTCTTATTTTTAAAAACATATAATGTTAACATCATGGTATATCTACATTAATTTTCTTCAATTAATTTTATTGTAAAGCTATATTGATTTTTTTTTTCCATCTTTTAATTTTCAATTAACATGGTATATATGCAGTCCATTCTATAATATATCAAAATTTGTTAGTGTTATTTCATATCAAATGATTTTGTTAAAAATAAAAAGTTTATGGTATATAAGTTTACTAGCATGGTATATTAGTTTTTATATTGTAGTATATCATTGTTGGCTCCGACACCCTACACCCAAAATGTGTGTTTTTGCACATATTCAAATAAGAAAATAATAATAATGATAACTAGATTTTGGCAATAGTTTTTGGGGTATATCATTTTTTCCATTGGTATATTTATTTTTTTGTGTTGTGGTATTTCAGATTTGTTTGGTCAATCTTATTCAAAATTAATATATGTATATATATACATATATTAATTTTGATGGTATATCATTTTATTAGCTTAGTATATTTATTTTCTATTTGAAGGTATATTATTTCACTAGCTTGGTATATTTGTTTCCTTTAGTGTGGTATATCAAATTTATTTGGTTAATCTTATTTCAAAATTATATTGATATATATATATATACATATTTTAATTTGGACGGGATATTATTTTATCAACTTGGTATATATTTGTTTTCTATGTTATGGTATATCATATTTATTTTTAAATTATGTTGATTTAAAAAAAAAAATAATGATTTATCATTTTTTATGCTTGGTATATGTACTACTTATAAAATAACAATAATGATATTCGGTATATTATAGCATATATAATGCATATACTGTGTTAATAATAATAATAATAATAATAATAATAATAATAATAATAATAATAATATAATTTTTATATAATATTAATTATACAACTTTGATATATCATACCACAAAAAATATATATATTGAGTTGGAAAATAATATACCAACAACACTTAAAAAAAATGAAAAAAAATCAATATAACTTTCAAATAAAATTAATTGAACAAAATTAATATAGATATATGAAGATATTAAAATATTTAAAATGAAAGAGTATAAATATAACTTGTTATACAGAAAGAGTATACTTGGTAATGTATAGTATTAAAAACAAAGTGTGTCAGGTCATTTTTCTAATTTTTTTAAAATAGGGACATTTATTTGATCGATGAATATTTTAGGGCTATTATTCCCCATGTCCCCCAAAAAAGGAAGTTTAAAAAAATACTTTTGATTTAAAAACAATATTAAAAATATAGAATTTCGTATAAATTACAAAAAGATGGAGGGGCATTATCGTAAATACGAAGCTTTTGTTTTGTAAACAAAGTTTACAAATTTACAACAATACAATATTTTTGTAACCAAATTTTAGAAACTTTGTAACCAAATATTGGTTTAATCAAATTAGAAACTAATTAGTAACTTCTAAAATAGTTTATATAAATTTGTCACAAAACTTCATGTTACCAGGTAACTAAACTACAAATTGATATATTGTTTAGTTACATTATTTATGGTTTGATATACTGCCATTAATATTTAATTTACTATTGGTTACTTTATTTTATGAATTTGGTAACTTTCGGGATCTTTTTCATTACTCCGATTATATAATTTATTATTTTGTTACCAAAATCGTGACTTGAGTATCACTTTCATTAATTTGGTTTACATATTAGTTAACTTATTCACTAATCCCTAATTTCATGAATTCCATTATTCAATTTACCATTTAGTAACTAAAAAAAATTGACATTAAAAATAATGACAAAATATATATGATGGTTAATATTGTAAAAACTGAAATACTTTATATAAATCCTTGATTACATAGTTAAAAAAAGAAAAAAAAAACATCCTAAACAAAGTTCCAAAATGAAAAAGTTTGCTAGATAAAACCTAGCAACTCCAAAAAAGTTTCCAAAATGAAAAGTTTGCTAGATAAAAACTAGCAACTTCTAAAAAGGTTACCAACAACACCGAAATAGAACCATTCACATGTAACCAACAAGCTCCTTTCCAGGTTTGGGGCCTATACTGCTTTTGACATCTTTCTAGGGAACTCAGCATAAAAAATATGACCATTCAACTCATTTTTCTTTGCATGCCCAAAAAGCTCAACACACAACTTGTTTCGGAAGAACTCTACATCCAATGGATTTGGAATCTTGTCGGTAATCCATGTATAAAGTATTCAACATACTTTATAATAAAAAGACCACAACCACTGCACACAAAAAACACATATAAAATAAAATCAGTTCAAAAATTTGAAACTAAAACAATTACTATTTATTAAAAAAAAAAAAAACCACAAAGTTTGCTGTGAAAAACTATCAACAAGAAGTATATCCAATGGATCAGTGACACTTTTGTCTTTAAAGAACACAGTATTCTGATCAATATCTTTCCTATGTTCATAAAACTCCACATGCGACAGTAAAATAGGCAAGATAGCAGCAAATGAATTCATAAAGTTGTGATAGTTCCTAGATTTCTCAGACCCCATAGAATTACATACTTTCAGACACCTCAACCTAATATAAAAAATGCACAAAACCTAAGGTGCCAAAACTGAACTATTAACATGAATCAAAACATACTCTACACTTAGCCAATGGATAGAAAAACACATACAATACCCAGAAATATATTCAACATCCTTGTTATTCCTAGGTAAAGACTTAATATCTTCACCATTACTCACAAACTCCTCATACATGTTAAAAATTTGATTTGCAAAAAAAACAATCAGTAGTATTTACTGATATATTGATACTCTTATCATATTTTATCTTTTTGCTTAGGTAGTAAAAACACACATCAATATGCTGCAAAAACAACAAAACCAAATATATATTAACCAAACTAAATAAACTAAAACACAACATAATATAAAAATAAAATAAAAACAATAATACCAATCAAACACCGAAGATTCCTCCCAGTGGTTCTCAAATCATAAAACAACATTTTTCAACAATCTTTGCTACCAAAAAATCCAAAGGAACATCCAATTTGTGTTCCTTCTTAAGGAACTTGTTATTCCTACTAAATCACGCACACAACACACACAAAACACAAAAATATTATTACCTATTAGCTGTTATATTATTTATAATATAATGTAATATTATATTATTTGACAATATAATGTTTTAGATTAAATAAATGTGACAAATAGTGTAACATATTGTAACATATAATAGAGAGTTACATTATTTAGATATATGTGAAATATCCAAATATGTAACATATTTGGTGTTACAAATTCCATCACAAATTTGTAACTTCCAAATGTTACCCATTATTGTGTAGATTTGTTGTTACACAATATTGAGATGAATTTCTTAAAGCCATATGTGAAATGGTTGTTAGAGATATGATTTTAACTCCCATAATGTGTATGGAAGTTACAAAATCAAGTGGGAATGAATTTGGAACGTTTTGGTAAATTTGGAAAATTGGTTGCTAAAAAAATGTCTTGGGTCGTGGCTAGTGTTTTTTAGGCCGCGGCCCAAGAGGCAGAAAACATCGTGGGCCGCAGCCAGTGTTTTTTAGGCCGCGGCCAGAGCGGCTGACAGCATTTTCCAAACTTCGGTTTTATCCAATTTTGAATGTTTCCAACAGCCACGTAACTCCTAAATCTTTATTTTAATTCCATAAACATCCAATTAATCATTGGTAACAGCCATGTGGGTTGGTGGAATTTGAAATTCAAAGGGTGTCTCAAAACTCTATAAATAGGAGCATATTGCTCACTTGTAAGACACACAATTTTCCATCCACAAAGCACTTGGTTGGAAAATACACTATAGAGGCTTGATAATTCTAGAGAGCTATTTCCTTGAGAGATTCCTCAATGCTTAGAAAATAGGGGAAATAAGCTTTTGGACAAAGGTCTTGAACCTTGTTCAAGTTGGTGATCCCCACTACTCTACACTTTTGTTGTGTGAGAGTTTGTGTTCTTTTTATTGTTCTTTTCATTCTTTTGATCTTGTTGTTCTTATTTACTTGTATTATTATAGTTTCGAGTTTGTGATCTTCCTCTTCTAAATCTTTCTATTTATTTGTATTTTGAGCAATAGAGTTGCAACACTTGTTTAAATATTACCTTGTCGATTGTCTTTTTTGCATAGAGTTGTATTTTGGTTTTACATTTCCATTGAGCAATATAATATATTCTCTAACAATCAAAAACTTAATTTCATTTTCAATGGAATGAGAAACCATAGAGATCTTGTGAGGATCCAAATTTGAAAAGATGGTAAGATAAGGTAATGTTCTTCTTTTGTTTTCTTAGAAGATCTAATGGTTTTCATATAGTGATAGAAATGAGAAGAATAAAATTTTATAAATGAGGTTCATTGTTTTCTAATCTCTGTTTTTTCAAACATAGTGGTTATATTAGAAGATAATTTAATATCTTGAGTTTTTGTTATATGTGATTAATGTGTAAATAATCTAGTAGATTACTGGGTAATATGATAGCATGTTATAGAATTGTCTTATTATGTGATAATAATAAATTATTAGAATGACAATTTTATGAGTTTTATATGACATGCATAAATATATTGATTTTGTGAATCAATAAAAATATGAAATCATATGTGTGTGTATTTGTAATTTATGTTTACATATTTATAAAGAGCCATGTTAGTATGATATAAGTCATATGTGTAGACAATTATGTGAAATTATATTGAAATATAATCATGCAAATATTTGTGAGATGTTAATAGGTTTTATCCTATATTATTGTTAGTATGTGACTTGTGAATAAAAGAATTATTTGAGAATTTAAAATTTTCTCATTTAAAAGATGAGCATCTCATTTTATGAGATAAGAAAAGATGAACCTAAGGGGGTAACATCTTTTAATGTTTGTGTCTTGCTATTGCAAGAAAAATTGATCAAGGTGGATTCAAAAATTGTGGGATGACATATTGACTCAATAAACTTGAAGTCTAGAGTGTGGTCAAATGAAATATATTTGAGAATTATTTAGTGACAATAATTCTTAAATATTCAATGTATCAATGATGAGACATTGTAAAATTGGAGAAACAATTTTGAATCTTTACACCAATAGTAAATAGATTAAAGTGAATTTTATTCATTTTGGTTAAAGATGGTGATATGTTTAAATTAATCTCAAAGAGGAGATAATTTTAAACTAAAACATAAGAAATTAAAGTTTTTAAATAAATCAATGAGGGTTTATTTTCTTTGATTTAAAGTGTTTAAAAAATTGACATCTTCAAATTGATTTTGATGAGAAAATCAATTGATGTAAAATTGGTGTTTTCAACAGAATCTCAAAGAGACTCTTAAGAAATACACAAAAGTTGTTTAAGTGATTTTGAGATTATTTAGACAACTAAAAGTGAAAATTAATGATTATTTGTTTGAGAAATTTTCACATGACATTTGTGTTCACATATTTTATTTTGTGAAATATATAAAAGAAAGCAACAAAGTGAAAGTTATTTTCAAAGAAGTGTGTCTTGCTTTTGCAAGTAAATAAATCAAGATAAACATTGATGTTTTTTATCTTGATCTATTGAGAGTTTATCATGTGGCTTAGAAGACTCATGATGAACGTTGAGAATTATAAGTCTAGATTTATCTTGGAGGATAAAATACTTAATAGAAATGAAGAAATTTATTCTTAAAAGTGATTATCACTATCAGAGAAATGTGGGGGTGATGCTCCAAAAGTTAATCAATTTATTTTGTTGATAATAATTGATTAATTCGGTCATCCTATCAAATAGGTGATTTGGAATTCCACATTCTAAATCACATTGACTATATGTGTATAGAATGAACAAATCTAGACATGCTTGGTGTCTAAAGTTATTGTTTGTAATATTTTGATTCAAGAAGGAATCAATTTAAAACATAAAGGAGAATTATAGAAACAAAGAGGTTTCTAGAATTAATATTCAAGAAAAATGTTTATCTTAGATATTGAAGTATACAACAGTGGGGGTGTTGACTATGGTCAAACTCACTATTTTAAAGGGGTAACTATTTTAATCAAACTATATCTAGCAACAAAGTTTGAATAAAATAATGAGAGTGTTTAAGTATGCTGTAACGCCCCACGTCACTATGGTTGCTTCCTGGAATGACGACTTGCTCTACAAACCAACACAAGTCTTTCCTGCGTGCTTTGTCCTCACTCGCACGCTTCCTGAAAAAACTTCCTAGGAGGTCACCCATCATCAAATTGCTCCAGGTCAAGCACACTTAACTTTGGAGTTCTCAAGTGATGGGCTACCGAAAAGAAGATGCATCTTGTTGGCATAGGTAGTACCCATCAATCCATTTAAGCCATCTTCAACTGTGTAGTCCCATACTTACACATTCTTAGAATAATCACACTTGACCTTCCCCAGACAGTGTGGGATTGCACAAATTTACCTGGTCTTTCCCCTTACGGATCACGGGATTCTGACTGTCACAATTACCCCCCCTTACGGGCCAGACGTCCCCGTCGGCCACACTTTCGGCTGGGTCAATACTCTGATACCATTTGTAATGCCCCACGTCACTATGGATGCTTCCTGGAATGATGACTTGCCCTACAAACCAACACGAGTCTTTCCAGCGTGCTTTGTCCTCACTCGCACGCTTCCTGGAAAAACTTCCTAGGAGGTCACCCATCATCAGATTGCTCCAGGTCAAGCACACTTAACTTTGGAGTTCTCAAGTGATAGGCTACCGAAAAAAATATGCATCTTGTTGGCATAGGTAGTACCCATCAATCCATTTAAGCCCTCTTCAACTGTGTAGTCCCATACCTACACAGTCTTCGAATCATCACACTTGACCTTCTCCAGGCGGTGTGGGATTGCACAGCTTTACCCGGTCTTTCCCCTTACGGATCACGGGATTCTGACTGTCACATATGTGTACATGAGAAAAGAAATTACTCAAATGGAATCATTTCTACTTCTCAAGGGGTGGGACTTAGACTCCCTAAAGAGATTCACGGTTGATGGTAACTATCTTAATACTAGTAACTAAACTAGTATTAGGTTCAATAGGTAATAACAAGTCAATCAAGTGAATAATAGTAGTACTCAAATTTTGTCCCATCTAAGATATGAGTACTAGTGTGTTACCAAAATGAGGGTTAAAACCGAAAGATTTTTTTAATAGAACTCGGTCTTAAAAAGACAAGTATTTTAGGGTAACAAAATGCGATTAGAGTTCTACCTATATAGACCTAGGGGTGGTGCCGCCCTTCATGAGAATTGGGAGTCATTCTTAAGAAAAGTCTATGAATGGAATGTGCACATGGCCATTAGCGGTGCAAAAGCGAGATATTGAGGTCTCAAGTGAACATAGCAAATGTGTGTGTGTGTTATCACCGGTTTATTATCAAGGGATAGTGGTTCAATGCTTCGGCAACCAAAATTTCAACAATCTTTGTGATAATTACACTAAGGTAAAATTCAAGTCGAAAGACATTTTACTTTATGCATCAATGCAAAGGTTTCTATAGAGAGTGATTATTTAATCAAGTGAGGGAATATTATATTTTATATAATGTTTGAATGATTAAATAAGTGTTACAATAGATAAATTATTTAATCTAGTGGGGGAATGTTATATTATTTATAATATAATGTAATATTATATTATTTGACAATATAATGTTTTAGATTAAATAAATGTGACAAAGAGTGTCACATATTGTAACATATAATAGAGAGTTACATTATTTAGATATATGTGAAATATACAAATATGTAACATATTTGATGTTACAAATTCAATCACAAATTTGTATCTTCCAAATATTATCCATAATTGTGTAGATTTGTTGTTACACAATATTGAGATGAATTTCTTAAAGCCATATGTGAAATGGCTGTTGGAGATGTGATTTTAACTCTCATAATGTGTATGGAAGTTACAAAATCAAGTGGGAATGAATTTGGAACGTTTTAGCAAATTTGGAAAATTGGTTGCTGAAAAAACGTCTTGGGCCGTGGCCAGTGTTTTTCAAGCCGTGGCCCAAGAGGCAGAAAACATCGTGGGCCGCAGCCAGTGTTTTTCAGGCCACGGCCAGAGCAACTAACAACATTTTCCAAACTACAGTTTTATCCAATTTTGAACGTTTCCAACAGCCAAGTAACTCCTAAATCTTTATTTTAATTCCATAAACATCAAATTAATAATTGGTAACAGCCATGGGGGTTGGTGGAATTTGAAATTCAAAAGGTGTCTCAAAACTCTATAAATAGGAGCATATTGCTCACTTGTAAGACACACAATTTTCCATCCACAAAGCATTTGGCTGTAAAATACACTATAGAGGCTTGATAATTCCAGAGAGCTATTTCCTTGAGAGATTCCTCAGTGCTTAAAAAATAGGGGGAAATAAGCTTTTGGACATAGGTCTTGAACCTTGTTCAAGTTGGTGATCTTCACTACTCTACACTTTGGTTGTGTGAGAGTTTGTGTTCTTTTTATTGTTCTTTTCATTCTTTTGTTCTTGTTGTTCTTATTTACTTGTATCATTATAGTTTTGAGTTTGTAATCTTCCTCTTCTAAATCTTTCTATTTATTTGTATTTTGAACAATAGAGTTGTAACACTTGTTTAAATATTACCTTGTCAATTGTATTTTTTTGCATTGAGTTCTATTTTGGTTTTACCATTTCCATTGAGCAATATAATATATTCTCTAACATTAGAAGGCCTAAAACCAATAGAATATCAATCATCAAATGATTTTTTCTGAAGAGCATTAGGATCATCCATCAAACCAGAAGATAATGGTGAAATATCAGTAACTGCCACTTTTTGTCTATCAACACTTCCAGAACTAAACTCAGTAGTATATGGACTTTGCATATAAGAACCAGGTTTAACAGACCTCTTCTGCTATCCAGGAGAAATCACTTCCAAATTGAACTGATTTTTCTCTTGAAACAAAATAATAAACTAATTAGTTACCAAAAAATAAAAAAAACTAATAATCAACCAAAGTAAAACAACAAAAAAAACCTTAGCTATATTCTCCTCAAAAACATCCATTTTTTCATTGATAATTTCCAAAGCATAGGCAGTAATGCTATCCTCTATGCCCTGACTATCAACTAACTTTCCACATGAAACTGTTTTTTCAACAACATCATCCCCACCCGATCCCTACAGAGAAACCAAGCAGAAAATATATAATTTTTTTTCTTACAAATAATTAAAGCTTAAATCATAAAATAATTTTGACCTTAATATCAATACCATCATTCTTTGACTCCTCATTAGCTTTCGATTCCTTAAACAATTCAGGCTGATTTATAATAAAACTCATGATATTAAAACTTGGGCAATCATCAATGCAATCCTAAAATCAAAATAAAAAGTGCCAATACTTAACTAACATAACAAAGTAAACATAAATTCAAAAAAATGTTTTTTTTTTTTAAACCTTGTTGACCAAATTAGTTACAACAATAACTTCATTTCCACTACTCTGAATAGTTACAATTTCTATTGAAACCTTATCTTTGTTATTCTGTATAAAAAACAAATATAACACCAATTAGTTACCAAAAAATAACTTACAAATAAAAAATTCTTTTTTAAAAAAGAAAAGAAAAGAAACAAAAATAGAACATTTTTCACAGTAGTATCTTTTTCACCATTAGACAAACCTCCACCATCCAGTATGAAAAGCAAATAAAACACCAATTTGTTACCAAAAAATAACTTACTATTGAAAATTCTTTTTTTAAAAAAAAACGAAAATAGAACCTTTCCACATTAGTATCTTTTCCACCAATGTCACATTCCTTGACAACCACCGAATCACCTCCAAAACCAGGCTTGAACATCGTAACATCCTGCCAAAACAAACATACTTGTAAACAAAAGACATAACTAATTAAAGAAAAAAAGATTGCAGCTCACCTCTTCAATTTTCTCATTACTATTATCACTATAACTTTCAATAATAGCCTTAGAATTCCCAATAGACTTCTTTAACACATCAAACTTCATATCTATATAGAACTTCAGACTCTCATCAATCTTTGAATGAGTATATGACTTCAGGTTCTTTTCAAACTCCTTAAATCTATGATCAACATCTTTATTCAGAAAATTCAAACCACACTCCAACTTTTCTTGATTTCCTACAATATCCTTGAAATAATCCTTAATCTCCTCTAAAATAGGTTCTCCACTAGATATATTTTTCTTTAAACTAGAAGATTCTGCTACAGCATGTGACCTCTTCACTAAAGGCTCATTCTCAAAATCACCATCAGAAATGGCCACATGAGCAAACTCAAAATCAGATAAGTCAAGGGTTTCCTTCTCATCAGCAGAAGGAGCAACATAAACTACTTTCAGCTAAGCCATAGTACAAAAACACACAAAAAAAGAAACCAATTAGTATAAAAAAAAACTTTAAAATAACATAATATTCAAACAACAATTGATAAAATAACCCAATCACCTTGGTTGATGAAAAAGCCTTATTCTCCAACTCTTTAGAATTGAGATTTCCAACACTAGACCATCTACAAATCCTATGAACTGCTTCATCATCATACTTTCATATTCTCTGCTTTTTTAAAACCAGCATGATCTCATACAACCAAACTTGAAAGGCACAAGGAAATCCAGAGACAATCTGTAACTTTTAATAGGAATTTTCGCTTTTGCCTTTCCTTTTCCTTTATCACCAGAATCCTTAGCATTTTTTTTCTTATTTTTTCCCCTAAGACCTAGCCTCAAATTATAAAGAGTCATGTCATAAAGTAATTTCCCCCATGGGCCAACCATATTAATCAACTCAGACTTCACTTTTTTGGTAACAGGCTTACTAAGCAAACATCTAGTAGCAAAGTACAAAATGACCATTTTAACAACAAAATCATCTCTCTTGAAATCACTATAGTAAGACCACTGTTCCACAACATTGTTAGTAACTTGTTGGTCACTAAAATAATTTTCAATAAAAGCATTCTCCTTCTTTGCAAACTTTGTCATATTTGAATCACCTACACACTTCAGACCAGTTATAACAACAAACTCTATCAAACTAAGCCTAACCTTATCACACCCAAATTTAAACCACATTTCACGCTCATTTTTTTTTGTTGATAAATTTCCCTAGATAAAGCATAGTGAATCAACTGTGCATGCATTGCCATTAATTTCATCTCTAAAAAGTGGCCAAAACATGCACCTCTAAACAAACTAAGTTGTTCAGGAGTGAACTTAGACTTTATAGTAGCAATATATGACAACTCTAAAAAAGAATAGAAAATGACTTTACCAAGTACCCTATTTTTAGGCTTGAAATAAAACTCTCATTCCTGAAAAGTAAATTAAATAAACAAGTTATAACAAAACAAACATGAAACTCAATCTAAAAAATGGAAACCAAAACCGATTCTAAAATTTACAATTACAACATAACCCATTTCGAAACCCAAAAAAAATGACACCAAAAAGTAACCAAAAATATAAACACAAACATAGAAGAGCAACAAACTCATTCGAAAACCCCTAAAATAGTATACCAAATAGATAACCAAAAAATTACTCAGAAAAACGAAATACAAAATCAAAATGAAACCCTAAAAAAATACCAAACAGGAAACCAAAAATGCAAATGAAAAAATGTAAAAATATCACAAACTCTAGACCCACAACAAAAAAGAAACCAAAAACCGATACCCTTACAAAAAACACAAAGCACATACAAAAAATTGAAAAATCAGAAACCATAAAATGCAAAATAATTTCCAAATCAAATGCAAAAAAAAAAAAAATAATAATAAACTAAACAAAAACTTTAAAAATATATATATATACCTTGATTTTCTTAGGGAATTCAATCTCTAAATCATCACTAGCATAACCATCCTCATCTACTACCTTCAACTTCTTCACTGGACAATTATCAACTAAAGACTTCTCCTTATATTTATTCTTCACGTACTTCCTCTTACTAGAACCCTCACTCACATTCTTCTCACAAGAATCACTAACATCTTCCTCATAATCGTTTTTCCCTGAATTTGACATGATTTTTTCTTTTTCTTTTCAGAGTCAGACTTGGACGATGGAGAAATGGACGATCGAGTTATCACCATTACTCAAACTCTTCTAGTATTTAAAGAACAAACCCTCGACAATGGAGGAAATGAGAAGGCCACGACACAACCACCACTAACCTATAAACCACAGTTGAACTGAAAAAATGGGATTAGACTAAACCTGCTGCAAAAATGACAGATACATGCTTCATAACTTGTACACGCGCTTTACATGAAAAAACAAAGGTGGCAAGATTTTAAATCCTAAATAACAGTATATCAAAATTTAAAACTAGTATAAAAAAAGGTATATTAGTAAATAAAATTAACAACGGTAAAATCATAATTAAAATGTAAAAAATGATGCCACATGTAATTTTTCTTATTTTTAAATTAGGGGAAATGACAAAACTTGAGTTTGACGCAAGAAATCCCTATTGAGAATATGCCCATTGGACGTAAGTTTTTCTAAGAGAAGTTTACATAAATATGAGGAAATAAACATAGTTTCTATATTTATGGGAAAAAAAGTAATTATATAAAATATGGTTTTTTTTAAAAAAAAGTTTAAATTGTGATAATTCCATAAAATATGAAAAATAGATTATCATAAACATAATTACACAAAACTCTCTCTCACTCTCTCCTCCCTCCCTCACGATAGCTCTTCATCTTTTCTCTTTTCTTCCTCTCTCCTCCCCCATTTAGTTCCCTCATCTCAGCCCTCCACCGATGATGCCACCTCCACCCCCACCCCCGACGGTGATGCACCTCCGCCCCTCTGATTCTTCTTCTTCTTCTTCTTCTTCTTCAGACCTGATTTTATTCTTATTATTTTTGTTCTTTTTGTTGTTCTTGTTCTTCTTTTTCACATCAGATTTTTCCATTTAATATCTAATTTTTCACTTTATATTTGATTTTTTTTCTTCCAGACCTAACTATAATGGTTACAATCACGATCTGTTCATATTTTTTTTGTTCATATTTGATTTTTTTTTCCAGTTCTGTTTAAGTAACTAGGTACCATGATGACTGATTCTTTTTATTCATATCTAATTTTTTTTAGACATAATTGTAACCAGTTACTTTTTTTTTGTTTAGAACTTATTTTGTTTTCACACCTGACTAAGTAACCAGGTACCATGACGATTGATTTTTTTTCAAACCTACCTGTAACCAGTTACGATTATGACCAGTTTAGATTTTTTGTTTGGATCCTATTTTTTTCCAGGTCTTGCTAAGTAACCAGTTACCATCGCAATTGGCTCCTTTTTTTTTTAGATCAATTTTTTTTTTCAGACTCAGTTGTAACCAGTTACCTTCACGATCAATTTAGTTAATTTTTTTCATACCAGTTTTTTTTTTTTTTTTTGAAATCCCACCAAGTAACTAGTTACAATTCAGTTGATATTTTGATAATGATACATTACTAAAAAAATAAAAATTATTCTTATGGTTGTAGCCAGATACCACACATCACTAACTAAAAATTAACAGTGGCATATGATTACTTCCACAAAAAAAAACAATATTTTTTTGATACTGGTAGCAGGTTACTGCAGAGAAAATGTTGATTGAAGAAGATAAAAAATGGAAGAAAAACCATGGTGATGAAGGTCTTAGTTTTTTCTTTTTTTTTTTAAATAATGTTGTTATACCCAAAATTCGGCACTTCCACGTGGCGACCTGCGAAGGGATGACCTGTCAAGACAAAGTGTCGGGACACAACAATCATAACCAGCCGCCGTGAGGAGTGGCCCTCGCCACTTCTCCAATACACAAGAAGAGGCAGGACTCGCTAGAACTGGCCTACTTATCCCATCGTGTGAAGCCAAATGATCCCCAGATGGCCATGCCAACACCAATCGTAAGAA
Source organism: Humulus lupulus (assembly GCF_963169125.1). NCBI lineage: Eukaryota > Viridiplantae > Streptophyta > Magnoliopsida > Rosales > Cannabaceae > Humulus > Humulus lupulus. Next base: position 98,608,642 of record NC_084793.1, read on the forward strand.
GAAAAGGGCCCTAGCCAATCGCCTTAGCCAGACGTACAATTCGGACCAACACACATCACAAGGATAAGATAAAGTCACCATCGGCCATAGCTAGTCCCCGAGGCCCTCGCTGGTCATTGGTCGGCAAGGGCCCTCGCAACCCGAGCCTCCTTCCGCACTAGAGTGCGCCTTCAACCATTTAATGAACAATTAACGTCGAATTACCATTTTTGGTGAGACACAAACCTGTCTCCAGCTAAGTGTACCAAGATTTAGCCTGATCGGGAAGCAATGTGCCATTGTTAGCCCTTCCCATCTCCGCAACTATAAATAGTGCAAACTAAAATGTAACAAAGGGGGAAGAATCGGAGAGAAAGACAAATCAGTAACTGTTCATTTTCAAAGAGAGCTCGTACTCTCCATTACTGAAACTGCCCCAAGAACAAGATCAAATTCAGGTTGTTCTTGATGGTTCAAAGTTCATAAATAATACTGAATAAAGTGGACATAGGTTATCTTTTTTGGGCCGAACCACTAATCTTCATCTCATTCATTTATTTTTATTTTCTTTAGCTCACTGTTCACCATTATGATTTTCTCTAAGGTATTACACACAAAACAACTCTTCATTTATTGCTCAGTGTAAGTTGACGAAAAAGTGAGTCAACAAATGTATAAAAAAATGTTTTATAAAATATGAATGATAAAAAATATGGTTTATACCTTTTTGGATCATGTGTTTTGTTCGGTAACATGTTTGGACCATGTGTTTTGACAAATGACTTTTTGGTTCCTACGTTTTGTAAAATGGTTCAAATGGAACCCTAAACTCGATTTTTGTCAAAGTTTTCCGAACTAAAAGTACAAATAATTCACCAAACTAATAATTCAAAATAAAAATAAGATCTTTCTGCCTAACAACTGTGTTATTATATTCAATTTTTTCTTCATCAAAATTGAGTGTAGGGGTCTATTTGAATAATTTTACAAAACACAGGATTCAAGAAGGAATTTGTCGAAACACAAGGTCCAAATAGATATTGAGACAAAACATATGGCCAAAAAATGTATAAACTCTAAAAAATATTACAAATATATTAAAATTATAAAAATAAGCTCAAAACATATTGAAAGTAGCTACTAACACTGTATAAAATTAATATATGGTATACGAAAAAAATATTACAAATATATGAGAAAAAAAAAACTCCTAGTAAACAAAAAAATGTACCATAAGAAATTTAAGAAAAGAAAACTGTCATATTTTTCAAAAGTTTAAAAAATATCTAATATTTGGTGTAACATCCTCTTTTTCTTAGTGCAAAACTTATCACCACTGCTTGGATTCAGCTCAGTTGAAATTGGGCTCATATCCGTTGACAGTGGGCTTATTATGTTGACTCCTTTTATGTTGGAAAATTTGCACAAGTCAAAATAAATTATTCTACAAGTAATGTTCATATATATGATTCCAACTTCCATAAATACAATTTAAAATTTTACACTTAGATCTAATTTCTATTTACGTTTTGATCTAAATTCTCTTCACTCTCTTCTCTAAGAAATCTATTTATTCTAAATCCTTTTTTAATTGGATCAACCCATTCTTTCTTTAATCGGTCTCACTTTCCCTTTCAGTTTCTCTTTCCTCAACATCTTTCTTCCCCTCTCAGTTTCTCTCTTCGCCTTCAATGGAAAACTTGTTGTCAAGCAACTTCCGGTGATACGCAGGCCACCATCATTATCTTCTTAGTGCCATAAGCGAAACTATGAATTCTCAAGGCTCCAATTGACATCCTTTTTGTATGTGAAGCTCGTGGTCTTTGGCCAAGTTTGCTCTTGTTCTCCCTGAGTTGGGAACTTATCCAATTAAATACACCGCTAAGTTCTAGAGATCAAAACTAAGTCATTAATCGGGATCAAATATTGCCAAATCACCATTTGAGTCTTGTCAGAGTCGTATGTAAATTTCTATTTTATAACTATTAGTTTCAAATCGGGTTGAAGTTGTATTTTTTAATTATGTAACTATTAGCTTTCTAACCTAGCTTAGTTATAGGCGTAACTTGTAGTACTACAAATGTACTCATAAAGAAGATGTCCCAAATTTGAGTCCCCTTCCCCTAGTATAAAAAAAATCCCAGCCAAAGCTGTGTTTTATTTATATTATTATTTCTATAACTATTAGTTTCTGACTTGGCCAGAGTTATGAGAATGTTTGATATTGTTTTTAATTTTTTATTTTCAAAGTTATATTATCAAAAATGAGAATAAAAAATTATTTTTGTAGTTTTTAAAAAACAAAAGGTGTTTGATTAATCTTTTATAAAAATAATTTTTTAGTTTTATTTTTTTAAAATCTTAAATAAAAAATTAACAAATATATTTACAAAGAGAAAAATATTTTAAAAGTTTGTAATAAATAATGAGATAAAATAATTTGAAAAAAAAATGATGAAAAATAAGAAGTGAGAATGTAAGGAGATAAAATTTGAAAAAATAGAAATTGAGAAGAGAGAAATTAATCCAAGAAAAAATGAGAGAATGAGATGAGAAAGAAAGTGAAGAGAGAAAAGTGAAGAGAGAAAAGTGAGTAGAGAGAAAATGATGAGAGATGAAATGACGAGAGAGAAAAAATGATGAGAGAGAAAATAAGGATATATTAAGTGATGAGAGAGAAAATGATGATATATTAAGTGATGAGAGAGAAAATGATGATATATCAAGTGATGCAAGAGAAAATAAAGAGATAGAAAATTATGAAAGAGAAAATGAAAAGATAAAAAGTGATAAGAGAGAAAATAACTAGAGTGAAAGTGATGAGAGAGAAAAGAAGGAGAGAGAAAGTGATGTGAGAGAAAATGAAGAGAGAGAAACTAATGAGAGATAAAATGATGTGACAATAAATGATGTTAGATAATAATAATTAAAAAAGTGATGTGAGAAAAAAAGATAGACAAAAAAAATTTGAGAACAACAGAAAACAACTTTTTGCTATTCTCAAAATTTTCTGTTTTTTGTAACTTTGTTTTTAAAAATTATTTTATGAAAACAATGCCAAACACCCCAACTTGTTTTCAAAAAACAGTTTTTAGCTTTTAAAAATAAAAAACAGTTTTTTAGTTAAGGTGCCAAACACCCTCTATGTTTTTTTAAAATTTATTTTTGTAACTATTAGTTTTAGGATCATAATTTTGTAAATAAATCCACTTAGTTTGTAACTATTACTTTTGTTTACTCTAAAAATGGCTGATGATGACGTGGCAGAGATTTATCACACGTGGTTGACACGTGGCCAAAATACTGCTCGACTATCGACCAGAAGCACATCGCTTTGTCGAGGCTTAACATTTAGATACGACCAAGCTGGTCGTATAACTTGATTTGTTTCCTTCTTAAACTGTAATCTTATAATTAATACATTGAATATTTCCTCATTATGACTTTGATATGCGGTTATTAAGGAAAGATATGACCCGTTGGCCCATGTAACCCTCCTTGAGCCTATAAATATACATGAAATAGCTCAAGGAAGGGACTTTTGATCCCTGAATCTTTTGGCTAAGATAGAGAGAGAAAGAGAGCTATAATGCAATTATCCATCGTTTCATTGTATTTCTTCTAAGGTTTGTGAAACTCAAAAACCCTAGTTCTTTGATCACGACTTTGAGATTCAATATTAATAATAGCACTAAGTGGACGTAGGTCATTACCATTCTTTGGGGCCGAACCACTATAAATCCTTGGTGTTTTCTTCTTATTCATTAGATTATCTTTCTGAATTTTTGTTTTATCTTTTGTCGTATATTTGACTCCGTGTCGTTGGCCAAATCGATGGTCAACAACTTTTAATATTGGATTTTAATTACTAGTTGTTAACACGATTTTTCATCAACAGAGGATTTAAAAATATGAAACAGAGAGATTAAGCTTACAGTAAACCGAATGTAAAGAAATATAAACACACACAATTTACGTGGTTCAGTAGTTAAAATTCACCTAGTTCACGAGTCACTATTATTGATCTGTTTAGGAACCCTAGATGAAATTGTTTATGACAATTTCAACAGAATTTTTGCATACAAAGTTCATCATTTTTACTGTCAATTCCCCTTTTATTTATAGGGAATTATTATGGACAATATTAGGTAACCATACTATAAATGATAACGTATAATATTGGGTAACTTCCCAAATTAATGGACATTTAAATATCCTAATTAAGCCTATTTTCATTTACATCAATCAATAAATGTATATAACGATTGCGTGCATTTATTGTGCATATCGGGCATTCGAATCTGCAGGGATTCTTCCATGTTTGTCGTTGAACCACCCCGAGCTAGATGCCATTCTCGAGCTGGATATGACTAGAACAAGATGGTTTGACTTAGATAATGCTCAGGCTTGATGTAGGCGATTTGGACCCTGGGTACCTCGATCTCTGTCTGTAACGCCCTAAACTCCAGGGACCGTTACGGTGTGCCATTTGAACAGTGCTAAACTCGCTAATCGAGTCATTTGCCCATAATCGTGTAATTAAGTATGATTAGCGGTTTAGGGATAAATTTTTTTGGTTAGGATATAACGTTTCACTAAAACGTTTACTATATACATTAGGATCCCAAAAATATAATTTAAAGGTTCATTACAAGAAAATATTTACAACCAGCCGATCTAAGCGGCAAAACAGGGTTTAACCCTAGTTTCTCTTTCAACCCTCGGCCGTGGCAGTCGAGCAGCTGTATATGTACACGTCGTCACCTAAGATCTCCAACTCAAGGATGGTCCAGCTTTCTTTTTCCTTTTCCTGCACCACATAGCACCCGTGAGCCAAAGCCCAGCAAGAAAACTCAATATGCTCATGAATAGTCATATCATGACATCAAATCATATCTGGCATGCCAAACAAATATAGCTCTATTCAAGCATGCAAATAAATTCAGATAATGATGGGGTATCCAAGATAAGAAATCCTGCCCTCCTGATTGGATGACTATCAAGTCAATCCTAATCAAATGAGTGATTTAACACTGGTGGTTTCGTTAACCATAATGAGTGACTGACAAGCAAGTCATCACGGGGCTCAACACCCACAGCCATGCGAATGATGATCATTATGATCATATAGAGCTTATAGCCCTGAACATATGGGTGAATATCACTTTGATGTTCTGTTTAACCATAATGAGTGACTGACAATCAAGTCACTACGGGGCTCAGCACCCATAGCCATGTGACGAAACAGTCACATGGGCTTTCTGGCAATGACTCTAATAAGATGAGTGACTGACGAACAAGTCACTACGGGGCTCGGCACCCACAGTCATGTGACGAAATAGTCACTTGGGCTCAGCAGCCATAGCCATGTGACTAAACAGTCACTGGGGCTCTCTGGCCCTGACTCCAATCAAATGAGTGACTGCTGGGTAAGTCACCCGGGCTCAACACCCATAGCCATGTGACTAAACATTCACTGGGGCTCTCTGGCCCAGGCTCCAAGTAACTAGCCTTTGGCAAGACAAGCGCTTATAATTTTCATCGAACTTGAGGTCGGTCTGGCACTAATGCTCATTTGAGTCATTCAATGCAGATATCGATTAGATCTAATCTTTTATCGGCTCCGCGTTCATGACGCTCATGTTGTTCTTGACATTTTAGTCAATACCTGGTGACTAGTGCTCAGTACTATTGCGAACTTGACAAGTAGGTCACAGCTTCACAGCTAATACTGACACGATTGCCAATTTTGACTAGTTATTCAGTGTCACGCACAAGTAAGCAATGCTACTAGACATATATCATATGTCAAATATTCAAATGTAGGGCATTCAACATGCTTACTTAACAACTGCTAGCATAATTATGATCATGCACAAACACAGAGATTCAAGCTCTGATCAATCTCATATTCAATATTCATGGCATGCCCTAGTCACATGTTTCTCGTGCATCACATGCATCACATTTAAACACTCGACATGCCTCAATAATAACCGTGCATGTCACATATGGGGTGCAGTTTTCTTACCTTTGGTCCAAGCACTGGTTACCAATAAACAAGCCACAAGCACGATCCTAATTCCAAGCCCCTAGTGATAACCTAGTCACAACCATAATATAAAACCTCATCAAAATGAGTAAATAAATACTTCCAAACCCAACCCAAGCCTCTAGGACGTCGAATCCCACTCAACTAGGTAGTAGGATCGATCCCAGGTCCTTAGAGTTAAGTCCCATGACAAAAACATAATTCTAGGCAACTTTTCCCTTGGGCTATGGCCCTCCATGCACCATGCTGCGGCCCGCCCCTCTGACAGAGCCTCCTCCTCCTTAAGCAAGCTTGGGCCACGACGCCCTAGAACAGGATCGCGACCCAACCTCGAACCAGCCATTTTCCCTCATTTTCTCCTTTTTAAAACCTCCCAAAAACCTATCCAAACATCTCCAAACTCAAAAATCAAAGTTCCTAAACATCCCCATGATCCAAAACCAACAAAACCCAAGCCTCAATTCAACCAAAAACTCATCAAAACACAAAGTCCAATTCAAGCTTAAAAACTTAGAACTTAAAACTTGGATTACCTTCGATTAAGTTGTTTCCCAACTAAATCCTTCGGCTAATAAGCTTCTAATCTTCCCTAGGATCGCTATGCCTCGATCCTTGCTTGAATCCGAGTCATAGAACTCAAGTTTCCTTCGAAAATGCGATCGGAAGACAAAAATGGAACTTAGAGGGAGAGAGAACTTACTGAACGTTCTTTTTATTTCTTAACAGGTTACTTCAAGCTTAAGTAGCCTAAAAAAAAATCCTAACGCTCGGGGTCCCGAAAACGTCCCCGGGAGCAAAATAGTCAAAACCTCCAGAATTTCTCCTTGATCTTACTAACTCCCAATTTATCATCAAGTATTTATTCACATTACCCAATAACCCGGTAATGCACTAAATACCCCTTGACTCACTCCGAGTCAAGTATAAATCCCATTGTGACTTTTCCACTAGCTTACCTCCTAGGATTGTCTCGTGTTGAGTAACCCTAGCATAACCAAATAATAATGAAGCACCACACACATATCACATATATGCCAAATATGCCCGAAATGGTCAAAGTATGAAAATCACCCAATCAATCAAAAATGGGTTCACATGCATATTTAATACACATAAACATGCATATAATCATTTAATAGCATAATAAATCAATTATGACCCTCCTGACCTCCTAATCAAGGTCCTAAACCTTATTAGGAAAATTTGGGGCATTACATTGTCATTTGCATCTCTAACAGTTTGGAAGATTCTGGGTTGTTTCAGACTCAGTGACACAGCCTCGAGCTGTTTGGTCCCGCATTAACAAAACATCTCCAAACTCTTGTCTCCTTTATTTATTTCGCGTCAGCTGTACCCCGAACTAGATAGTTGAGCTTGTGTTTTTAGGGTACAATACTAGTTATTATGTTTTGCAATTAAGCATTGTAACTATTAGTTTCAAAATCAAAACTGTATATTTGTAATCGTTAATTGAAAATGATTTAATATAAGTCACTAATAAAACTCATAATGATTTCTATATTATTTTGTTCAAATTACTTCAAAATTGTAAGTAATTATTGAAATAAATCTCTAATTCATGGTAAATTTAACTTTTTTTTTCCTCCAAATTTTATAATGTTGAATGAGAATTCAATTGCAAATAATGTAACTCAACATACATTTAGATTTGTTGACAAAGAAATCAAAGAAGAAAGATAGGTGCTTATAGGGGTGCACGGCTGGCAGGTTCTAGGCAGTTTGCACAATTTTTTTATTTGGCGGTTCTAGAAAAATACAACTCATAACTTGCCAACAAGTGTGTAGTTTGGGAAGTTTTTTTATGGGTGGATTTGTGGGGTATTATGGGCGGGCTGAGTTGATTTAAAGTTCAAAATTATCGACTTATGATATTTAAAAAAAATAAAAAATTGTAGACTATTAAGTTCAAACTTATACATTATTGACTCATCAATGTCATCATGAATAATAACTTGATAAAATATTATCATATCTTAAACTTGAACTTAAAACTTTATAAAAAATTCTAATAATTAGAATAATAATTATCTAAATTATACAAATTATAAATCGTATTAAACTTATCAATCCACACATTGATAATTTCAACAATTTGAGTTTTATTATGAAAAGTTTCACTAATATTTAAACTATCAATATAAGTAACATTATTTATTTTTTCATCTCTTTTTCTAGAGTAAGTTTTTATATACAATTCTTAAGTTATTACCATTAATCTCATAACAACGAAATTTTAATAAATATGATTGACTAGACTAAAATGTCACGTTGCTATGTGTAATGTTTATGTACATATTTTAAGTGCATATATCATTACTCTTTTCATATATACCAATCTTCTTTCTTCTATTTGAAACGTCACACAGAAGAATAAGTAACGTGCATATATGCTATCTATTAGAATCACTTACAATTTTTACAAAAGCATTTATATATATAAATATATATATATTCACTACTATAAAACACGATTTTCTCTGCGGTTTTTTTTCTTAATACACTGCGGGTTTTGGGAGTAATAGGAACCGTAGTATATTCGACCGCAGAGAAAAGTTCATGAAAAAAACCGCACTACACAGTACATAATAAATGTGGAAAATGAGGAGAGTGAAGGCACTCAACAAATTACACTTTTAATAATTCCCTATAATGTCTTGTAAGACATTAAAAGTTGGAGAGGTTATCTTATGTCTTATTTTAGGAGTCATTGAAAATTTATATTTTTGACTAATAATGTAAGACATAGAAAGAAGAGGAAGTCGTTAAAAATAGGTATCAGGAGGTTAGTGGGGATTGAGGCTGAAAATCCCGTTGAGAAAAAGGGTATTTTCTCCAAATCTAATACTTTACAATGCTTTTTTTCTTAAAATACCACAATAACATAGTATTTTTTTCAGGTGAGTATTAAATGTGATGATATTTGAGTCATTCAAACATTTATCTACGCTTTTGTATTTAAGGTTGAAAACAAAATGCAGAAAAATAGTGTTAAAAATAAAAAGACAAGATTTGACAAACAAGTCCCTTTCATTTTCGATGGACACAAGGAATATACATCCCACCTAAAATTTACAACATCCCCATGAAGTGAGGGCACGTGTATATGCGCCATGCACAATGCATAGTGCAATAAACAAACATTTTTAGGATTCTTTTTCTCCATACTTAAAAAAGAGAGGCGATGGGGCAACCGGAGGGAGCTAGCAAGTCACATCAACTTCCTTTGTGACCTCTTAACAAATCTGGATCCTCTCTTCTCTTCTATAATCACCTTTAACTCTAATCCCATCTACAAGTCATAATAAAACTGTATAATGTCCCATTCCTTCCAAATGCTTAGTTCATTTGACCACGTGTCAAACAATGCCAACTTCTCCATTAATGAGTTTTTAATTTGCTTTTAGCTTCATTAAATTATATAAATGACAAGAAGATAATGGGAAGACAATAACTAGCTGTTTGTGATGATACTCCCCTTGAGGAACCTTTAAAAAAAAAAACTTCATTAAATACAGCACGGTAAAAATATGGTTATGATCATAGAGCTATTGAACTTATTTTAGAAGATATTGCCACTGTTCCTAAGAATTTTAGTTCTAAAAAGTTTTTATTTGAAGATAATTGGTTAATTAAGCTAGATAGTTTTAAGATTGTTAAATTTGTTTGGAAAATTCACGAGGCTGGTCATAATTTGATATATCTTCTTTGTAAAGACCATGAAGCTTGTGCTACCACTTTAAAGTCCTAACAGTCAGTCTTCATTAATTTATTTCTAATTTTAAAAGTGGAATTAGGAATACTCAAAAACAATTTTCAGTTCTTCAAGGTTCTACCTGGTTGCTAATAATAATTTAGCAGAGTGTAGAAGAATACAATCTTCTCTAGATAACTTGCCCTTTAAAGAACATTAAATTGTGATAACAAGGACTGTTTGGATTTATCTAAACACGAGGTGAGTACTTATCAAAGTTTGTATTTTGTATGTCGTCAAAGACCAGTCAAAGTTCGAGACATGGTATTATGATTGGAGCTCAACTTATTAAGTTAGCTTGCAAAATATAATAAGTTTGTTCGAGTCATCACAACATAGTTGGAGCTCAGTAACGATAGACGATAAGGGATACACACAGGAAAATCCCTAAAGATCTGGGACTCGTTCTTCATAAGGAAAGGATCCCATTAATTTGTGTATCAACTGTATTAATTATCAGTTAATTAGTGAATGTTGAAATTATGGGTAGTTACCCAAAATTATGTATTGGCCAAATATGTTCATTTTCCATTATAAATAGGAGGAAAATGAACAATGAAAATGACAATTGTTTTTATGTACTGAAAGTGTGGAGAAATAATCCTTGATTGTTCTCTCTAAGAAAAATACTAAAAAATAACAGTGACTCATGGACTAGGTGTATTTTAACCACTGAACCATGTAAAATTGTTGTGTGATTTTGTTTCTTGCTATTATTTGATTCGTTCAAGCCTAAACTTGTATTATTTAATTTCAAATTCTAAGTTAACGAAAATTCACGTCAACAGTTTGGTGCTTTCATTGAGAGCATTAGACTTGATTTGTTGATTTAATTTTCTCGGTCGATTGGGATTTCCCAGAAAATGCCTTTTGCGAGAATGGTCATGACTACCAGAAGATTGGTGCGTGAAGATGAGTCAGCCTTGCCCAGATCAAAGGGAGTACATGTCTACTATACCCATAGGGGAATGTGTTAAGATTGGTTAAAATGCAAAGTCGAAGTGTTCTTGCACAAGCTAGGTGTAAAACATTAAATAGTTTCACATAGTGATGATGTGAAATTTGTGTTTTTGTTGTAGGCATTTAAAATTTGTGTTTTTGCGTCCAAAGTGATACATTAAGGTATCAAAGGATGCCCAAAAAAATTTGGGAGCAATTGTAGGTGTTTAAGGTCAATTTTGAGATGTTTAACCTACCTAGGTGGCATTGCATTGCCTAAAACCCTAGGATTTCGGCAATGCCCAGGGGGCGATACATCGCCTATAGACAAGTGAACCGTCACCTGACGTTAGAGATGTGTTTTAAGCTCTGAATGATGTGTTTGAAAGCTCTAATCCTATTGGTTGGACTTAATGATGATTCCTACACTATAAAAGAGTTCTCTTAGAGTTTTGATAAACTTGATCACTCTTTCAAATCTCTTGCTAACCTCTCTCTATCTCTCTCAAGATATCAAGATGCTAAGTTTTCTCCAAGAAAAAAGAAAGTGCTTGTCTTTGTGAATTTCAAGGCTCATTCAAACTCAATTCCCTTTCCTACTAGAGAAAGCCTCAAGCATCCATCAAGAGCTAGGAAATAGAGAATTTGGACAATGATACATCTCATGTATAAGCCTTAGTTTTGATTTTCATCAAAGAAGACATGGATTCAAGTGGTGTTCTAATTAGGGCTTGAAGCTTGCAAGAAGATCCAAGAGTTTTGTTCTATAAGTAGGGTTTGCCTTTCTCTATCTCAATCTTTTATTGGAATCTATCAAGAATAATTGTATAGATTCTCATTATTATGGTGGTGTAATCTCACACTCTCACTATAGAAGGAACCTCTCGACGGGCTGATAAACATCCCCAAAACAATGTAGGAAATAACCAAGACACGAGGAGCTCATCCATATACCCACAGAGAGAAGTTCGTGTTTCTTCATTTTATGTTGGGTGGGTTAAGAAAGAAAATGCTCAACTCAACGATCAGTTGAATAACGCAACCAAGCAGATTGATGAAATCATTGCAAGGTTGCCACTTGCAACAAATCACGGTGCCAGGATGAATGGCTTTCAGTGAACTAGGTCTTGAGGGCGCCCATGTACAAATACCAGTCCCTTTGCTAGGACAACAACTCCTAGTACGCAATTACCATCAGAAAGACAAACACCCCGAGAAAAACACCCATGAGTTAATCAGACAGTTTGGGAAAAAAGAGGAGGGCTCCCTCCTAATCCAACAGCTCGAGCTGCTTATCGCAGAGAAAATCAAGATGATGTGCCATTAGCGGAGGAAAGAGAAATACCAGTAGATATGGAATGCCCCCGATTTGTATTACCAAGTAGTCAGCAAGCTGTTTCTCTCCATCATCCATTCGCCATCACTCTCTTCCCCAACCTAAGGGATCCCAACAAAGAGCCTAGGGAAATATTTCAGTTTGAGGAGTGGAGAGAGGATGAATTCCTTCTAGACAAGTAACACATGTAACTCGATCTCGTCAAACAAGAATCAAAATTCATTTAAATGATTCACCTCCTCGTCCTCACAATCGGGCTGTAAGCTCCGTAGAAAATAGCTACTGGACGAAGATTCGTCATGAAAGTAGGTTTGAGAGCAAGTATAATGCTCAATCACGTAGGAGATAGAGGCCTGACCTGCATGATCATTTGAATATCGAGCGAAGTTATTGTGAACAAACTCCGTCCAACCTGGACGAACATCTAACATGCAAAAGAGGCATTAGAATTCAGGTCGTGAACAAAGCTACATTCAACCAAGGGACGATCCCACTGAGGGACGCGAGAATAGGAGTGTCCCAGATAACTGAGCTAAAGTTCGGAGGGATCCGCACCTGTATAACACCTACAGGATCAGGGGCCAATAACCAGCTCATTGCTATTCTTGTAGTTCGTGATCCAACCTAAGAACAGTTGACCTTTGTAGAGGAACAGATGAGACTTCTCCTAGTCGAGAAAAATAAAGACAATGACGATTCAAATGAGGAACTTGAATCTTTTGCTCCTCACATTGTTCCAGCTCCATATCCACATGACATCAAGATGCCACATATGACAACCTATGATGATACTACTGAATCGACTATCTAGAGAATTAATTCTTGATTGTTCTCTCTAAGAAAAAATACTCAAAAATAACAGTGACTCATGGACTATGCGGATTTTAACCAATGAACAATGTAGAATTATTGTGTAATTATGTTTTTCGATATTATTTGGTTTACTCAAGCCTAAAATCATCTTATTTAGTTTCTAATTCTAAGTTGACGAGTGTCAACACACTTAGTGTTAGGAAAAATAGATGTTATTGCCTCAATGGAAAAGATAATTTAATACAACTCTATGCAAAATATTACAAATAAATAATGATTGATTAAAAAGAGTGTTACAACTCTATAACTGAAAATACAAACAAACAAAGAAAGGAAGATTATAACTCTAAACAAAAGTTACAAGTAAATAGAAAATGAAAATAAGAAGAAAAGAAATAGAGAAAATGCAAGAACAAAACAATAGTAAACTCTCACTTACACAACCTAAGTGAAGAGGGATGGGGATCACCAACTTGAACAAGGTTTAAAACCTTTGTCCAAAAGCTTATTTCCCCCTAACTCAAGCACTAAGGAATCTCTCACAGATTTTTGGAAATGCTTTCTGAAATAATCAAGCCTCAAGGTGTATTTTCCAGCCAAGTGCTTTGTGGATGGAAAATTGTGTGTCTTACAAGTGAGCATTAGGCTCCTATTTATAGAGTTTGAGATACCCCTTTGAATTTCAAATTCCACCAACTCCTATGGTTGTTACCAATGTTTAATTGGATGTTTATGGAATTAAAATGGAGATTTGGGAGAGATTTGGGAGTTATTTGGGATGTTAGAACCGTTCAATTTGGAAAAAACTGAAAATTCACATGGGCTGTCAGCCTCACTGGCCGCGGCCACTGGCCTCTGTCCCCAGGCCGCGGCCACAGTCTAGTTTCAGCACAAAAATTGTCATTTTCCAAATTGTTCCAAAACGTCCCAAATCCTTTTCCACATGATTTTGTAACCTCCAAACACATATTGAGAGTTAAAAACATGTCTCCAACAACCATATTTCATTATGGCTTTATGAAATCCAATCTCAAATGTGTAACATATAATATACACATTATTGGGTAATATTTGGGAGTTACTACTTTGTAACTGATTTTGTAACTCCAAAATATGTCACATTTGGGCACACAAATGTGTCCAATTTTGTGACTCTCAATAATATATTACAAGGTGTGACAAATCACATTTTGTCACATTATTTAATCTAATATTATATTATATGAAATAATATAACACTTAGAGATATTAGTGTTAAGGTCAGTGATGAGGATAATATTTTTCTTTCTTAACCATTTACCTTTGAGGAGATTGAATATGCTCTTTTTTATTTTCCTCTTGGGTTAGATGCTTTTGATGTTGTTGACGCAGTTTTTCGTCAACTTAGAACAAGAAGCAGAATTAAACGAGTTTAGGCTTGAATAAACTGAATAAAAAGAAAAGAAGTAAATCAACCAACAATTTTTACGTGGTTCAATGGTTAAAATCCACATAATTCATGAGCCATAATTATTTCTAGGTGTTTTTCTAGAGTTTTGGCACAGCTTAATTTTTCCAGCATTATGATACAATCAATTCCCCTTTTTCGAATTCATTTTCCTTATATTTATAATGGATAATGAATATTCAAGTTCTTGGGTAACTTCCTATATTACAAGATATGGTAATTAATAAATATCTATTACAATAATGGCACGTGTATGAGCAAATCCCTCTTTATCCAGAAAGTATCTCAAATTTCCAGGGATATGATGACACATATATTTCATTAAAGATCTTCACCAAGCTCCAACTGCGTCATAATACCTTGAACTGGATTACTATACGAGCTTTGGCTTAATGACCCAAGCTTCGATCATGTCGTAATTCTTTTGAACTCTGACTGAGCTACGACAAAGTAGCAAATGAGGATGATTATTCAGCTCACATTCGTGTTACATCCCAATAGTTCAAATCATCATCATTCTTCTTCATGTGAATTTCATGGTTCATTATAATTGTTATCTTGTACCCTGACCTTAATACATTAGCTCGAATTTTAGGGTACAACAAATTTCATGTTTTATCAAAAGTATCAGAGTATTGTGGGTGATTTCGTTGCCTCTGCCACGTTAAGTTATCTTAATAGTAATGCTGATTTATGAGATATAAAACTTTTATTATTTTAATTCCTAAGACTAAGAAGCCATTTACTCTTAAAGAATTATGGCCTATAAGCCTTTGGTCAACTTTTGATAAAATTATTTCCAGGGATATTGCAAATAGGTTAAAGTCTGTTCTTAATCAAGGAATTCCTTTAACCAAAGTGCCTTTATTTTGGGTAAGCTCATTGTTGACAATATTCTCATTGCTCAAGAGCTTACTCATTCAATTAAAAATAGAAGATGGTGAAAAGAAGTTGGATGACTATTAAGTTAAACATGAAAGAAATTGCATATAACAGGATCTTTATTTATTTTCATGTAATTCTTATATTATCAAACAAACATGTAAATTCCTAGAACATGCTCGTATGAAATTGATACAAAATAGAGTAAAGTAAAGAAACTTACATTACGCAGCAGAATTGGAACAAATCCATCCTTCAATCTCTCTAACCCTTCATTCCTTTCTGTAGCATAGTATTATCAAGAAATTGAACTAGATCAGCAACACAGTCTTCCTCACCAAGCCTTTGATCAACCTAGAACTAGTGTGGGCTATGTAATGTCCTCCTAATCCAGGATTGTTACACTGTGTACTTTAAATGGTGTCAGACTTGCTAATCAAGTCATTTGGTTATAAATGGGTAACTAAGGTTAATGTCAAGGGTTAGGGTTAAAATTTTTTGTCAAAGGAAACGTTGACTTTTTATTTAAAAGTTTAATACATACATTGGATACAAAAATGTTACAAAAAAATGTTTAAAAGGGTATATACAAATCAAAAGTACAACCAGTCGGCCTAAGCAGCAAAATAAGGGATACAGTCCTAGTTCCTCTGAGATATCATTGGTCGTGGTGGTCGAGTAGCCACATATGTACACGCCACCACCGAAGCTCTCTAACTCATGGCTAGTCTAGCTTTCCTTTCCCCTTACCTACACCACATAACACCTATGAGCCAAGGCTCGGCAAGAAAACTTAAACATGTGCATGAATAGTAAATACATATTCCAAATACATATCTAGCATGCCATGCAGTAATAAACTACTCATGCATGCATACAATTACAAATAAATGATCATTGGATCATTATGGGGCCCGGTGCCTTGAATAGATGACCATAGAGTCAACCTGGGGCCCTGTGCCCTAGCTATGTGACCATAGAGTCACCTGGGGCTCTGTCCCTTAGCTTTGAATAACTAGCCATAGAGCTAGGCAAGCGCTTTGTTTTCCAACAACCATAGGGTCAACCAACATAGTAGTACTGTAATGACCCATAATTTCTAATAACGCTTAAGGACCTTGATTAGCGTGTCAGGAGGGCATAATTGGTATATGTGTGATTTAATGGTTTAATGCATGATTATGTGGCATGCATGATTAATATGATTATATGACTATGTGTCATGCATGTTTGTGAGTATTAGATATTCATGTGAGCCCTTATAGCTTATAAGGGCATATTTGTATTTTGGCCCGTTGTGGGCATAAATGTGATTATATGTGATAAATTGTTGAGACCACATTATTATGTGGACATATTTGTAGCATATGGCTTGAGACGGTCCTAGTGAGCAGATTGGCGAAATAGTCACAGCGGGGTTAACTACCCAGCTCGGGGAAAAGCCTAGGGGTATTTTTGGAAATTTAGAAAAGATCTTCAGAATTATTGGACATTGAATAAATAATTGGTAATTAATTGGATGATGAGATTAGTGGGTAAATATTAGGAACATTTGAGGAATTAGCGGGCATTGGGAGAAATGACCATTTTACCCCTAGGGACAACTTGAGGATTAGTTAATTTAGAAGGGCAATAGGGTCTTTTGCCTAGAAACTAAGGGATATACTCAGAACTTAGGACTAATGCAGAAAGAGGTAGAAACATCTCAAACTCTTCTCTCTTCTCTCTCACGGTTTCACTCTCTCTCCCTCTATCTCATTGTGCTTGAAGCTGAGGAAAAAAATGGGTAGAAGCTTAGGCTATGAGCTGGTATTCTTTGAAGGAAATTGAAGGAAAGCAGAAGGGAAAGCTAGGGGGATTCAAGCTGGAAATTTAGCTGGAATTTGTGAGGATTCCACCATAATTAAGGTAAGTTCATAACCTGGGTTATTTGGAGAATTTACTTTATTAGAATGGGATTTAAGTTAAGTAATTGAATGATGAATTTCCACTGACTTGAGATAGAAACTTCAGTCTTATTTGTGGTGGTTTTATGTTTAAATATGTGAATTAAGATCTTGAATTCGTAGCTGGCATGGTGTTGAGTTAGGGAGGTTTGTTAGGGGAAATTCTGGGGAGAGTTGGCTGGGAGAAGCATGTGAAAAACCCCATATTTTCTGGGTTCGAAGGGGGCGTGCTGTGACGCGTCTGGCCTTCTGGCCCTGGGATGCTCTCTGGGATGGGGGCGCGCCGCGACCCACTAAGCCAAGTTGCCGCCCGCCTCCCCTTTGGCTTGGGTCCTTACTCTCTGACATGGGGGCAAGTTGCGGCCCACTAAGAAATGTCGCGACCCGTCTAGGGTTTTTAGCCTTAGAACAGTTTCTAGAATTGATAAGGCTCAGGGGTTTGAACCTAGGCGCTCGGGAAAATTTCTACTACATGGTTTGGTAGAAATTGAGGTCTTGGAGTATAGTTTCTGTCTCCTAAGTATTTATTTGGATTGGAAGTTAACAATTACCGATTGGACACTGTGACTAGGTTTATCGACAAAGCTCGAGGCTAAGGATCGTGCTCAAAACCATTTCATTTTCTCCGTTCAGAATTAAAGGTAAGAAAACTGCACCCTTAAGTGGTTCTAACAGGATTGAGTTTCCCAATACTTGAACATGTTTATTGTATGGCTAAATGAATGATTTGGCATATGAAAATGAACGGCCTAAGAGAGCCGGGGGCTGATAATTTGTGCACAAGACGCGGCTTGGCCACTGTGAGCCGGGGTCAGCTAGATAAACACTGGACTCAACCTAAGCGAGCCGGAGTAAGTGGATTAAACAAAGGGTGCGACCTAAGGGTGCCGACCTTTAGTATTGGATGTTGATTGAGATGAATTATTGAATATATATGTTTACTATTGATAGTTTGATGTTATGGCTTATTGAATATTTGATTATCTGTCTTGCGATTGATTGATTATCACCATTGATTATGCTATAATGTTATGGTTTTCTTGCTGGGCCTTGGCTCACGGGTGCTACGTGGTGCAGGCAAAGGCAAGGGTAAGGTGGATCAACCATGAGTTGGAGAGCTCTGGGGGTGAGGTGTACATTGTCAGCTGCTCGTCCACCACATCCGAGGGAAAGTACAGGGACAAAAGCCTAAAACCTATATTTTGCCATTAGAGTGGCCACTGAATATATATAACTTTTGAGAGTTCGTAAATTTTCTTTTAAACCCTATTTTTGGGATCTCATGTACCAAACATTTATTTTAATGAAAATTTACCGTCTATAATCAAAATCTTTTATCCCTAACCTGACTATGACTTTAGGATCACATTTTTATTCAATGACTTGACTAGCAAGTCTTGCACTTTTTCAAATACACAGTGTAACGGTCTTGGTTATCCAGGGCGTTACACGTATGTCCCTGATTGGGCCTAAGCCTCTCGACCACCATGATATTGCCGCCCTTGACTAATAAGTTAAGGCTTTAATTAGACATTCAGATAACTAGACAAATAGATATAGATACAGATAAGCATACTTCAGACAATACATGTATACATACATATAAATCATGGTATCTTAACCAATCAAACACAAACATAGTAATAACCATGTTCCTTAACGGGGTCGAGCCCTACCTATGCAAACAAGGCAAGCATTCATTAAACAATTATCCAGACACAAAGCAATGAAGCATAACCTAAATCACGTTCATTCTTAGGGCCGAGCCCTATTCATAGTTATA
This sequence comes from Humulus lupulus, assembly GCF_963169125.1. Taxonomy (NCBI): domain Eukaryota; kingdom Viridiplantae; phylum Streptophyta; class Magnoliopsida; order Rosales; family Cannabaceae; genus Humulus; species Humulus lupulus. The sequence goes on from NC_084793.1 coordinate 98,627,591, forward strand.
ATCAACAATCGGGCCAAGCCTAATATCATATATCATGTATTGGGTGCAATTTTCTTACCTTAGATCCGAGTGCAATATATATTAAGAATGACCATCGAGAAAGATCCTGGTTCTGATCCCCTAGAAATAACCTAGTCACAACCAATAGAGAATCTCGTAAAAAATGAGTGAATAAAGGCTTCCGAACCGAGTCCTAGCCTCTGAGACATCGAATTCTACTAAACTGGGTAATAGAATCGATCCTGAGCCCATAGGTTGGAGTTCCCGCACTCAAAACCTTCCCGAGGCCCAAAAACCCTTCAAGTGTCGCGGCTCAAAACAAAAGAGCCGGACCCGCCCTAAGTCAGAGAGCCAAAGGCTCTCCTCTGTTCCGACACGCGTCGCACCGCGTCCCTACTAATGTCGCAGCTCACCATGCAAACTCAGAAATTTCCCCGCTTTCTTCAAGCAAAATCCCACCAAAAACCTATCCAAACATAGCTAAATCTCCAATGTAAAGTTCCCAATCAACTCAGCACCCCAAAACACACAAAACCCAAGCCTAAACTTGGCCAAAACCTCATCAAATCCCAGAATTTAGAACTGGGTTTCTAAACTCCAAAACTTAACTAAAAACCAAAGAAACAGAGATATTCAAGGCTGGAAATCATTACCTCAGTTGCCCCAAGTGATGCTAAGCTCCTTCCCAAGCAATCCTGAGCCTAGGCTAGCCTCGATTCCTCCTAGATCACAAGAATTCCCAAGGAATTTGAGTGAGTGTGTGAACGGGAGAGAGAGAGAGAGAGCTGAACATTTTTCCTTTTGTTGTTGGTGTTTGTGAGGTTTACTTAGACTCTAAGAAACCTTAAGAAAATCCTGAGGCTCGAGGTACCAAAAATGTTCCCGAGGGAAAAATGGTCAAAACTCCCGGAATTCCATCCTAATATCACTAATACTGAATATATCCTCGAATATTCATTCCTGTTACCTGATAACCCAGTAATGTACTATATACCCAAAATACCCCATGACTCACCCCGAGTCAGGTATTAGGTCCTATTGTGAATTTCCCACTAACTTCTCCATAAGATCGCCTCGTGCCAAGTAACCAAAATATATCCACATAATAATGTGGTCTCACACATATAACACATATATGCACACATATACCTGTAACAGGCCAAATTACGAAAATTGCCCTTCTAATAAGAAATGGGTGCACATGCATATTTAACACACCTAACACATGCCTATTTAGTCATATTATAATATAACTCACATTATCATATAATTGCACACATATATGTCGCATAAACACATAACTTTCCATAAATTTCCATCCTAGCCCCCTAAGCATTATTAGGTAATTTGGGACGTTACAGGCTGGTTCTCAACAAATGAGATAGAGATCTAGAAGAGAAGAAGAAGAGTGAGTATCCAATAAAGGATTAATTGTCTAGGTTTTCACTTTCCCAATGAATCAACTGAGACTAACTTATTAAAACCCTAGATATCATATTCCTTATATAGGAAACTTAATGGGATTTATTTAAATTAATTAAAAATATTAAACAAAAAATAAAGCCTTCGACTCCCACAAATGGACTTGGGTTCCAATCTCTTTGTTTAGAATTTAAATCCCAATTGGACCTAAATTCAAACTTCGTGTTGAATTTCGTACGACCCTTCCCAATTCGGGCCCAGAACCCCCACTCCCAGATCTTGGGTCGCAGGGAAGACTCTTCGCAGGACCAGATCACCGATTTCGAACCTTCGGCTTTTTACCTTTGAGTTAAAATGTCGCGTGATCTTGCCTTGGTACATCTTCAAATGAACTTGTGACTCTTCCCGGATCTCCTCGATGAGATCAAGGGATTCCTAGAATAAGGCGTGGTTCTGGGCGGGATAGTACGTGTCTCTTCTATGGGATGGGATGGCCATTTCTACTGGGATAACGGCTTCGCACCCATACACCATGGAGTAAGGAGTGTGTTCAGTGGACGTTCTTTCAGTGGTCTGGTACGCCCACAACATGCAGGGCAACTCTTCGAGCCACTTGCTCTTGCAGGCTTGGAGCTTTTTCTTCAATGTTCCTTTCAAGATTTTGTTGACGACCTCTGCTTGCCCATTCACTTGAGGCCTGGAGACTGCGGAGAAGCTTTTGACGATACCATGTCTTTCACAGAAATCCGTGAAGTGGTGACGATACCACTTGCTTTCCAATGTCAGACACAATCTTGTAGGGGAGCCCGTACCGGCATACGATGTTGTTGATGAAGAAATCCAAGGCCTTCTTCGAGGTGATTGTATTCATGGGCTCCACTTCAATCCACTTGGTATAGTAGTCGACGGCCACGATGGCATACTTCACCCCTCCCTTCCTGGTCGGGAGCGATCCTACTAGGTTGATCCCCCATGCCGCGAAAGGCCAGGGACTCGTCATCAAGGTTATTTCTGTTGGAGGGGCTCGTGGGATCTTCACGTACCTTTGGCACTGCTCGCATTTACAGACATAATCGACACAGTCTTTCTTCATGGTTGGCCAGAAATATCCTTGGCGCAAGATCTTTTTGGACAAACTGAGTTTGGCTATGTGATCTCCGTAGAAGCCTTCGTGCACTTCATGCATGATTGCGCTCAGTTTGGTCCCGGATATGCATTTGAGGTATGGCATGGATAACCCTCTGCAGTAGAGCTCTCTGTCCATCATGACGTATCTGTGGACCTGGTACTGAAGCTTCCTGGCTACGACCCTATTTGCTGGCAACTCTCCAGTTGTCAAGTAGTGGACAATGGGTCCCATCCAGGACAAAATGCCTTCGAATTCAATTCATAAGGGTGGGGAGATGATTGATCGGGACCAGCCAAAATAGCTCTGCCTTTGCATCGGTGGCCAATTTTGCCAATGTGTCTGCGAACACGTTTTGCTCCATGGGGATCTGGCGGATGAAGTGCCTCTTGAACGTGTACATCATTTCTCTTGTGTGAGTCACGTAAGTAGCCATCTTCTCCCATTTGGTTTGGTATTCTCCCAAGAGTTGTCTGACAACTAGCTGGCCAGCATGGCCTCATGCTCAACCTCGTTGTTCGATGCCTTGAAATGGAAATGCAAGGAATTTTGTAACTAGTGCCTTTGTGGAAACACTAGGATGATTCCGGCCCCTGCTCCATTTTCATTCGAGGCTCCGTCCACGAACACCTTCCATACGGGCGCCGCGGGGTCTACGGGAGCGTCCCCTTCGGTGTCCCTTGATCGAGACTCTAGGTATGTAAGCTATGTCAAATTGACTCAATTCCATAGCCCACTTCAAGAGTCTTCCTGATGACTTGGGCTTCTGCAGCACTTGTCGCAAAGGATGGTTGGTCAGAACTTTTATGGCGTGGGCCTGAAAGTATGGCCGGAGCTTCCGGGATGCCATTAGCAGATAAAATGTCAACTTTTCAATGATTGGATATCGTGACTCTGCCCCCAATAACCTCTTGCTCACATAGTACACAGGAAGTTGGGCTTTCCCATCCTCCCGCACTAGTGCGGCGCTGATCGCGTGTGCGATCACAGCCAAATAGAGGTATAGCGGCTCCCCGTCCACCGGTTTTGCCAGTATTGGTTCTTGGGCTAGATTCTCTTTCAGCTTTTGAAAAGCTTCTTCGCACTCGACTTACCATTCGAAATGCTGGCTTCCCTGAAGAATGTTGAAGAACGGGATGCACTTGTCCGTGGCCTCCGAGACGAAATAGCTTAAAGTGGCTATCCGCCCGGTCAGACTTTGCACGTCTTTGTGCTTCCGGGGAGAGGGCATTTCAACCAGTGCCTTAATCTTGTCCGAATTGGCTTCTATCCCCCGAAAACTCACTATGAACCCTAGGAACTTCCCGGATGCCACGCCAAAAGTGCACTTTTCGGGATTCAGCTTCATCCCGTACCGTCGAATGACCGCGAAGGCCTCGGCCAAGTCGCCAGAATGTTTGCCAAAGGTTTTGGATTTGACCAGCATGTCGTCAAGATAGACCTCCATGTTCCGCCCCAGCTGGGCCCGGAACGTTCTGTTGACTAGCCTCTGATAGGTGGCTCCGGCGTTTTTGAGCCCGAAAGGCATGACGATGTAGCAGTATACCCCTTTGTTGGTTTGGAAACTGGTATGCTCCTGGTCTGCTACATGCATAGAGATCTGATTGTAGCCTGAGTAGGCATCCATGAAACTCAAGATCTCGTACCGGGACGTTGCATCCACCATCTGATCGATCCGAGGAAGCGGGAAGCAATGTTTGGGGCAAGCCTTGTTGAGATCCGTGAAATCGATGTATGTCCTCTAGGTCCCGTTCAGTTTTGGTACCAGAACGGGGTTGGCCAGCCATACGGGATATACAATTTCACGGATGAAGTTGATCGAAGACAGCTTTTCAACTTCTAGCTTGAGGGCCTCTGCCCTTTCCGTTCCCAGGGGCCTTCACTTTTGCCGGACCGGGGTCGCATCTTTGTCGATGTTCAAGGCATGGCCGATGATGTTGCAGTGGATCCCCATCATATGCAAATGAGACCAGGCTAGGACGTCCTGGTTCTCCTTTACATGGGCGATGATTGCGGCCCGGACCTCTGCCGTCAGATTCTTCCCGAGTTGGATTACCCTGGTCAGGTCGGTGTCACTAATGCATACCTCTTCAATCTCGTCCATGGGTTCCAGTACACAGTTGTCTCCTATCCGCGGGTCCAGCTCGTCCCCCTCCAGAACAATCCTTCCAGCTGGAGGAGGCAGAACCTGGCCGACGGCTCCTTCGTGGGGTTCTTCCCGGACCATGTTGATAGGCCAGGCGGACACGTGGTAGCATTTTCGGGGGCTCTTTTGATCTCTCTGGACTGTTCGTACTCCTCCGTTATCGCAAGGGAACTTCATGCATAGGTGACGGATGGAGGTGATAGCCCCGAGCTCGACCAATGCGGGCTGACCGAAAATGATATTGTATGCAGTGGGACAGTCCACTACTACAAACGTACAGAACTTGAACGAGCATTGCATCTTGTTCCCCAAAGTTAAAAGCAACTGGATTTTTCCCATAGGGAGTATTTTTTCCTTGTTGAAGCTGTAGATCTGGGTTGGTCATGAGGCCAGATCTGTTTCGGTTAAGCCAATTGCGACGAAGGCGGGCTTGAACAGAATGTTGATGGAGCTTCCATTATCCACCAGCACTCGGGACACCAATTTCTTGGCGATCTGGGTGTTTATGACCAGAGGTCATGGTACGGGAAATGGACGTTACAGGCGTCGTCCTCCGTGAAGGTGATAGGGAGGTTCATCAGCTTCGGGCGCTGGGCCAGGGCTTGGACCAGAGCGCATACCTCTTGATCGTGGTTGAGTTCGCTAAGGTAGCATTTTTTATCGTTCCGGGATGACCCTCCTAAATGAGGCTCGCCTGAGATGGTGGCCACATGGCCACCTATTCGGGGGGCGCGGTCCCGGACGGATAGGGCATTCCAGGCCCGGGTGCTTGCACAGCGGGGACCCCTTGAGGGGCCTGTGCTGCCAGACTTTTTGCGTACCCTCCCTGAGGCGGATACACTCCAGGTGCACCCGGGGCTGTGGACTGTCCGGGGACTCAGAACTCCCATGGGCATCCTGATCCACTGGTGGAGATGCCCCAGCTTGATCAAATTTTCGATCTCATCCTTAAGCTATCGGCATTCTTCGGTCGTGTGGCCCACCTCCTTATGGTAGGCGCACCACTTGCTAGTATCTCTCAGATTCCTTCCTCCTTTGAACATGGGGGTCGGCTTCCGGTAATGAACCGCTCTTACCGTGGCCAGGAAGATGTTCTCCCTGGTGTTTACTAGGTTGGTGTATTCTGAGTATTGAGGCTCGTAGCCCCTTTTGCCCTTCTTAGCCAGCTCGGACCGGTTTTGGCCCTTGCCGGATCTTTTCCCCCGGGAGGGGTTCACACTCGCCTCAGTTCCTCCCGCCTGGGACGGCTGGGCTCTGACAGGGGCAGCGCTGTACCTGATTGGTGCGACTTTGTATCCGAAAAAAGGGGTGGACTGGGCCGGGGCATACCCCGAAGAGGCAGGGCTATATACTGTGGGTGTGGCGAAGGCCATCCCAGGCGCGGCTGTCGATCTTGGTGCAAGCGAGGGAGTGACATATTGCTGTGCCGGAAACTGTACCCGTACCCCGGAAATGCTTGGGCATTGGGCTGAGGTGTCAGCTGCCATCCGAACGCCTGGATCTGGGCCTCTTCCTAGTTAATAAATCCTTGGGCCCTCCTTATGAACTCCTCTAGTGTAGCCGCCTTGCTACGCTGCATATCGTCCTAGAGGGGGGATCCAGCCCGGATCCCGGATTGCAGCAACACCAGGCACTTTCCATCGTCCACCTTGGTCTTGGAGGCCTCTTCGGTGAAATGCTGGATGTAGGCTCTTAATGTCTCCGTGGGGAGCTATTTAATATTGGTGAGGGCACTGATTTGCATGTCCATTCTCATAGCGGCCACAAATTTTTTGCGAAACGTCGACTGTAGTCCTGACCAGGATTGGATGGATCCTGGCTTGAGTCTCTTCCACTATTCTTCTGCAGGCCTGCCTAGAGTGATTGAAAAACAGAGGCACTTGCCGTCGTCGCTGACATGAGCCACGGTTATTAATCGGTTATACCGGGATAGGTGATCCCGGGGGTCGGTGTTCCCGGTGTAGGCGATTAGACTCGGCATCTTGAATCCCTTGGGGAGCACGGTGCCCAGAATGTGCCTCGGGCAGGGCTCCTTATCCTCTTCGTCGGAATTGGTGTCCGCTTCTTCCTGTTTTCGGACCAGGCGGTCTGTGACCTTTTTCATGGCGGCCAACTGCTCTGTGAGCTTCCTGGCCACACCATCTTCTAAGGGAACACTCTCGTTCTTCCTGTCATTGAGGTCATTTCTAAGGTTTCCATCTCAGGGGCAGATCTTTTCCTTGCGGGCTCGCTCCTTTCCAGCATTCAGCCCGTCGCGCTGGTCTTCCCGGGACGTATAGTCCCCAGAGCTGAGGGCGTGATGCTCATCGTTATGTGGGCGCTCCCGGCGGCTTTTTTTCACTGAAGCGCTGGGAGGTAAAGACCGTTCCCGTTCGGCTTGCCCTGGGGCATGCCGGGGCCTGGTACCCTGTGGCCGCGTACCTTGCGGATTGGTTCGGTAGCCCTGTCCTGGAACGGGGCGCACCTTCTCTTTCCTAGGGAGCGGCCGGGGACGGGTCTCGGCTTTCTGGAGGGGAGGGTTTTTCCTCTTCTCTCAGACCGGGTTTCCCGGGCCTTGCTCGGGAGCTTGTCCCTGAGGAGGGATCAGGCTCGCGTCCTCAGGGGCGCCATTTCTAGCCTGCGGAGCTAGCGGTTGCGTTCCCGGAGGCGGGACATCTGAGGGATTAGCCTCCGAACCCTGGGCGGCTATGAAAGCTTGTAAGGCTTGGATGGACTCTTGCATCCACCGAGTAGCCTCCTTCTGCTCAGCAATCCTGGCTTCTTGGTCCAGAACTTGCCTCCTCAGTTTAGTCACCTCTGGATCCTCCTGGTTGGGGTCCACTCCTTCTAGGATCTCAGGATCTTGAGGCTCTAGGTCGTGGTATTCCCTCTCATTTCCCTCTTCCTCATAGTAGTCCTCCTCATATTCCACTCCACCTTCATAGTTCTGTGACTCGTCGGGCTGGGACATCTGATGGGGAGCGTCCTCAGGTGGACTCCGAGGAAGAGGCTGGTTGGGCAGTGGCTCTCCATTGCCTGGTTCTTGGTTAGTAGGGTCGAAAGTGGTGTGTCTTGTGTTCACCATTGTTGCAGATGTTCGAGATCAACTCTAGCTTTCTCAGGCTCTCAATGAAAGCACCAAAATGTTTACCGAATTTTTCGGAAACCTTAATAATAGAAGATTAGAGAGCTTAGAAGAATAGATTTATGGAATAAAGACAAGGTTTTTTACGTGGTTGGGGCGTTAATGAGCCTTTTTCCACGAGACAATAGTATTAGAGCTTAGAGAATCTATAACAATGGAGTTTTCTACAAGTTTCAGCAGAGTAACTATTTACTAGACAGAGGTCCCCTGATATCGCCCAATAAATTCCTAAGCGGTCGCAGTAGTAATCGGGCTATGTCGTATCCACAGAGAGGTAGAATACAAAATTAAAAGAAAGATTAGTAAATTAAAAATAATAAACTTTGGAAAAATGTAAATTTGAAAAAGAATATAAACATTAAATGAATAAAATCGAGGAATTAGAATCAGAAAGAAAGTATGGAAGGCATAAGTTTCATTCATGCAAACATATATATATTTTAATAAAATTGATTCATTCTACTCAACTATAATTCTACACCATTAATTATAGTTGGAAAATATATATAATAAAGCTCACCTTAAAATATGTTCTTTAATTAAATTATACTAACTTCTAATTTTAAAAACCTATCATATTATATACTTTAGAGCGACAAAATACCAATGGCAGAATGCAGTAAAAAGCATATAATATAATAAATATTCTAAATTAAATTAAAAACCTAAATTACATAAGAAGAGCATGACTAGACTTATGTAAAAGATAATAATAAATTTAGAATAAAAATTAGAAGAAAATAAATTTAATTGTAACAAATATATAGAAATGAAGAACAAAATAAAGAATCAATATATTAAAATTATAATGTTAAACATGAACTACACTCTAGCCTTTCCACAAGAGAATTTAGCCTAAAATAGACATTGTTTTCACTCACAAAAATGTAAAAGAAAAATAGTAAAAATAAGTGTTTTTCTCTCCAATACTCTCTACTCTCCCTTCACAATCTGATATGATTTCCCTACATTTGGTCCTCTATTTATAGTGAAAATAGGACCCAAAATGTGAAAAATCGTGTACAATATAGTGGGAAAAATGGCTGAAAAATAGGTGCAAAGTGGGAAAAATGGTGTTCAGCCGTGGGAGACAAAGGCTGATCGTGGCAGGCGGCTGGTCGGGCTCATGGGGAACAGCAGGCGACGTGGCAGGCTTCGGTTGGCTGCTGGGCTGGAGGCGTCAGTCATGGTCGGGCCGTGGGGAACATGGCAGGCACGTCAGTGCTGCTCGGATGGGACGTGGCGTCAGGGCGGCTGGGGCTGGTGGCTGGCGTCAGGTGGGACGCGTGTCGCATTCTGGAGGATCGGCTCGGCTCGGCTTGGCTGGCGTTAGGCTGGAGTGGACGAATGGAGGGCTGCCAAGTGGCAACATGGGGGAGCAGCCCTTGCTTGGGTTTGGGCTCCCTTTTGGGCCTAGTTTTGGGCCATTTCATCTTCAAAAATGCCATTTTCTTCATGATTTCTTCAATTTTAATTCTTTCTTTCTCCTTTCTTTTTCTTTGTGTCAAAAATATATTTTATTTCCTGAAAATTAAACACAAATTAAATTAAAATTAATATTTTCAAATATAAAATATATGACAATAAATCCGTGAAAATATTAATTAAAACTTAATAAATTTTACACTTTAAGATTAATAAAATGATATTTTTTAGCACTAATCATCCCCCTTGCCCAATGCCCCACTACCTGTATTTATAGGTTTACGGGTGCACTGGGCTTGGGCCAGGCTGACCCGGGCCCAATAAGAGTATAAATACTGCTGGCTTCTCTAATGGAGGCCTAATACAAAGGATTAAAACATAGAAAATACACTAATATGAGCCCACTGGGCCGGCCTAAACCACATCTATCACCTGACAAGTTGGGGCTTTGGTCTGGGCATCTCGGGTTACGAGGCAGATTCGGGGGACAAGATCGGTCAAAGTAGTGGCAGCGCAGGTCTGAACCAACGGCGTACAATCCCAAGGTAGCCTTTTCTGTAGGTGAAGCGTGGGGGAAACCTCCACGCTTCATGGGATGAAGTCAGGGTCACAAACGCTTTACCTTGCCAACCTCGGACAACCGACCCGGGTTCGTTTACCCACGTCCCCCTCCGTTTGTCAAGGTCCCATACCGTTTACCAGGGGCCAGGACTATTTACTAGGAGCCCGGACTATTCCACCAGGATCCCGGATCGTTTACCAGGCTCCGGGATCATCCACTACGATCCCAACTGTCATTACCGGAAGCCACGCTCATACCCTCTCCCGTATGACCGTCCCGGATGACACTCCCCGGATGCCCTTTGGGCCTCATCTAGACTTGGGCTGCCAACGTCTATTTTACCCTTTGCCAAACGGGCCCGGTCTGGGCCCAAACTCATTCGGGCGGCCCGCGGGCGGAAGCTTGGACCCGGGCGCTCGGAAGGAAACGGGGATAACAATTACTTTTGTCCCCAGTCAACTTGTGGGTTTCACTATCAATTTCATAGGTAACGGCTTCCGAGAAAACCTCCCACTATGATGAGGAACCATAACCTTCTGACTTGGATTAGTGGTTTCTAAATCTACCTTGTTTTCATCGGCTTGCATCGGTGAGGATGGAACAATAGTTTAGCGTTTTTCCATCTAATACTATTTTGCTAGGAGGCTTGAAATTCATTATGTAATCGTTATCCAGAAAAGTAGCATTTGTAGAGCCAAACACTTTCTTGTTTACTGAACTATAAAACAGACCACCCTGAGTACCTTTAGGATAGCCAACAAACAAGAAAAACTCACTTTGTTGTTCTAGCTTTCCTACCTTTTTCCTCAAGACATAAATAGGACACCCCCCAAATTCCATAATGACGTAAACTAGGTTCACAACCATTCCATAATTCTAGTGGTGTCTTGGAGACAACTTTGAGATGACACAACATTTAAAATATGTCACATGCGGTCTAGGTAGTATGTCTCCAGAAAAGATATGGGTAAGAAGTCGGTAGATTTGAATAGTTTATCATAGAGAACACATTTTCATAAACGCGAGATTCACGCCGCTCAGCAACACTGTTCTATTGCGGAGTCCTTGGGGCAATTGCTTTAGACAATTTTTCAAGTTCAATTAAATGATCTTGATTATAATTATCCAAATATCCTCCACCCCAATTAGATCGCAAGATCTTTAACATTTTACCTAATATGGTTTTAAAGCAATAGCAATGAATTCTTTGAACTTCTTAACAAATTCTCAGAATTCCTATGCTTTAGGTACTTACATGAGTCTCTAGAGCAATCAGTAATGAATGTGACGAAACACTCATAACTATTCCTCGCTTGAACATTCATTTGTCCCTAGACATTTGAATATACTAGCCCTAGTGGTTCTTTGGCCCTTTCTCCTATCACAGAGAATGGATGTTTTGTCATTTTGTCCTAGGGATTAGATTCACAAACAGATAGGTCACCCAAGGTGAGTTCCCTCAGAGGCCTAGCCTTTGTTAGTATGTGAATCCTATCATAGAAAATATGACCAAAGAGACTATGCCAAGGTTCGTTTTGTTTGCAATAGGTATTGCCCGTTTTCCATACATCCACCCCACAATTCACATCCATATAAAGAAATAGGATTTTATTACTTGTGAAAGTAACTACAAATTGTTGTTGATGTAATAAGAAAAATTAAAATTAAAATTTCCATTGAAAATCAGAATAAAATAAACATTGTCTTAAAAGAATATAATTATTTCTAAAATTCATTTAAGCTTATCATTTTGCCTTATCTGATACGAACAACCTTGATGGATTCCAAGCTTTGGCATTTAATCCTTCATGGCTTTCCTAATGCTAAAATGGTGTGAAAAGTACATGCATGTTTAGTAGATCCTGATTCAATGATCCAAAACCGAAGAATCATCCTCTAAAATCACATGCATCCAAGAAAATTTTCATTATATTGGGTTCCATATGTCTTGAGTACCGGGAAATCTTGTTCCAATTCCAGTCTCCTTACAGTTGGAAACACTCCTCTTTAGTGTACTTATAATCAAGCCTTGCTCCAAGATGCTTTGCAGGATTTGGTGTCTTGCTAGTGGTCTTCTTGTTCTTTTTGTTTGAATTTCTTCCTCATTTGCTCTTCGAAGAAGAAGCTTAAGGCAGCTTCTCCTTGAGCATGTTTGGTAGTATTAGTCTTCTTTCCTTTGCTCGGTCCACCATCAGCAATCCTCTTTGAAGGATTTGGTGATCGTTGCATAGGAAAAATAAGAATATCTTTGATTATCCCGAACTCAATGTTTTCCATAATCAACACCATGTTCATGTTGGACAAATATTTCGTGAGGATCTCACCATAGAGAAACTTTTTAGAGATTAGAGAGAGTGTGGGGTGGGAAGCCTAGAGCTATGATTATCAACTATGTAGAAATTAACGCATTGCTTGACAAACATTTATTCATCAAAAGCTTAGAAATAGCATAACATACAAAATGTTTTGAGATAAGTAAAATACTAAAACACTTATCTTCTATTTCTTAGGTACTTTAACTAGCCATGAACTCATATGTCCCGGTAAGCAAGAGTCACAAATATTTCTTTTATGAGTTTGACCAATGGTTTTGATTATTACAGACCTAATTCCTATAGTCACCGTAGGGATGAGTCTATAGAAGGTTTATCTATAACCATTTGTCCTAAGAAATTTAACCATGTTAAGAAGTTCAGTGAACACATTTCGTAGGGAAACGAAATCAAAGTGCCATGAGGCCCCACTGAACTCTAACCTTGTTAAATCAACAGTGGAGATCAAATTCAAAATTTAAAACTCATTATTAAATTTTTTACTATTTTATTCTTTTTGAAAATATCAACTTAGGTTTGCCAATTTATTAAAATAATTAATAAACCAACTTAGGTTTGCCAAATTGTTAAAATAATCAATAAACCATCGTTTATAAATTTCTCATTAATTCTAAAATTACCATTGAAAATTAATTAAAAAAATAGAATTGATTTGTTTATAATCAATTATTAGGTCAAACTAAAAAGAATAACCTAATACAATTAAGTCCAACTTAGGTAAATGGGCCTTAACAATTCGAGCTTGCATGGAGGAGAGCTTGGTTCAGTATGTCGGACCCACCACAAAGGCTCCCTAACTTCCACACAAAGCAAAGCAAATGAGCAAAGCAATGGAGGAATTCGAACCTTTGTTGTATTAATTGGTATTCAATTGATTAAGCCCAAATAGTAATGCAAAGCAAATGAGCACTCACATTGGGTCCAAATAAAATCTAACATTTTATGAAAGTTTTATTTGAATTTTCTCACATTATTCAAAACAAAAATTAGGTCATCATTATACTTATATTTAAAGCCCAAATGTAAAAAATAACTTAATAATGATATTTGATATGTTAATAATTGGATGAGCCTAACATGTTACTATATGAGCATGTATTATTAAATTATGCAAATATGCCACAATAATATACTATTTTGCAAAAATACCATAATTAATTAACATATAATTCATCAAACAAAATTCAATATAATTAATTAAACAAGTTGCAAAATATTAAATTAACTAAAATAGAATTTATCAAAGAAAATTCAATTTTAAATACTTAATTTAAATCAGGTTGTTAAGTCGTTAGGAATGACAAGATATTTTATTTTTAATATTTTAACCAATTTTCAAATATAAAAATATCTTTTAACCAAATTTAAAACTATTAAAACTATCGAGAATTAGCATATATCCAATTTCAAATATTTTAAACAATAAAAAATATCTTGTATAATCAGATAATTTTTTTAATATTTTAATGATAACAAAATAAAACATATATATTAAAATATGATGATTATCAGATAACCAATTCAAAATATTTTGAAAAGCTGAACTATCTAAAATTATCAAACAATCAATTTTAAATATTTTAAACTTAACTCCACCAAATATCCAATTTAAAAAAAATAAAAAAATAATTTTTTTGTGAAAAAGCCCATTGCGGGGTCTTGTCGACTTTTTCATGCATGCCCAGCACGCATACTGCCTAATCAGTCCAAAAAAAAAAAAATCTGAGCAGTTTTCAATCCTAAAACAATAAAAAAAAATCAAATCATTGCTAAATTTATATAAAAAAAATAAATAAACATGCACCAAATATCATGTACCATCCAATTAACACACGAACATATCAATCAATTACATACATGTTTATTCATGAAAATAAACTAGCAACCTATGACTCTCAGGCCAATTGTAGGAAATTGCATATAACAAGATCTTTATTTATTTTCATGTAATTTACATATTATCAAACAAACATGTAAATTCCTAGAACATGCTCGTATGAAATTGATACAAAATAAATTAAAGTAAAGAAACTTACATTACGCACCAGAACTGGAACAACTCCATCCTTCAATCTCTCTAACATTTGATTCCTTTCTATAGCAGAATATTATCAAGAGATTGAACTAGATCAGCAACACAGTCTTCCATACCAAGCCTTTGAACAACCTAGAACTAGTATGAGTTGGTTCTCAGGACATGAGATAAATATCTAGAAGAGAAGAAGAAGAGTGAGTGTCCAAGAAATGATTAGACTCTCTAGGTTTTCACTTACCCAATGAATCAACTAAGACTATTAAAATCTTAGATATCATATTCCTTATATAGACAACTTAATTGACTTCTTTTAAATTTAAAATTAAATTAATTAAATATAATAAACAAAAAATACAAGTCTTGGGCTGCTAAAAATTGACTTGGGCCCAATATCTTTTTTTGAATTTTAATCCCAATTAGGCCTAAATTCAAAACATTTTTATTTAGTTATCTTTTAATTAATTAATTAAATCCTTATTCAAATTGACTAATTATAATTTGAAACTTGATTTAATATTATTTCTTTATATTGACACTAATTTATCAATATTAATAAATTTGTCTAAAGATTCTCTTTTATTCTCTAAATCTCACATCTCTATAAAAAATTTCAAAATTGACCTAGTCATCTTTAAAAATCATAATTGATAATTAAATCAATTAATTGAGACATTCTAGATGATTTACTAAAATGTGATGCAGGGACCATGGATCCATGAAATCAAGCTCCAATAGGTTACAATGAATTTATGTACGAATAATTTCACTACCTTATTAATTCCTCATGACTCCACTATAGATTCGGAATTAAAATCTTGAATTCATTAAACTTATTTTCCAAACCATAAATACGTTATCCATTGTTATAACCATTACAGTTAGTCAATCCTCTATCGATGACTTACTAACGAGCTGGGTGCAAATTACCATTTTACCTATCATCAGTATTTTATCCTTAACTCTCACTAAGTTCCTTATCAATGATATTTCCGTGAACTTAATCATAGAAATGAGATCTCAATCATTTAACCTTTTGAACAAAGCAATTAAGGAAATCATCTTTTCACTTCTCATAAAGAAGTGATAGATTTCATATCTATGAATACTACTCCTACTTAATTACTCTACTAAATCTCCAAGATGTAAGTATGGGCTAGACCGTAGGGTAAGCTGGTAACGAACAAGTCAAAAGATTTAAATAATATAATTTGCAGAATATTATCACTCAGAATTAAGATCGCTTGACCTATATAGTCAACCTTGTGACATTGATTAAATTCGATAACAACGATACTTATTTATCTATCAATAATCAATATCGGTCCTAGTCCGATGTAACCAAATACATATGATCTTATCTTTGTGTCAATGCCTTGGACAAGACATCACACCCCGAATGTGTAAGTAGATCATATCGTAGATTGCCCAATCAATTAAAATACAATGCACTGATCTAATTTTAGGACTCATTTTTTTTAACATATAATTGCAATTATAATCCATTGTGACCTAGTCACTATAATTGTAACTATCCATATGTTCGGCATTTTACAAATGTTTGTATGATTCCAATACTCATGTATTAAACACAAGAAGCAATGCATTTGTCAAACTAAATGATTTCTACTATTTTTATAGACAATATAAGATCGTGTTACATGTCCGACATAGTTTTATAGGGGTATAAATCCCAACAAAATATGACTATAACATTTGATAGAATAGAATGGCACTTCATTCAAAGTGTTATGATCCATTGGAATTTTAATCAAGACTTCATAAATTTTATAATGAAGTTCCTTCAATCTATTTGCATTAAGTTTATTGTGAATATTTTTGTTTAGGGCAATGTTATTCCTACGAAAGGTATTAGGCAATGGGATCCATTATCTCTTTACTTATTAATATTTTGCTCTGAAGGGTTATCTTTTCTTTTAAGAGTTAAGGAAGCTTCATTCAAGAAATCTAGATCTTCTCTTGCAATTTCTCATTTACTTTTTGTTGATGATTGTATTTTTTTAGTCACTTTGATACCTCTTTGTGTAAAGAGGCTAAGGAAGTTTTGGAGACCTACTTTTCAGCCTTTGAACAAGTTGTTAATGTTGGGAAACCTTAGTATTTTTTGCATGTCCAATGGAGTGTCAAGAAGCTGGTGCAATGCTATATTTAGCACATCGTACAACAAGTATAACTCCAATGGTGTTCTAAAAAGTGTGTCAAAATTGGCACATGCTAAAAGTTGTGCCAAATTTGGCACAAAATATAGCATGAGTCGGCACATTAATAAATTCTAATTTTTTTATTTACTATATTGTTACTAATTATTATAATTGAGAAGTTGACAATTAATGACCAACCATATATCATTTTTTATTTATTTGATAATTAAAAATAATTTTTTTTTATATGTTCTTAATAAATATTAAATGAATTATTGACTTTTTGTGTTAATTTTCATCTTGTGCATTAGAGAATAATTGCAAATATTAGATCAAATATAACATTAACTCATTTTTTGTGCTAAATTTGGCACAAAATTTACATATTATATTGGAGATGGTCTAATACTCTTGACTGTGATAGAAATTATTTGTTTTCTTTCTATTCTTGTCTTAATAATCATGTTTAAGCTTCCATTGATAAATATCTTGGTTTGCCTTAGTTTTTTAGGTAGGTTTAAAGGCTTTTTTGTTTTCAATCACATTAAAGATAAAATTGGTCCTACTTTAATAATTAGAATGGGAATTTGTTTTCAGAAGGGGTAAGGAAATTCTTTTAAAAGTTGTTATTCAGGCTATTCCCTCTCATGGCTTGTTTCAAACTTCTTTATCCTTTTATCATGAAATTGAGTTTATTATGTTTTAGTTTTGGTGAAGTGATTTAATTAATTAATCCAAAATCTATCGAAAAAAATGGAACCATCGTCGTGAATAAGTTTTTTTTAGGGAATTGGGGTTCAGAGCTTTCTCACACTTTAATTAGGCTCTGTTAGCTAAACAGTCTTGGAGACTTTTAACCAATCATGATTATCTTCTTTATAGAGTTTTCAAGGCTTGGTATCACCCTCACAATAATTTTCTTTAGGCTAAAAGAGGCTATTATCAATTGGTTGTTTGGCAAGGTATTTTGTTAGGTAGGGAACTTTTGAAAAGTGGATTAATTTTAAAAGTGGAGAATGAGTCTATTTCTATCATTAGTGATTATTGGCTTCCAAATCATAGATTTTTTACTTACATTTCACCTTCCCTTCCTCCTTCAAATAAAGTCTCTCTCTCTTCTATCTCTTTTTAGAAAAAGACTCTATCAATGGAAATTGGGATGAGTTAAGGCTCAAGCATTATTTTCTACAAAATGTGGTTGAAGATGTTTAATCTATTCCCCTCTCTAATATTAATCTTGACGATAAGTAAATTCGGAGTCTAACTTATAATGGTGTTTATTTTGTCAAGTCTGACTACCATTTAGTTCATTCCACACCATTCATCCTTCCACTTCTATTCCTTAGGTGTCTAAAAGGTGGTGACAAACTCTTTGACATCTTAACATTCCTCTTAAGTTCAATATTGTTATTCCTTCAGGTATTAATCTTTTTAGTGTTTTTACATTATTAATTGTGCAAGGTGTCGAGTCTGTATCACATGCATTGTTGGTTAGTATTTTAGTTTTTTTTTAACCTGATTGATTTTAATGATATTGTTTTGGCTCATTTCTATTCGGATGCTTTTGATATAATTCTGTTAGTTAAAGATATTTTCTTGTTAGATGATCTGCAGTATTTTCTTTGTCTATTGTGGGCAAAATGGAAATTAAAGGTTATCTCTTGGACATATTCATTTTAGCATGAATATAAATCAACCTCTAAATCAATTGATAAGGCTCTAATAGGCCCTGTACAAATAAATAAATATAAGGCCAAATGGAATCATTCTCCGCAAGGTAAATTAAAGCTAAATATGGATTTTGTAGTCTCATCTAAGCAAAAGAAAATGAGAGTTGGAGATAAATATCAAGGCTTTATAGTCTTATATCCCTAGTGCATCTAGTTCGTCATGCAGTTAAAGAAGCTAATTTAGTAGCTGTAACGTCCCAAATTACCTAATAATGCTTATGACATTGATTAGGGGTCAAGATGGCAATATATGGAATTATATGCTTATATATGATATATTTGTGTATGATTATGTGATTGTGTGAGTTATATGATATTATTACTAGTTATGCATGTTTAGGAAAATTAAATATGCATGTGGGCCTGTTTCTTATTAGAATGACAATTTTCGTAATTTGGCCCGTTATGGAAAAAATTATATATATGTGAGAGACCACATTATTATGTGGGTTTATTTGGGCTACTCGGCACGAGACGATCCTAGGGAGCAAGTTAGCGGGAAAGTCTTCACGAACCCAAAACCCGACTCGGGGCGAGTCAAAGGGTATTTTAGGTATTTAGCTTAGTATCAGGTTATCGGGAAACAAGAATGAATAATTGAGGATATATTTGGAGTTAGTGAGATTCAGAGAGAATACTGAAGATTTTGATCATTTTGCCATCGGGGACGTTTTTGGTACCTCGAGCCTCGGACTTAGCTTAAGTAACTTAAGCCTTAAGGAAATAAAACAAAAAACATATCAAACACTTCTAGCAGCTCACTCAACCGACCCTCTCTCTCTCTCCCTCATTCTCTTTCTTGTTCTAAGTGAATGGCTTGAGGAAACCAATGGATTTTGTTGGCTGAAAACTTGGAGACTGAAGACTTGAACTTGGGAATTGGTTTGTCTACAGCTAGGGGGACTTAAATCACAGTTGGGGTAAGAATCTAACCTCTGTTTTTACTTAATTTTGTTAGAGTTTTTGGTGTTCTCGAGATTGTAGCTCAAATGTTGGATAATGAGTTTTTGATGGGGTTTCATCCAGTTTTTGTTGGGTTTTGTTGCTGGGAGGAAGTTAAATCGGTTATGAGGATTGAATTTTGATTTTAGGGTGGATTTGGGGTATTTTTGATTGAGTTTAGCTAGAGAAAAATGGAGGAATTTTGGGTTCGCAGGGTCAAGTCGTGGCCTTGTTCGTAGGGCGCTGCGACTTAACCGAACCCAAAGCCCTTGGGGGCTTTTGTCTGGGAGGCGCACCACGACCCTCTAGGGAAGGTCGCGACTCGTGTCCCATTCCCAGGAAGAAGGGGGCCTCTGACTTGAGGGTCGCACTGCGACCCTCAAGGGCAGGTAGCGGCCCGCCTGGGCTGTTTTGGCCACTATGGGTTTTTAATGATGAGAATTTATTCCTAAGGGCTCGGGATCGATTCTACTACCCAGTTTAGTAGAATTCGAGGTCTCAGAGGCTAGGACTCGGTCCGGAAGCCTTTATTTGCTCATTATTGACGGAATCCTATATTATGGTTGTGACTAGGTTATCGCCAAGGGCTCATAATCGAGATTGTGCTCAAGGATCATTCTTATTTTACGCTATACTCTGACCTGAGGTGAGGAAACTGTACCCAATACGTGATATATGTGATTAGGGCTTGGCTTCAGTGTAGCTATAATTATGAATAGGGCTCCAGCTCTTAAGAATGAACATGTTTAAGTTATTGTTTCGCTTGTAGATTAAATGTACTTTAATATTATGTACCTGATTAAGTGTTACAAGACTATTCGCATGGTTTGTGTAGCTAGCACTTGGCCCCGTTAAGGAGCATGGTTATCACTATGTTTGCAATTATTTGATGATGTTATATGATTAATATGTATGCATACTTGTATTTTCTATAGTACGCTTGTTTATATCTGTCTCTGTATATGTACCTGAATACCTGGTTCAGGGCTTGACTTATTAGTCAAGAACAGCAATAGCGCGTTGCGCACTGGTCGAAAGGCTTAGGCCCAAAGTAGCAACGTACTATTACGTTGGCCAACCCAATGGTCATTTGAAAACAAAGCATTTGGCTAGCTCTATGGCTAGTTACCCAGAGCTAAGAGCGTGGGCCCCAGGTGACTCTATGGTCACAAAGCTAGGGCATAGGGCCTCGGTGTTGATTATATGGTCAACTATTCAGGGAAGCGGCCCCAGAATGGTCCACTGACCATTTATTTGAAATTGTATGCCTACATGAGTAGGTTATTACTGTTGGACATGCTAGATAAGTATCTGAAGATCTTTATTTTTTGTTCATGCACATGTTTTAGTTTTCTTGCTGAGCCTTGGCTCACGGGTGCTTTGTGGTGCAGGTAAGGGAAAAGGAAAGCTTGAATAGCCATGAGTTGGAGAGCTTCGGTGGCGGCGTGTTCATATGCGGTTGCTCGTCCACCACAGCCGAGGATATCTCAGAGAAACTTAGGTTGTAGCCCTTTTGCCGCTTAGGTCGACCGATTGTAACTTTTTATGTATATACACCCTTTTTAACGTTTGTTTGTAATATTTTGGGATCCCATATATGTATGAAACTTTTTAAATAAAAACTCAACATTTCCTTTGACAAAATTTTTTAACCCTAACCCTTGACGTGAACCTTAGTTGAACGTTTATAACCAAATGACTTGATTAGCAAGTCTGACACAATTTAAAGTACATAGTGTATCGGTCCTGAATTAGGAGGACGTTACAATAGCTCATCATTTAATTAAATTTAATAAAGGTTAGATATTGTAACATGTGGTTTGAAGATGACTGTAACACCCTGGATAGCCAAGACCGCTACACTGTGTATTTATAAAAGTGCAAGGGTTGCTAATCAAGTCATTTAGTTACAAACGTGTCACTGAAACCATTAATGACCTAGGGTTAAAAGGTTTTGGTCTCAAAAGATACATTTCAAATAATTAAACATTTTACACAAGGGATCCCAAAAGAAACAACGTTTAAAAAGTTAGTTTACAAAATTTCCAGAGTACAATCAACCACTAGCCACTCTAAGGGAAAAACAGACATTTGTGGTTCTCCTGTTCCTGTCTCCTCCTCAACTGTGGCGGTTGAGCAGCTGACTATGTACATTATGCTCTCAGAGCTCTCTGATTCAGGGCTGATCAAGTTTGCCCTTGCCTTTACCTGCACCACGTAGCACCCGTGAGCCAAGGCCCAGCAAGAAAACATAACATTATAGTGCAAACAATAATAATAGTTGAATAAGCTTTAGAGCATGTTCACATATTAAGCATACAACATGGTCATATAATCCATTGACATAACCAAAGAATCAACAAACTAATACTCAGCTAATCAACACAACAAATTCATCAATTAATAATGATAATCAATCAAATGATCGTTAGGGTCGACGCCCTTAGGTCGCACCCTCTGTTTAATCCCACTGACTCTGGTCCGCTTAAACCGAGCTCAGTAAATAATAAGATGTCCTCAGCTACCAGTGGCTGAGCTGCGCCCTGTGCGCCAATGTAAAATTTGGCACTCTTATGTCGTTTGTCTACTATTCATATGGCATAATACCACCCTTTAGAAAGCATACAAGATAGGGAACCCTTAGTCCCATTATAAATTCACAACCGGGTGCAGTTTTCTTACCTTTAGTTTCCAAGTGTACTGGTTACGTGAGATGCCTCTTGAGCACGATCCGTTTCCTGAGCCCCTAGCTTATACCTAGTCACAACCAAGATAAGGGATACCATTAATAATTGTAAAAGGGCTTCTAGATAAGGTTCTAGCCTCCGGAACATCGAATTCCACCAAACACGATAGTAGATTCGATCCCGAGCACCCTAGGTAAAATTCCCATGCTTAAAATCCCAAAAACCCAAATTTCCTTAAGGGTCGCGGCTCAAGCCTCCCATGCCGCGGCATGGCCCCAAACAGAGGCTCATCCTCACCCAAAACGAGACACGGGCCGTGGCCCTACATAGCCCATGCCGCGGCCCGCCCTCCCTCTCCAGCACTCATCAGCTTCAGAGGGACGTGACTCACCAAGAACTATGCCGCGGCCCGACCTTTTTGAACCTAGAAAAACCTCCATTTTTAACTCTCAAACCTCACTCAAAACTATCCTAATTATATACTACAACTATCATAAACATTCCTACATGATTCCAGAAGCACAAGGCAGCAAAAACCTAATCCAAAAACTCATCAAAACACCTTTTCAATTTCTAAAACTCACACACTCAAGAACACTAAAACCAGTCATAAAAACTCAGAATTCAAACACTAAATAATGAATTGGAGCTTACCTTCTCAGATGAACCAACTCTCTAAGAGATTTCAGAGCTAACTTCCAAGTTCTAAGCTTCAATTCAATCCTTCAATGTCAAAACCCATAAACACCTCCAAACTCAACCATAAACACAGAATTTAACCACCATGCACAAAGCTTGTGACTTACCTTAATTCTTGATTGAATCCTCAGCTAATTCTTGAGCTAATCTCCTAAATCTCAGCTCCAATTCTCTTAATTCCAGCCAAGTTCTTCTAAATCATCTGTGGTTTTCCTTGAGAGAGAAAGGGAGAGAGAAGGAAGGGTCGGTTTAACTTTTGTTCTACTAACTTCTAAAGTTTACTTAGTCTAGTCTTAGGTAATTAAGTCAATCCCGAGGCTCGGGGTATCGGAAACGTCCTCTAGGGAAAAATGGTAAAATTCCCCAGTATTCCCACCTAAGCTTCCTAACCCCAAATATATCTCCAATTATTTATTTCTATAACCCGATAACCCAAATAACCATCCAATAACCGAAATACCCCTTGACTTGCCCCAAGTCAAGTATTAAGTCCAGTTGTGACTTTCCCGCTAACTAGCTCCCTAGGATCGCCTCAAGTCGCATGCTGCAGATTTACCCACATAATAATGTGGTTCTAACAATTATAGCATATAATCACATTTACATTCATATAACCATTCAAGCATGCTTATCATAAAATCATGCATTAAACTTAATAAATTCATACACAAACCAATTATGCCCTCCTGGCACACTAATCAAGGCCCTTAAGCCATATTAGTGAATTTGGGTTGTTACAATGACCCTTATCCTTTATTTAGTTTCCTTTTACTGGATGATATATCTAATTAAGCCATTCAATGATGTGCCCTTAAAGCATGTGTTAATGCTTGGTTTTTCATTAATCATCTTTTTTGTAAGAATGGTTAAGAAAAGGCAGAAAATGAGATAATGACATAGAAAGTGCTTAAGGAAATTTCTTCTGAAATGTTTTGAAATGGGAGTATTCTTCTTGAAAAAAAAAATCCTCTTTATAGATCCTTCTCTCCCATTGAAAGGAGGTATGCCTCTCCTTTATAAAGGGGAAATTTGACTTTTTATGCTTAATAGAGGGTTGTAATTCAAAAAAATGCTAGGCATTTTTATCATTACAAAATAATGCCAATTCATTTTAGCATACCCAAAATATCCCTATCACAACTATCTCCTCTCTTCCCTCCTCTCTTCCTTCTTTTTGTTTCTTCCTCACTCTCTTTCACTCACCTCATCTCACACCACCACTAAGAGAACCACGGTAGAAGGAAGTCGAGCAACCCCTACTAAGGAACCCTACGAAAGCCATTTGTAGAGATCAAGACCAAAGTAAAGGTTGAGAAATCTTGGAGAAAATTTTTATGGGTAAGCAATTTTTTCTTAAATACTTGGATTAGTGATGTTTCCTTTAAACTTTTTGGGCATTTCGAATAGATCTGAGCAATATTTGCACATTTTTTTGGTTTTTTCTGGTTTTTTGTCGATCTGCGTTTTCTGGGAATTTTCTGGGTTTGGGTTGTGCTTGATGGTTGCTCGATGCAGGCTCAATGGCACATCAATTTTTACGGTTGCATGTTGTGCGCAATGGTTACTTGATACCTACTCGATGGGTGCTCGATGGTAATGTGCATTATCACTATTTCATGCATGCTCGACGGTTTCTCGATGCCTGCTCGATGCAGGCTCGATGGAACATCAATTTTTATGGTTGATTGTTGTGCTCGATAGTTACTCGATACCTACTCGATGGGTACTCGATGGTAATGTGCATTCTCACTATTTCAAGCATGCTCGATGGATGCTCGATGCCTGATCGATGCAGGCTCGATGGCACATCATTTTTTATGTTGCATATTGTGCTCGATGGTTACTCGATACCTACTCGATGCAAGCTCGATGGCAATGTGCATTCTCACTATTTCATGCATGCTCGATGGAGGCTCGATGCCTACTCAATGCAGGCTCGATGGTCATGTTTTTCAACATTGTTAAAATACCATTTCCTACCATCTGTTTTTCAGCTAATTGTATTTGTATTTTTTTATTTCAGGTTCTACTGTTTACGTATTTGTTTCTTACAACGGTGTTTGGAAAACAGATGGTAGGAAATGGTATTTTAAGGATGCTAAAGGTGAAGTGATACCAGTAGAGAATGATGTCACTTACTTGCAACTACTTGACATACTGCATGAGACATTTCAGGTGAATAAGGAGGTGTATGAATTGAAACTCGAGGTGCCATACGTATGTGTCTTGGTTTTCTGAACGACGTGGTGTGACAGAGAAGACTACCACCAAATTATCCACCCTGATGGAGGCAGATGTATCGAACAATGCTAACAAAGGAAGGTTCATGAATGTCTATGCCCTTGGTCAATTCGAGTTTCATGTAACCGGTGCAGACAGCGATGCTGAGGTGAATTTGATGACGGAATCATGCTCATGTGGGGTATTCCAGCTCATAGGCACACCTTGTCCCCATGAAGTTGCAGCAGCTATAGAGCGTGGAGTGAACCTTTACTCTTTGTGTTCACCGTTTTATACCATTGAGTCATGGGGGAATTCGTACAAAGAAACCATTTACCCAACTGGGAATGTGGATGACTGGATACTTCCAAATGACGTTAAGAATATGGTAGTTGGTGTACCCATAGAGAAACAACAAGTTGGTCGTCCAAAAAAGCCAAAGATAGGAAGACCAAGGACAAACCGTTGGCCATCTGGCGGGGAAAAACTAGTTACAATGCGTAAGTGCAGTAGATGTGGTGGTCGTGGCCATAACAAGTCCTCGTGCAAAGCTCGACTTTGAGTTTATTTTTTGTTGTATTTTATTTAAACTTGAAGTTGAAGGTTATTTTTGTTTTGTTTTTTTTATTGTCGTTAATGAATTTTGGTCATTAATTGTCGTTAATAAAAAGATGCTCGATACAAATTTTTTTCTTAATAACCTAAATTTTAAGCAAAGAAATATAACAAGAAGAGAATATTCAATGTCTAACATTCTGATACCATAAGTCAACTGTCCATTTGTTTATGAACAACTCCATGTTGTCATCGCAGATCGTGTGAAGTAGTAGCCTACCCAATAAGTGCTCGATGTGCTTGATGACATACACACCACAATCTCCACTGTGAACGAAACATAAACTGCATTAGTAACAAAATCAACATAGAATTTAATTTAAAAAACTTGAATAAAAACTAGAATTTTGATTACCTGACTTTGGTTTGGGGTACTGAATCAACTGGCATGCGATGCACGTTGAACTCTTTGCATCTTTTAGCTCCAGGTGGAATTGTCAACCGAGGGTCGTCCTTGAAAATTTGTGACTACAATAACAACGATGGGAACAAAGTAGACCATGACTTCATAAAGGATTGCAGTTGTTTATCATTTATCACAGTCATGTCTGAATCATAAACATTCAGAGTACAAGTAGAAATGGAGGCTTCAACTGCAAACCAATGCACTTGAAGGTAGTTCTAGCACCAATATACAGTGTCTACTCCCTTCCACGATGCCATAAATTTATTGTCAATTCCCGTAATCATTGATATCACATCTGAATCCCACAAAAACCTTTTCTTATCCGCTTCCTTGGCATTCTGATATCCATCATAACGGGCCGGCACCATTTGTGAGAACATAATATTCATCACAACAGCATCTTGCCGATACACCCCGGGATAGAACTGTCGATGCCTACGTAGCATATGCTTGGCCGCATCAATATGCTGCAAAAATGATAGGAAATCAATTAATCAGCCTCTATCCATCGAACCAACATCGAACCCCTATAGAACCAAATTTAATGCTACTACAACCAAACCATCTACCTCTATCCATCAAACCCCTATCGAACCACATTTAAATGTACTAGAACCCAAACCATCTGCCTATCGAACCCCTATCAAAACCCCATCGAACCCATATCGAACCCCATGAACCCAAACCATCTGCCTATCGAACCCCATCGAACCACATTTAAAGCTACTAGAACCAAACCATCTCCCTCTATCCATCGAACCAAAATCGAACCCCTATCGAACAAAATTTAATGCTACTACAACCAAACCATCTGCCTCTATCCATCGAACCCCATTTAAAGGTACTAGAACCCAAACCATCTGCCTATCGAACCCCTATCGAAACCCCATCGAACCCCTTTCGAATCCCATGAACCAAACCATCTGCCTATCGAACCCCTATTGAAACCCCATTTAAAGCTACTATAACCCAAACCATCTACCTCTACCCATCAAAACCCCATCGAACCCACATCGACCCAACATCAAAACACTGTTTATAACATATAACATATATTAATAAAATTACTTACCCCATCATCGATCCAAAACTGTGATGTCTTCATCGTCCAAAACCAACTCGGACCATACACACCAGTTTGGACATCCCTCTTCGTCTTGTTCAGAATATCTCCAAGCAACCACTTGCCGACCGTCCTGTACTGTGTAGCAAGTGGCTTCTTCAGAGGGTCGAGGACTAATGTCACGTCATCAATCGCATCCAGACGAGCTTTCTTCTTGGTTGGGTCGGTGTAGTCTTCAAATTTCTTAGGTCTGCGTCTTTTCCTCTTGGCCAATTCAAACTCTACACAAGCAACATCCCCAGGTTCTATAATAGCAACACCTGGAGTCTCAGGATTTGCTGTGAGTACTATCGAGGGAGGAGTGCCTATGTCGTGTACGAAAAAATCATCTGGGAGGTCAAGTGAGTCAGAATGAGAATCATTTGGAAGATCTTGTATGAATGTCAAGATCTTATTGATAGCATCCATGATGACCGCCTGATTCTTTAGGATGGTATCCTGACGACTCTCAACTCACTCCAACCTTTTCAACACCTCCCGTAAATCAGGTTGATCAGAACTGGGGTGTACCGATGGGGCCGGGGTTGAGGGTGTGGGGTCGATGGGTACTGGGGCATCCTCATCATCAGGGCCATCAACAAAAATATTGGCTGCCTTCGCAACCTCAGCAGCTATCTACGCCACCTTCTCAAAATCAGTGGGAGTTTCTACCTCTTCTTCTTGGCCCAACCCGGGATAGAAGGGAGCATCACCCTCAGTCAAAGCACTATAATAATCTATCTCCAAAGGTCGGGGCTTCAACATGGACAACACAATCAACTGCATCAAATACAAAGCATCAAGTTAGTTTGAAACCACCAAAGAATACTGTATTTTGACGTAATATAGCAGAACTTACACCCATCTTCTTGAACATCAGTGTAAGGTCGACCTTTGAAATAGGAGGCTCCTTATTGCTCGACCAACTGAGCATCCTCAGAAACTGGTTTCCATGGTTAATATCATACTCACGTGCAAACTACTGGATGGCTTCGTATGCCCAATACTGCAATGTAGGGACATAACCATACAAACTGTATTTTGCTTCTTTCTGTTTCCCCTTAACTTCTTTCTTCTTCTCATAGTTCCTCTTCTGATGATGCATGTCTTTTTTACATGCATCCATAAGCTTGTTAAAAGACACCTTCCCCCATGGGTAAGTAAAGAAGTACTCAGTGTTCTCCACCATCTTCAGTGAATCTATCCAAACACTTAACTTGCCATCTCGTGCCAGTAAAACCCCCTCAACAAAGAAACATAGGCCCAACTTGGAGGCATCTTCAACTACAGTGCAATTTTTTAAAGCAGCCTCCAAATGCATTATCTTCACTATTTCTTCATCATTAAAGTACTCCTAGATTAAGCGGTCACTAGTCAAGTGTTTCTTCAAATCAGTCTCAGATGGCCTGGAACTGAAGTTCAACCCCGTAACCAAAGAAAACTCACCTCTACCAAATCTACAGGGTCTAGATCCCAAATGAAATTGCAACTCATCCTCTTTGATGCACTGGATCTTGCACAACATTAATTGATGTATGAGAGATGCAGAGAAGTCTAACTTCTCAGCAATGAAAAATTGTTTGAAAGGGGATTCCTTCACCCTTTCTATCAACCCAAACTCCTTAAACTTGTCCTTCATTATTTTAAAGTAACCATTACCCCTATATGTGACTCGACCAGGAAAGTGATCTGTCAAGGGAAAAAGAAACTTCGGCATCTGCAAAAAATAAAAATAAAAATAATACAGTTAAACAAAGTCACGTGAAAACCCCATCAATAAACATACACGAACCATCGAACTACTATCGATTACCCATCTAACTACCCTAGTGCATGCATTGAACCACCATCAAACCCAACATAAAACTCAATCCATCGAGCATGCATTGAACCCAACATAGAACCCAATCCATCGAGCATGCATCGAACCCCCATCGAGCATGCATCTAATTTCTTAGGTTTAAACCTGGAACCCATAATTGGCCACCCGATCGAACCAACATCGAACCCCTAAGGCCTACCCTATCGAACCAACATCGACCACCATCGAACCCAACAAATACCCAACCCATCAAGCATGCATCGAACCCCCATCGAGCATGCATCGAACCCCCATCGAACATACATGAAACCCACAGAATCATAAACCTAGAACCCCAAATGACCTAACCTATCAAACCCAATCGAGCATGCATCGAACCTAAACTTGGTACCCTTAACGACTTAACCTATCGAAGCCCTATCGAGCATGCATCGAACCACCATCGAAGCCCCGTCGAACCACCATCGAGCAACCTTGCCAGACCCACAAAAATCCAAGACTTCACTCTCAACAAACCCACACTAATCCATACCCAAAACAAACCAGATTCAAACCCAAAACTAGACACAAACACACAACAATCCTAAAATATAACACTACAAACACAAATTCAATGTAATAAAAAATAAGAGCTTACCTTTGTTTTGGGTATGGAGAAACTCATGGAGATGGAGAAACTCGAACCTAGAGGCCCTGGGTTTTGGATGAGCTTGTGAAGGGGAACAACAGACACAGACAGACGACGAGAGGCAAGAGGGAGAATCTTTGAGGCGAGAGGCGAGACGGCGAGAGGGACTGAGGGCTTCGACGGTGGCAGCAGCGCGGCTTCGACGGGGTTTCGACGGGGTTGGGTTTTGGTTAGTTGGTCGGTCGGGGGGAGATGAAGGGAAGGAACCGAGAGAGTTTGAGAGAGAGAAAGGAGAATCAAAATGGATTGGGGGGAATTGTGACAGGGGCATTTTGGGTACTAGCAAAACTTTTGGCATTATTTTGTAATGATAAAAATGCCTAGCATTATTTTGAATTATACCACCCCATTAAGCATAAAAAGTCAAATTTCCCTTTATAAAGGGAGAGTTTTACAATTTACAAAAATATCATTAGTGTTTTACAGCTAATAAGACAAAAAAAATATAGATGGTCAATTGTCTTTAATGCGTAATAGATGTTTTGGAGCAGTGTGCCATGTTAGAGGCGTGCTTATTGGGAAGAGGCACGTCACAAGCGTGCATCTGGGGAAGATGTGTGTTAAAGGTGTGCTAGATAAGATCTTGCAGAGTATCAGTGGGATCTCTGGGAATTTACTATTCACTCATTCTCATGAAGACATTCACCTATTCTTGTGATTCCCTTTCTCGCGGGGTCTTCTAATGATGCAAGGTGAACCTCCTATGATGTTCTTGTGAAATACATGCAAATTGTCTTCTTGTTTGAAGCCTAGCGATCACACTTCATGCCTTTTATCTCACCATTAGTCTTATTGGTTTGGCTTATCGAATTTATATTACGAGATCTTGAGACTAATTAATTTACGAACAAGATGTTTTTTCATGAGGAGTGTTTTTTTAACGCGAGTGATTGAGCTGGCTTCTGGCCATCGATTCTTCTCTCATTGATTTCCTTCCTTGTGCGATTTTTGTCTTGAGGCCAAGTTACTTTTCTGTGATGATGAAGGACTTGGGCGACTTTTTGAGTATTTAATGAATGCGCTTTTCTCTCAGCGCATTGTAGTTAAAATTCTTGCCTGATGAAGCATAAGCAAGCATACGGTTGTCTCGCTTGAGTCCAATTTTGGATTTTATGACTTTACGCTATGAGTTCTTGTGAGAAATCTAGGCTTCTTTACAATGTTGTAGAGAAGTACATTTATCTTTGTAGGACCCAATGAACACTTTTTTTCTTTCTGATATTTTTTGGGTTCAACATAAGCCCTATGGACCTGCTTAAGGCTTCCACAGGGCTTGTGTTGAAATTTAACAAGTCCAGGAATTCTTGACGAATTTTTGGGAAAATTTGTGTTATTGGAGAGCTTGAGAGAGATTTGAGAAGTGTGACCAAGCCTCACAACTCCAAAAATTACAGGTAATAGTGTAGGCTATTAGGCTTGACCAATAATATTATACTTATTTTAAACACATCAATTAGAGCCCAAAGACAACACTGCCTCTACTGGAGCTAGCAACATATCGCCTGTTGTAGGCAGCTTAGCCAAGCTTGTCTTATGCGACATGTCGCGTAATATGGTGTGACATGTCTCTTACAAGCTAGCCAACCACTGCATTTTCATGCCAAATAATCAACTCCAAATATTCCTAAACTTTTTGGGATGCTTAGATATCTCATTATATCAATTTAGATCCAAAAAATCATTTATAAATGCCTACAACAAAAGCTCAAATTTTACACCTCAATTATGTGAAATTATTAAGTGTTTTACACCACATTATGTAAAATGACTTAGCTTTGTATTTAACCAATCATAACATTTCCTCCGTCATATTTTGAAAAAGTGGCTAGTTTTTTAATTTTTGTAAATATGCTTCCAATTTATTAAGCTTTTCGTTGCAATGTCTGAAAATCTTTGTGTTCCATTAAGACGAAGCTTTTTTTTTCCTTCCATTCTAGTTATCAATAATTGGCTACCATCATCTCTAATGATTTCAAACTAAGCCTTCTCAACCACATTTTTTCCTAATTTTGGGAAAGAGATACACCATTCTTGATATCCACTATTTCCTTTATAAAGCCACCATTATACCTTTTATTTTTCCATGTAAAGTGACCACTCGGTTAACCAATATCAATGCCCTTAGAGTCCCTTGTAAATGTTTGAAGAATTTTGGTGTCCATGGCCACCCTTCTATTTTTTTTTCCTATATTCAATCAAATTTAAATCCCAAACACCAGTCAAGGGTACTCCACATTATCCAATTTGTGCTTCATATTACTATAGAATGAATTTTTTTTTTATTTTCATATGGAGGCCCAACGTGCATATTATGGTCTAAACTTTAATGCCTAATCATCCCAAACCTCTGATTCAATCACACCATTCATCGAATTAACCATTTTTATTTTGAACCTAAGTCTTTATATTAAGGTGAATGCTAGGAATGGTGCCTTAAAAAATATGTAGTGGACATTGTTTTTATGAAATAAATAAAAAAAAAATAGATTTTTACATGTGTTATTATTTGAAAAATATTATAAATATATCGAAAATTCCTAAATTTATTAATGTGACTACAATCTAGTATTGGTACGAAATGATTAAAATTTTAGGGAATGAATTTAAAACTGTTCACAGTAAACTAAAGTTAATAAGGAATCATTAGATTAATTACTGTAAGTGCGCTTTGCTAGTATTATGAATATAAGTGATCTAGATTTGGATCACATATGTATGATGAGATTATACAGAATTGGAGCCAATATGTTTGTTAATACTTTATTAAATATTGTTTATTATAAAGAACTAATTAAACATAGCAACTGAAGATCATATAAAAATTGATCTAAATACTGAAATTATTATGAACTCGTGGTTATATTATTTGGGTCATTCGATTCCCTCGTTAGGGTTTATCTGAATGATCAAGCTAAAAAAATTTGTTCTTGAGGCTCATTGATATGAGTGGCTGGGGACATAATATACATATATGGAATCTATACCTTATTTTTCAAGAATTAAATAATGATTCACTTCAGGGTTAATATTTGGGACTGAATAGTGTTGGTATTAAATATGTAAATAAAAGTGTGTAGTAGAAGGTGCATTGCAAAAAAAATTCTTTTTACTACCGAGCCAGGAGTAATATATGTATGTATATATTAAATAAAACACTATAAAAGATGGATCCAGATCTAATACCTCTTGTAACCTAACAAATATCATCTATATCTATTAGTATATAATAAGGAACATCCAATCTACAAGATTGAACCAAGATCCACACTACGATCTTCCACGCAAATCATCAACACACAAGGACTTGTGTGGACACTTAAGATGATATAGAAAATATAGACTCTCATGATATACTCAACACATGAGATCAAAAGTGGTTTGAGAAGGAGAGAGACTAAGAGAATGTATCATTCTTTTTCAGACTTTCTCTAAAAATTGAATATTGTGTCTCTGAAAATCACGATACATTTGATTTCATAAACCTAAAATATCTATCAATGTAGACTCAATCAATAACTGATTAGGCTTATATTTAATTATTCAATCAATATTTTAATCAAATCAAAATATATCTTTTAAATAGTATTTTAATAAATAAAATAATTCAAATTATAACATTTAAAATTTGAACGATTCAAAATTGGTTCCGGCCTAGTGACTGGGCGTGTGACATTATGTGGTACTCCCCAATCTTTTTAATTTATTTATATAATTAATAAGATAAAATATGTATATCTTAAAATAATTTTTTTTTTTCAAAAATACATAAATACCAGTTAATTCAAAATTAACTTTAACTTATAAAATCTACATAATTTACTATCTTATAATAAATTAATATCATACTCTCTTAGTATTAATTAATCCAAACTCAATTAATATTATCCTCAACTAATATATAGTTTTCAAATAGAACATATTAGTTAAATTAATCAATTAATTAATTACACATAATTATCACATAATTATATCTTTAACCTAGAAAAATTAATTCCTTGCAATTTTACTTATTTCTTAATTTATTTTGTCAATACCACTCATGCCCTATACAATGTAGTATAGAGGTGACTTGGGAACCATATACTTATAATACTAAGCTCCAATAAACCAAACTACTTAATTAAATAATCTTATTTATTAAGTCCATTATTACTCCACTATAAATATGGAACTGAACTCTTAGTAATTATAGAATTATATTTACATAATTATTTAAAGTAGTACATTCATACAATCACTTCATATAGTCCTGTTATGCAATTATTGGTTCGTTAATTAAAGTTGGTAAAAAATTATTGTTTGACCATTCTAATTACCTCTTGTTCCTTAAGTATCACTAGTGAATAGTTAATTTATAATCATATTATAAATTTGAGATCAATAACTATTCACTTCTAGAACTACCCCTTAAGGGAACCGATATTCGATCCTTTTAGGAAAGCTTGGATTCCAGATCTTGTAAGATTATGTTCCCAGCCATTCATGATTGTGTCTCTAGCCTCATTTTTCTAAGAGACCTTGACGAGTGAATCAAAAGACCTAACAAACAAGAACTAGAGTTCATGACTACTCAGGATTTATAATGATCTACACATGATCATCATATTGATATGAATTAAATCTTTATGGCAAAGAGTATGATCATAAAGAAATTACTCACATCAGTCCAGTCATATATAATATAATTATATAAAGTACATTCACTAAGATGTCTATCTATATCAGCTATTCAGATCTAGATCACATGTACTACAAAAATATTTAGTGAATCGTACTAGCACCAATTCATTAAAGATTCCATACTTTAATATGATGCTAACTATTTTATTCATAATATATGATCTTAATCCTCTTGTACTCATACTTTCATTAATGAATATGAAATTTTCTTATATTTAAATAATTATTCAGTAATAATTCAAACATTCAATTATAGGAAAAACATTGTTTTATTTAATTCTAAAATAAATTATCTTTACACATGCTTTTACGGTATCAACTCTAACAAATAGTTGTTGAACTCAAATTCATAAATCAGTTTATTAATAAATTGTTCAGCAGTAAAACTAATAGTACTTAAGGATAAAGAGATAATATAAGTAGATATTATTAGTAACTAAATCTGATATGAATGAAAAATCATCTCATATTTGAGAACTCTCACTGATAGAGAAAATATTGTATTATTTTCTCTCTAAGAAAACCTAATTTTCTTTAAGCCTATTCACAAGATCTCATATGTTGAGTGCAACTTGTGAATCACAAAAATAAACCCATTGTTTCTTTTTGTGCCTACATAGGCCTTGGGATGTAGAGAATAGTTCAAAAGATCGTGGTTTGAGTTCTTGAAGAAAAGCTTGGATTGGATGTTCGCTTATAAATGCTAAATAATAGCAAGGACATTTAATAAATCCTTAACTTGTTAGTTCTCCTTACTCTATATATTTATGATTAATGTAGCCTAAAACTTATTATGCGTTTCTGCTATGCATATTGGAAAACTATTTCTAACATCAAAACCTCCTACAAGCCTTACTGCTAGAATTAAAAAATTCTTCTCCTCATTCATTTACTAACTCCTAACATTTCTACCTCATTAAAATTTGTCTCCTTAGGCAAAATACAACCAAGATTGTATTTTCCTTGATCATAGGGAAACCTTGATCATAGGTTTCCCTACAAATATGAGAGTCATGATGAAAACATAAATCAATTTGGGGTAAGCAAAAACGATGCCAAAATTACACTAGAAAAGCTAATAAACAATTTTGAGTGTTGAACCATAGGGAAACCTAATATAGTACCTATGATCAAGGAAAATCATTACTCAATTTGTTATGATTGCAACATTCAAATTTGGGTAACTGAATTTAGTACATTAAAAATATTGAATAGCTCTTTCCTAATCTACAAGTTGGACTGATCAACATTAAAGAAGGTACTAAATGCTAATAAATTCATATTGCATTCTTTCTTCTATTGGTTGAGCTTTTGATGGTTATTTCTAGAGCATACTTTCAAAAGCTAATCATCTCGTGTACTATAAATCATCTTTATGGACAAGATTGGTAACAAATTTTTATACATGTTCATCCACCTTCTTGATATTCAATGATGTGTGTCTCAAGCACTACCCATCTTGTCAATTCTACATGAGCACTCTTTCGCTCTTAGGTGAACATTTGTTCTCGCCAGTTTCATTTACACCAAGGCATCATTTTTCTTCTTTAATTTTCTTCTAGAGGTTCTTCTTTAACAAAGTCCTTGCTCATGCTTGCACAATGAAGGCTTTTTTATCACGTCATTGGTCCTAGCCATTTCATGCAAATGAAACAAACAGATTAGCATGAATAAAATGATTGTATAATTTTTGTACATAGGTTGTGCTCGAGGCATTACAATATTGTGGAAATACTCGAGCTTTCTTTTTGTTGATCCTGTATGAAGTCATGAGCAGTAGAGTACTCCTCCAGTGTTGATTAGAATCTCTATTAACCCAATAATTAAATCGTTCTTACATGATGCACCTTAATGATTCAATCACACTTACAAGTGACTTCTTAGAAACCACAAGCACAATGGCAATTCAATCTTGCTTATAAGTGTTGTGTGGTTCAAGGTGATTCAATCCCATTTACAAATAAAAATTTTACAATTCAATCATACTTACAGATGAATTCTTAGGAACCATGAGCACAATGAAGATTCAATCATATTTACAAGTTGTGTACCCCACGACAATTGACTTCCATCACAAATGGATATCAGTAGTCATTTATTCCCAAACATTCGCAAGTTATTAATAGGAATTCTCTTTAAATCCAGATGCCTTATCCTCTTAAGGTTTCACCTATGGTAGGGGCCAAACATATTGTGCAAGGTACCCCTCTAAATTAGGTACTCAATCTCAACATGTATATGTCTAAACTTGTGGAACCTGCAGAACTTAGTGGTATCATTCCTTCCCCATTCCTACCGTGGGGAGGAATTCAAGTGGGTAATCATCTAGTAGTGATAATGATGTTCTCATGGGTCTTGACCAAGTAAGTGTAGGTTATGTAGAGAGGTTCATTTTGGGTTTTGTCATTTTCCAATTTTCTTCATTTGTAACCACCTAACTGTAATGTTGGTTAAATACATGGTGAAATTGGTTAGATATGAAGATGTGCAAAAACCATAACAATTTCACTAAAGTCAACATGTGAGAGTACACATGAGCACAATGGTGATTCCATCAAATTTACAAATTCTGTACACCACGATGATTGACTTCCATTACAAATGGATATTAGTAGTCATTTATTCAAAAGCACTCAGAAGTTATTCATCGGGACCGTACAATGACGTGTTTTTGGCTCCAAAATTCAAATCAAAATTCTCGGTTCTCATTGGTTGAGTCTAATTTGGGTTCCTATACTATTTAACTGGTTCATTTGAGTTAATTGGTGAATCGATCACTCACCTCTCTAGCCTTCAAGATTACTAGTTTTCTCCAAGATCTTCATCAAGAAAGCTTGACTTTGATGAAGAATCAAGGCTTGTGAATTCCAATCTCATTCCATTGTAGTAGCTTCAAGCAATCTCAAGGAGGAGGCTAACAAATCTTCATTTGAGTCAAGCCTTGGTTTCAATTTGTGGTTTACATAAAATCATAAACTTGTGATTTTATGTATCAAGGTTCTTCAACAACAAATTTCAATTCTACTACTTATTTATTTGAGTTTTATTCTTTGTAATTTTCTTCAATTAGAGTTTAGATTATCATTGTTTATTACTTTGAGTTATAACATACAAAACAAGGTTTATAGCCTTAAATCTCCAACAATAAAAAATATCTATCTCTAAATATAATTTTTGTATCAAAGTTTGTCTATCTCTAAGGTTTATTTACTACCCAAAGCTATGGAAGAAAGCTCATCAATCTCAGCCCTCAAGTTCAGGTTTCAAGATCTAGTGCGACTAGATAGATTTGATGGCTCAAATTTTATTCGTTGGCAAGACAAGATCAAGCTTCTTCTCACAACTTTTAAGGTGCACTAAATCCTTGACAAAGATTTGAAGACTTTGGAGGCTCCAAAGGATGATGATACTTAAGAAATGATCAAGGAAACGAAGAAAATGGAAGAAGATGAGCTCATATGTAGAGGCCACATACTCAATGCTCTACCAGATTGTCTTTATGATCTCTACACAAACAATACATCAGGAAATGAGATTTGGGAAGCTCTTGAGAAGAAGTACCGAAAGGTACCGAAAAATTCCTCATAACTTAATACATGGAATTTAAATTCTTCGATGGTAAACACTTACTCCCCCAAGTACATGAGCTTCAAGAGATTGTGAATGAGTTATCTACTTTTAAGATAACATTTTTGGGGCCCTTCATTATTGGAGGGTTATAGTCAAGTTACCTCCATCTTGGAGAGGCTATAGAAAGAAAATCCTCCATAAGAATGAATAGATATCTTTGGAAGAGATCCAAAAGCACCTAAGGATTGAAGATGAGTCTCGGTCTAGAGAAAAGTGTATGGAAGAGTCGAATGTTGGGACATCCAAGGCAAACGCCATAGAGAAACTCTCTCAATCCAAAGGGAAGGCCCACAAGAAACACCAATCAAAGAGGGATACTAATCTAGCCCCTAAGAAGAATGAATGAAAATTCAATGGTAGAATGAATGAAAATTCAATGGTGTGAGAGGCCCTTGCTTTTTTGTGGCAAGAGTGGCCATATGGCTAGAGAATGCAAGTATTGAAAGTCCCACAACCATGGATCCAAGGTCAACATAACCGAAGAGGAGTTAGTTGCTACCTTGAGTGAAGTGAATGCCATCCAAGGGAAAGTGCAAGGATGGTGATATGACATTTGTGCCACCATTCATGTAACTTATGATAGAGAGATCTCCAAAACCTTTGAAGAGTCAAAGGATGGCCATGAGATCCAAATGGGTAATGAGCATAGATACAAGGTGTTGGGCAAGGAGAATGTTGATCTCTACTTCACATCTGGAAAGAAGGTTTTTTTAACCAATGTATTGTATGTTGTGGATAAGAGTAGGAATCTTGTGAGTGGGCAATTGTTGAGAAAACCAGGCATCAAAGCGGTGTTTGAGTCCAACAAGCTAATTTTATACAGGGGAACTACTTTGTGGGGAAATGGTACTTTGTGATGGAATGATAAAATTGTGTACCAAAGACTCAAGTTTTGATAATATTTCATGCTCTTCTTCGTCTTATATGCTTGGTTTTGATTCTATTACTTTGTGGCATAATAGATTGGCTCATATAGGTTATAGTAGAATCAAAAGAGTTATCAAATGTGGTTTAATTGTATAAAATGATGTTAAGCATGATAAATGTTAATTATTTCTTAAATCTAAGATGATAAAGAAACTTTATCCAAGTGTTGAACGAGAAACTAACTTGATATATTTGATACATAGTGATTCATGTGAATTGAATGGAATAATTACTAGAGGTGGAAATATGTATTTTATTACCTTTATTGATGATTGTTCCATATTCACATATGTGTACTTGCTTAAAAATAAGGATGAGGCCTTGAGCATGTTTAAAATCTTTAAATCTGAAGTTGAAAATCAATTGGAAAAGAAAATTAAAGTGATTAAAAGTGATAGGGGAGGAGAACATTTTTCCCAAGAATTCAATATATTTTGTGAGATGCATGGTATAATACATGAATGAACAACCCCTTATTGTAATGTCCCGAATTCTCCGATGTGGTTTAATGGCAGGATTAGTAGGTCGGGAGGGCCATACTTGTTTAATTATGCCATTAAATGATATTATGCATGTATATGTGAATTATATTATAATATGATGTTAAATGCATGCATGTGGGTCCACGTTTTAATTACAGGGGTGTGATGGTAATTTGGCCCGTTGAAGGTATAATTGTATATTTGTATGCATGTCGGTGATATATGTTGAGACCACATTATAATGTGGGTTTGTTCGAGCTATTCGACATGACACGATCTTGGAATATTGATTAGTGGTCTAGTCACAACATGTTTAAGTTCGAGGCTCGGGATGAGTCTCGGGGTGATTTTAATGATTAGAGCATTACCGGGAATTAAAGGGTAACGAGATGTGAATTATTGGTGTTTGAGATTATCGAGAATAGCGGGAATTGGAGAGCATTAATTATAATTAACGAGATAGGTGGAAAATACCAATTTTGCCCTTGGGAGCCTTTAGAAACCTTAAATTGACCTAGGGGTATAATGGTCATTTCACCCCTAGGATAGATATCACCATTTTGGCTGAGAAGGAGGTAGAAAAAACAGAGTAAGTTTCTAAGCCTTCCCGTATCTTCTTTCTCCTTCACTTTCTTTGTGATTTTTGAACCATTCTTGAGGATTCAAGCTTGGGAAGCAAGCCTTGGAAGTTTGGGAGTGTGTTCCTCCATTGAAGAGCATCATAAGCTGAGCTTTGGGTAAGTTTCTAACCATAGAATTCCCTGGTTTGCCCTGTTTTAGTTCTGTTTTGCAGCTGTGATTTCTAGGTTGAGATTTCTAGGTTGGGAGTTTTGGCTAGGGTTCCTATGATTGGGATGTTTGAGGTATGTTAGGATGGTTTTTGGGTTCATTTGGCACCAAGAATGGGATTTGGAAGATTTGGAATCAGGTGGGAATCGAAGGAGATGAAGAAGGTCGTTTCAGGGGATTTCGGGTCTGGAGGTAGCGCTATAGCGCCCACCCTAGGGCGCTACATCGTTACTCAGGGGGCAATTGGGCGTGCTGGAGGTTCCGAGAATAGCATTGGGGCGCTAGGGGTCAACGCTGTAGCGCTACCCTGTTCCTTCAAAGTCCCGTTTTGAGTGTTTTTAAGGGTTTTTGACTTGGGGTTTCATTCCTTAAGGCCCGGGATCGAATCTACTCACCGTGTGGGCATGTTTTGGGGTCCCGAGAGTGGTGCTTAGGTTAAGACCCTTTCATTGTGGATTCTCATTAATGGAGGTTATAATTGGTTGTGATTAGGTAACCGCTAAGGAACCCAAAGATCGATCGTTCTCAGGAGTTGCTATTATAATATTTTCCGCTCGAACCTGAGGTAAGAAAATTGCACCCCATGTATATGACATGTATGATAGTTTTTGAGGCATGCTGGTTGATGAATTTGGACATGGATTGCATATTAAATGCTAGTGAATATTGTTTACTTGTATATGGCAATGACTAGTCAGGGACACTGACGTAAGAGTTAGAACCGGCATAAGCGTCCTGAACGCAGGGCTGAATGAAGATTAGATCTAATCGATATCAGTGTTGAATGGCTCTAAGGCATTAACACTGGACCGACCCTAAGGTCGATGAACTTATAAGCGCTTGGCTAGTCTAAGACTAGTTACTGAGAGCCAGGGCGTAAGGCCCAGGTGATTGCTTGTCACATGGCTAGGGAACGATGTTCCAGGGTTATGACTCTATGGTCATGAGGAAGGTTATGTTGGTGACTAGTCACCATGCACCTATCATGTTTAAGCTAATGAAAGGTTTACTTATCTGTTGAGCCCCGGTGACCCTATCGTCACAAGGCTGAAGGGAGTTATTCCCAATTTAATGACTTTTGCGACTGTCACCTATCTGTGTTTAGACTGATGGTCCTGAATGATTATTATGATCATTGTTGATATTATATCATGCTTTATTGTGTTTTCTTGTTGGGCCTAGGCTCATGGGTGCTATGTGGTGCAGGTAAAGGGAAAGAAAAGCTCACCCAGCCTTGAGTGGAGAGCTTAGGTGGTGATGTGTACATATGCGGCCGCTTGACCACCACAGCCAAGGAGTTCTTAGAGGGACTAGGGGGTTTACCCTATTTTTGCCGCTTAGGCCGGCGGGGTTGTAAATTTGAAACAATAGAGGCCATTTTGAGTTGTAAATGTTTTGAATATCTCATGAGCAGTTATATACTTAATAAAATATATCCTTTCCTTTTATTGTTTTTCACCTTAACCTGTTAATAACACTTAGAACACGTTTTTAACCAAAGGACTCGGGTAGTGGGTCAAATTTTTGGTTCACCGATCACCGTAACTGTTCTGGGGTAACCAGGGCGTTACACTTATACACCCGAACAAACTGGTATAGCAGAAAGAAAGAATAGAACATATGTTGAAAATGATATGCTATTACATGCAAAATTTAGTTTTGCATTATGGGGAGAAGACTTGCTTACTGCTTGTCATATTCTAAACCAGATTCCTCTAAAAAATAATCAAATTTCACCATAAGAGATATGGAAAGGAAGGAGGCCTAACGTAGGGTATCTCAAAGTGTGGGGTTACTTGCTTATTGCAAGAGCACGAAGCATAAACGGACCAAGTTGGGTCCAATGGCCATCAAATGTGTGTTTGTAGGCTATGCCTCAAATAGAAAGGCCTATAGGCTATTAGACATTGAATCTAATGTCTTTGAGAATTTATTGTTTAGGGACAATAAGCCTCAAGAACCAATCTCATTAGAAGGAACTCTAGAAGAGTTACCTTCAAGGATTGTAGAGCAACCTATATTACCTAGTAGAAGCTAAAGGCTTAAAGAGAGTGGTTCACAAAATAAAACCTTTCAGGTGGAGACTCTTTGCCTAGTAGAGGAAAACCACAAGGGAGACACTTAGAAGTATCCTATGGTACTTCAAGTGGAGGATGATCCTAAAACTTTCCAAGAAGCTATGTCCTCAATGGATTCTAAATTTTGGAAAGAGACAATCAATGATAAGATTGATTCAATTATATCTAATCACACTTGGGAGATTGTTGATCTACCACAAGGATCAAAACCAATAGGTTGCAAGTAGGTATTACGAAGAAAATAAAACACTAATGGGACCATTCAAGCCTATAAGGCAAGGTTGGTGGGCAAAGGGTTTAGACAAAAAAAAGTCATAGAATATTTTGATACTTATGCACCGGTAGCAAGGACAACATCTATAAGATTTTTGGTTGACTTATCATCAATACACAACCCTATATGTTCATCAAATGAATGTCAAAACGACATTCCTAAATGATAACCTCGATGTGGAGATGTACATGGAACAACTGGAAGGGTTTGTTCTAAGGGGAAATGAGCATAAGGTGTGTGTGTAAGCTTGTTAAATCATTAAATGGTTTAAAACAGGTGCCAAAACAATGGTGTGAGAAGTTTGATGAAGTCATAGTTTCAGATGGGTTTAGACACAATAATGCGGACAAGTGCTTATACTCTAATACTTGTGATGACTATGTCATCCTAGTGTGTCTATATGTTGATATTAAGTAATGAAATGGAAGGCATAATAGAAACGAAGAGCTTTCTATCTTCTAACTTCAAGATGAAGGACCTTGGAGTGGTTGATACCATACTAGGTATCAAAGTTAGAAGAAATGTGGATGGGTATGCCTTAGGTCAAGCTCATTATCTTGACAAATTTCTTGACAAGTTTGGTCATCTTAATATCAAAGAGGCAAACAGACCCTTCGATTCGAGTCTAAAGTTTGAAAAGAATGAAGAGAGAGTGGTGGCTCAACTAGAGTATGCAAGTGTTATTGGGAGCTTGACGTATGTCGCACATTGTACTAGAGCGGACATTATATTTGCGGTTAGTAAACTAAGCAGTTTTACTAGCAATCAAAGTATCATACATTGAAAGGTCGTGGAAAGAGTATTGGATACTTTAAAAGGAACAAGGAGTTATGCCTCCAATATTCTAAATTTTCTAAGAAACTTGAGGGATATTCCAACGCAAGTTGGATATCCGGTATAGGAGATAATCTCTCTACAACTAGTTGGGTGTTCACCTTTTGTGGGGGTGTTGTTTCTTGGGGATATAAGAAACAAAGATGTATATGTCACTCAACCATGAGTTTGAGTTTGTAGCTCTAGCAGACACTGGCAAAGAGGCCAATTGGCTAAAAGATCTCATGTCG
The DNA here is from genome assembly GCF_963169125.1 of Humulus lupulus. Lineage (NCBI taxonomy): Eukaryota > Viridiplantae > Streptophyta > Magnoliopsida > Rosales > Cannabaceae > Humulus > Humulus lupulus. Next base: position 98,670,758 of record NC_084793.1, read on the forward strand.
GAGATATCGAAAACAATTGTTGATGTATCGACGATTTCAATACATTGTGATGATCAAGACATTTTGACTAGAGCTTACAACAAGATATATAATGGGAAGTCTAGACATATATGTCTAAGACATGACTATGTGAGGGAATTGAATTATAAGAGTGTCATATCAATTTCATAAGTCAAATCTTGTGAGAACTTATCGGATCCGTTTACCAAACCTCTAGGGAGAGATTTGGTGAGCTCCACAAATAGGGGGATGGGACTAAAACTGATTGACCAATAGATTCCCCAATGATGGCAACTCAACTCAAAACTTGTATACATCAAGTGTAGAGTTCAATGGATAAGAACAAGTCATTGATAAGGGAATAGTTACAACATTAAAGACTTAAAAGTCCCATCTAGGATGAGTTAATGTTGGTTGCTACTGGGCATGGGGGTTAACCCATAGGCTTTTAATGAAATCCAGTTGAAGAGCAACAAGCATCTCTAAAGATAACAAAGATGTTGTAAGAATTTCACCTATGTGAACCTAGAGGTGGTGCCGCCTCTCAAGAGAGTGGGAGTTTTTCTCCAAATTGTTAATGAATGGATTAAGGACAAGGCCATAAAAGTGCTAAGCACGAAAAGTGAGAAATACATGAGTAATAAGTTAGAGGTGTGTAAGACATTACATGTAACGACCCAAATTCACTAATAAGGCTTAAGGGCCTTGATTAGTGTGCCTGGATGGCATATTGGGAATTATGTGTGATTTTAATGATTAAGATGCATGATTATGATTTAAAGCATGTTATATGACTATGTGTGTTATGTTATGTGATAATTATGCTATGTGATTTGTACCACGTGGGTGTGGTGATATCAATGTGATGCACGTGCTGAGACGGTCCTAGAAAGCTAGATAATGGTAACTGGTGATTTGGTAACTTGTGTAACTGTTAGTAACCATAGAGAGTAACAGGTTTTGTTGGAAAAGTGGTAGAATTGTAATGTTAGTAAAAAGACAAGTGTTCCCTTGAGGTTTAGTTAGGAAGGGATATTGGTGGAGGGATAAAGTGGTCTTTTGGCAGTGAATAGATGAGCTTCAGCTGAGAAGAAAAGTTAGTCACGTATAACACTTAGGAAGTTGATTTATGTTGAAATTGGAGGAAAATCTAGAAGAAAAGAGAAGAAGAGGGAAGCTGAAGTTGGGAGACCTAAGAAGAGAATTTTGATGATTTAAGGCAATTAAGCTAAGCCTAGGCCAAGGTTACTCAGAGGTAAGGGTCTATCTATGATTTGTTTAAGTTTCAAATCTAGTTTTTGGAGGATAAGCATGAATCGAAGTAAGTTAGTGGCTGGTTTTGCATGAATTCAGAGTTGGAATAATCAAAAGAGAAGGTGATTTGAAGCTAGAGTTGAGGAGAATTCAAGCTGGGTTCTTGACTGAGGTAAGAGTGTATCCTGTTTAATTTTCGTAGCTGTTATGGATTAAGAATCTAAAGGGTTTGGTTTGCACTTTTCTCAAGTCTTGGTTTAAGTGTTTGAGTCTGAAATTTAAGTGTGAATTCTGTGAATGGTTGTATAATTGAGCTAGATTGTTTGTAGGTTGTTGAAAGGTTTATTTGGGGTTTTGAGTTGGTTTTGGGGATTAGGTATGAGTTTGGGGTGATTTGGAGTGATTTGGGTTCGGGAAAAACGCAGGGGAAAACCTAGATTTCTGGGCTCGCGAAGGAGCGCCGCGGCGCTTTTCTTGCGCGCCGTGGCGCGAGGCTGTTTCTGGGCAGAGCAAGTTCTCTAACTTGCTGGGCGCCGCGGCGCTAGGCCAATTTCAGGACATGGGATTTTGCAATTTTGAGCCTTTGCTCCGGGAGTTCGGGGGATGTCTTCGGTGCATTGTTTTAGAGATTTGGGGAATTCCGAGAGTGTGAGATTGGTTCCGGGAAGTAGTTTTGGATTGGTTAGTGACAAAGGATGTTTCATTTGTGTTGTGATTAGGTCTTTGGAGAGGCTCGGGGTAGAGGACCGTGCTCGCGGCTTCGTGCCATTGGAAGCTAGTGAATTGAAAGGTAAGAAAACTGCACCCGGATAAATGTTTGTGATGGGACTAAGTGCTCCCGAGAATTGTGTCGTGTCAATGTTGGTATCACGCCATGGGACATGTAAAAGCGGCCTAAGAGTGCCATACATGATATTAGCGCACAGGGCGCGAATTGGCCACTGGTAGCCAAGAACTACAGGATAACGGAGGGAGCAACCTGAGAGCGCTAGCCCTGGTTATCATTTGTGAACTGTACATGTTATGAATTGATATGCTTAGTATGTGGAATACTTGATGGTACTGACTGATTATATGGTTGAGATTATGTGATGCAATATGAGATATTGACTTGTCTGCTAATTTCTTATGCTCTACTATTGTTGTGTTTTCTTGCTGGGCCTTGGCTCACGGGTGCTACGTGGTGCAGGTAAAGGCAAGGGAAAACTGGACCAAGCCTGAGGTGGAGAGCTCCGAGGTGGAATGTACATAGCCAGCGGTTCGACCGCCACGGTCGAGGAGCGGACCAGGACATGGATCACCTAACTGCTTGTTTTGCCTTAGTATGGCCGGTTGTTGTACATAAATCTTGTGTCTTTTGTAAACGGTCTTTGAACTTAATATTTTTGGGATCCCATGTAACAGATAATGCTTATTAATGAAAACATGGTTTTTGAGACCAAAACGCTTTTAACCCTAGTTCCTTTATAGTTTCAATAACACGATTTTATTCAAATGACTTGATTAGCAAGTCTGGCACTTTATAAACACACAGTGTAACGGTCTTGGCTATCTAGGGCGTTACATTACAAGTTATTATCACTAGGAATGTGAGTTTCAATCTATTAAGAATACCTTAGCATTTCAGTAGAAGATTTGAGTGTTTTCACTAAGATAAAGTTCATACCCAAAAGGTTGTTGGTATTAAATGAGAAAAATCATAATACATAGCGGAATATGATATTTTATAATTTATTAATACCAGCCAGGATCATACATATATAGATATATTAAATAAAACATAAAAGGAATATAGACTACCTCTCGTAGCCTATCAAGTGTCATTGAATCTTTTCGTATAAATAAACGATCTTCTTATCCTTTCTAAAAGTTCACACCTTAGTCTTCCAAGCCAATCCTCAAACAAACAAGGACGTGTGTGAGCATGTAGGATTCAAAGGTTGATTTAGAATCTCTAGATATACTCAACACATGAGATCTAGAGAGGTTTGAGAAGAGAAATGCTATAGAAATTTCTAGAATTTCAGGTTTAGGAAATTCTATCGTTTCTTTCTTGAGAGAGTCTAACATTCAAAAACAACTTATTAAGCTACTTCTGAAAGTATTGTTTCTTTCACGTTTGTTAAGATAATTAACTAATTTAATTAATCTTTATTTTGTTTAAAATAAAATTGATCATTTATATTATTTTAATTATTTAATTTAAATCATATTTAAAAAGACTAATTAAATAGATTAATTAATTTTAAATTCAAAATTCAAATCCCAAGGATAGAAAATATCCCTGGGTGGCGCTCCCTGATTTTTCTCATTTGTTTATTTAATTAATATTTAAAATAATATATTTATCCAAAAATAAATATCAGTTAATTCAAAATTAACATTATCTTAAAATATCAATTTTAAATAAATAAATAAATATCTCATAATAAGATAATTATTAATCTATCTATATTTTAATCCAAATATGATTAATATTTATTTTAACATATAGTTTTTCAAAATAAAAACTATACAGTTAAATAATTAATTAGTTCACAATTAATTAATTACCCAATAATTATCACATAATAATGCCCTAACCCCGAAAAATTAATTCATTTGCAATTAAGTCATTCTCTCTACAAATCTTCCATATGACATCCATACCCTTGACAGTGTAGGACAAATGTGACCTAGGGACCATGGACCTATAATACGAAGCTCCAATAAACTAGATTATTAATTAAACTCTTTAATCTAATAATCTTATTTGTTAATTCCATGATTACTCCATTATAAATATGGAATTGTACTCTAAGTATTTATATAATTATAAATATGAAGTTTTCTTTGTAGTCCATTGATATAATCAATAAATGAAGTTATATCCTCCAATTATCGGTTCGTTAATTAGAGCTGGCCAAAATTATTGTTTTACCCTTCTAATTATCTTTTGTTCCTTAAGTACCATTACTTCACTAGAGAATAATTAATCTATAATCAAATTATAGATTTAAGCTCAATAACTATTCAATTCAAGAACTAACCCTTAAGGGAACCAATATTCGATTCGTTAGGAAAGTATGAATTCCATTATTGTAAATCATATTCTCAGCCATTCTTGATATTGAATCTCCAAAACAAAAGTCACTAGCCTCATTATACTAAGAAATCTTAACGAGTGAATCGAAAGATCCAATGATCACAAACAGGAGTTCATGACTACTCATAATTTAAATTGATCTTCAAATGATCATCTACTATGATAAGAATTAATCTTTGTGGCAAACGGTATGTTTATAAAGATAGTTAATTCATATAGGTCCTATCATATATAATCTCTATTTTATATAGTATCTTTTCTAAGATGTCTATTAACATCAGTAATCTGAATCTAGACTACTTGCATCCCTTATGCTTAGTAAACCGTACTAGTAATCATTCATTAAAGATTCCTTACTATAATATGTTACTGAATATTTTATTCATTGTATATGATCTTAATTCTCTCATACTAATACAAGATCATATCCTCATATATGAATATGGAATTTTCTTGATATTCATATAAATTATTCAAATAATAATTATAACATTCAAATATGATAAAATTATACTTTATTTAAATCAATAAAATATCTTTATATGCTTTTAGGGGATAAATCCTAACAATCTCCCACTTGCCCTCAAAGAAAGTGAGGCATCTCCCTTAACCCCATGTTGCGTACATGACCCATAAATGACTTTACAGGAAGTATCTTGGTAAACGAGTCTGCCAGGTTCTATTTCGACGCTATCTACATAATAGTCACATCACCTTAATGCTCAATCTCTCTAACCAAATGATATTTCCTTTCTATATACTTTCCTCTCTTGTGTTTTCTGGGTTCCTTAGAGTAACTATTGCTCCACTATTGTCATAGTATAAAATTAGTGGCTTCTCCATATCTAGAATTACTTCAAGATCAGTGTAGAACTTTCTAAGCCAAACCGCTTCCTTAGGTTAGCTGCTTCACAAGCCACGATATTCTCGGCTTCCATGGTTGAATCTGTAATACTGGATTGTTTAATACTTCTCCAGACTACATCTCCTCCACCAAGAGTGAACACTGACCCAGACGTCGACTTAGTCTGATTGGAAATCGGGATCAATGTATCTAGTAGGGTTTAGCTCACCCCCTGAATATACAAGCACATAATCTCTCGTTCTCCTAAGATACTTGAGAATGTGCTTTACTGCAATCCAGTGTTCCAAACTAGGATTTGATTGATGATGACTTACAATCCCTACTGCATAGCATATGTCGGGCTTAGTACACAATATAGCATACAGTAGACTCCCAGCTGATGAAGCATATGGATACTTTCTCATGCCATCTTCCTCTTGAGATGTCTTCGGACATTGGTCTTTGGAAAGAGTAATTCCATGTCTGGTCGATAAGTGACCTTTCTTAGAATTATCCATAGAGAACCTTTCAAGCACCTTATCTATATAATTAGCCTGGGAAAGTGCCAAGAGCTTGTTCTTCCTATCCCTTAGGATTTGGATTCCCAGAACATAGCTCGCTTCACCCAAATATTTCATTTGGAACTTTTCAGCTAACCACTTCTTCACCTTTGACAGTGTCTCTACATCGTTCCCAATGAGGAGAATGTCATTCACATAAAGAACTAAGAAAATCATTACTTTACCTTTTGACATATTTATACACACATTCTGTGTCGACATTCTGTTCGAAGTTATATGTTTTAATTGTTTCATCAAAGGTGATATTCCAAGATCTAGATGTTTGCTTTAATGAACCCTTCTAGTTGTATCATATAGATACTTTCATCAAGATATCCATTCATAAAAGTTGTCTTGATGTCCATTTTTCTTATCTCACAGTCATAGGTGACATCAATGGATAAGAGGATGCGAATGGATTTTAGCATGGCCACAGGAAGAAAATGTTTCTTCATAATCAACACCCTCTCTCTGAGTGTAAAATTTGGCTATTAGCCTTGCCTTTAAAGTCTCTACTTTCCCATCTACATCGCTTTTCTTCTTGAAGATCCATTTGCACCCAATGGGCCTGACATCTTCAAGTGAGTCTGCAAGTTCCTAGACATAATTGGAATACATCGATTGCATTTCTTGGTTCATGGCTACTTGTTATTTCTCCTTTTTAGGATCATCCATTGCCTATTTGAAGGTTAATGAATTGTCCTTGTCTATATCAGACACAAGGACATGTGTCTCATGTTCGTAGCGAACAGGAATAGTGATTTCCTTAGTTTTTCGTTTATCATTTAATGATGATGAAGAAGGTGATGGAATCTTATCAGCTATGAGTTCCTCCAAAACTACATTGCTATGAGGTTTATAGTTATTCATATAATCATGTTCAAGAAAGGTCGCATTTGTTGAAACAAATACCTTTTGGTCCTTGGGACTATACAAGTAACTGCCTCTTGTTTCTAAAGCATGGCCCACAAAAATGCATACTTCGACCTCGAATCAAGTTTTCCTGATTTAGGTCTAAGAGCATGAGTAGGACAGCCCCAAATGTGTAAATGGTGCAAACTAGGTTTGTTACCAATCCACAATTCCAGTAGCATTTTTCTTATGGTCTTAGATGGGACTACATTCAAAATGTAAGTAGCCATTTGAAGTGCATATCCCCCAGAATGAGAGAGGAAGTGAAGAGTATCTTAAAATATACCTAACCATGTCCAACAAGGTATCGTTCATCTTTTTGAAACACCATTTTGTTGTGGCGTTCCAGGTGTTGTGAGTTGGGATAGAATACCATGCACCAGCATGAAATCTTTGAATTCCAAATCCAAATATTCACCACCTCGATCTAATCAAAGTCTTTTAAGAGTCTTACCTAATTGTTTCTCTGCCTCGACTTTGAAGTCTTGAAACTTACCAATGGTTTCAAACTTTCTAAGCATTAGGTAAGTATGAGCATACCTAAAGTAATCCTCAATAGATGTGATGAAGTACTCATATCAACCTCTATCTTGTACATTAATTGGACCACAAACATAGCTGTATACAAGCTCTAAAGGCTCTTTATCTCAATTGCCTTTCGATGAGAAAGGACAATTGGTCATTTTTCCTTTTAGACAAGACTCACAAATCGGAAGAGTTCCAACTCTTAGTTCTCTTAATGGTCGATCTTTTGTTAACTAGTTTATCTTGTCTAGTCCTATATGACCAAGTCTAAGATGACAAAGATACGTGTCATCCTCATTTGAAACCTTTTGTCTTTTATTTCCTAGGTGCAGGAATATCATCGCCTAGGCAGTGCGCACGGGACCGTACAGTGAATTGTTTTTGGCTTCAAAATTCAAATTAAAATGCTTTTATCTCATTGGTTGAGTCTAATGAGGGAATCTATACTATTTAAAGGGTTCATTTGAGATAATTAGTGAATTGATCACTCACCACACTCACACACACACACACTCTCTCTCTCTCTCTCTCTAGCTTTCAAGAGTACTAGTTTTCTCCAAGATCTTCTTCAAGAAAGCTTGACTTGCATGAAGATTCAAGGCTTGTGAAACCCAATCTCATTCCATTGTAGTAGCTTCAAGAAATCTCAAGGAGTAGGCGAGGAATAGATATTTTTAGACAATAAATCTTCAATTGTGTCAAGCCTTGGTTACAATTTTCGTTTACATAAAATCATAGACTTGTGATATTATGTATCAAGGTTCTTCAACAACAAAGGTCAATTCTACCACCTATTTATTTGAGATTTGTTCTTCGTAATTTTCTTCCATTAGAGTTTAGATTATCATTGTTTATTGCTTTGAGTTGTAACATACAAAACAAGGATTATAGCCGTAAATCCCCAACACCAACTAATGGTTGTCTACCATCTTAGTCTCACTGATCGAGGCGTCTTTTGTGAGGGAAGTCTGATCAGCTATGCTCTTTCTGTAACCTCTTATATTCTTATTTACATTTCAGCTCGCTTAAGAAATTCTTCCATAGATTCATAGTTCCTCTTTTGCAAACTCAATCACAGCAAGGTTTTGTTGACGCGGTTTTTTGCAAACATTGGACTAAGTACTCCAAAATAGAGAATTAGGATTTTTGGTATACCGTATGTAAAGATACTCAAGAATATTTTATGTGGTTCAGTAATTCAAATTCACTTAGACCACGAGTCTATGTTATTACTTTATGATATCTATTAAAATTGTTTAAGACCATACAAAAGTTTGGTCCCAAATACATAATTTCCCCCTCTATTTATAGTGGTTCAATGGACAAATTGGGTAGTCATTTGAAATGTGTACAACGTATTTGTTTGAGTTAGTTCCCAAACATACAAATAAATATAATAATGACATCAACTGCTTGAAAATATACACTTACCAAGTAGGGGGTTACAATAGTTACAAAACATTATTCATTGCATAACATCCTTGAGTCTTTAGGAATGCAAGCATGTGTATTCCAATAGTTTACAGCGAGCTAATGTCTCTCTCGAGCTGAAGGTTGTTCACAGGCTTTAGCCACCCGAACTTCAAGATGCTCGAAGTGTTACTTAGGTGATCTAAGGAATGTGTTGGGCGACCTCCATGATGCTTGATCTCAGCTGGGCTTTACTCGGGCTACAGATCTTACCAATTATACAGTGTTCTAAAAATCGCATAACCTTCATTAATTTCTTGCCAATTGTACCGCGAACAAGACACTTGAGCTCGTGTCTTTTCCGTTACAACTTTTGCCCCCAAGCCTCTGCTCGTGTATGACGTCACTCCTATATTTGACGGACATAGTGGAGGCTTTTCTACTTTTGTCATGGGGAACATGCCCACCTACCTTCTCGAGTGTGGGACACGTGTTTGATTTCTATAGGCATTTGTTCGAGTTTTGAGTACAATGATAGTTGTCCTATTATCTTTTTTCCCAATTTTAGCCCTTCGATCTCGAATTACCATGATCAAATTGCTCTGATTCTTTCCTAGAGTTAGCTTATATATATTGCCATTGAACCGATCCTCACAACCTTTTTGTTGGGATTAATGTTCTATAAAGTATATGTATTGAACAATATTTTATGAAATAAATAATTGAAATGAATTTTAGTGTATATTTATTGTTTACAATTATTATTATAATAATATTATATGAATATCAAAAAATTCACAAATTTGTTATTGTGAATACAATCATGTATTGGTATGAGAGGATTAAAATTCTATAGAACGAACTTAAATAGTTAAAAGTAAAACAAGTTATATGGAATCTTTGGATTAAATTCTGTAAGTACGGTTCACTAGTATTATGAATACATCTAATCTAGATCCGGAATATTGATGTAGTAGAACATCTTAGTGGAGGTACTTTGTATGAAGTGATTATGCATGAACGGGAGACGAGATGTTATTAATACTTAATAATATCGTTTACTTTATAAGTATTAATTTAATATATCAATAAGATGATCATATACAAATTGATCTCAATCCTGAAGTTATTATGAACTCGTGTTTATGTCATATGAGTCATTTGATTCACTCGTTATGGTTTGTCAGAATGATCAAGCTGAAAACTTTAGTTTAAGGAACTCATTGATGTAAATGGCAAGGGACATAACATAAAGATATGGAATTTATACCTTTCCGAGAGGAATTGAATAATGGTTTCCTTAAGGGTTGGCTTTTGGAACTCAAAAGTTATTGAGCTCAAATTCATAAATTAGTTTATAAATTAACCTTCACTAGTGAAGTTAATGGTACTTAAGGAAAGAAGATATAATTAAAGAGGTTAAACGGTAATTTACTCCTACTTTAATTATGAACCATTAATAGAGGATTTAATTGTGTGTAGTGATTAAATCGATGCACACTTTTTATATATTTAAAGGCACTCAATAAATAAATGTCTATAATTACAAGAGTGCATGATCATATTTTTAGTGGAATGATATTGTGATTAATAAATCAAGGTTATTATATTAAAGAGTTTTAATTAATAATCTAAATTTATTGGAGATTGAAATTATAGGTTCATATGTCACTGAGATGACTCTATCAACACCATTCAAGGTTAGAGTTGAAATTGGAAAACATCAAGAAAATGGCATATTTGGAAGAAATTTGTTCTTCAAGGTCAAATATGTAATTAAGACAAATTAATTAATACATTAATTTTCAAAATTAATAAATTAGTTAATATTATTTTCAAAAATTATTTTTTAAATAAAATAGCCATTTTCGAAAATGGCTTTTAAATAATTAAATAATTATTTAATTTTATTTATTTAAATAATGTGAAAAGATAATTAAGATGATTCAAAATTGGTTTGAATGAATTTGAAATTTATTCATTAATTAATTTGATAAAGTTAGTTATCACGTTTAGATATTTTTGAATAAATAATTATTAAATAAAAGTGGTTAAGACACAAATCCCTAAAATAGGGATATGCTACATGTCAATCACAGTGCAAGCACTGTGATTAGGTCCAAGACTGAATCTTGGATATTTATTTTATATATTTATTTAATAATAAGTTTATACTTTGAATTTTGAATTTAATTAATTCTTTTATAAATCTAACTGATATAAAATTAGTTTCAACACGCACAAGAGATCCTAGATGTTATACCCAAAAATTGGAGATCAATGGCATGGCAATAAAGATGACAAAATGCATCCTAGGAGGCTAAAGAGAGTGATCCTAGGAGAACCCAAGGATGAGGTCCAAGGAGAACTCAAGAAAGTGGTCTTAGGAGACCCCAAGGAGAAATTGGTCCTAGGAGACCCCAAGGAGTAAGTGGTCCTTGGAGACCCCAAGGAGTATGTGGTCCTAGGAGACCCCAAGGGTATGTTCGAGGTAAGCCTCCCAAGGTTTCCTAAGTGTTGGCTCGAAAGTGTTCAAGGTAAGTAGCTAAGGAGGAGGAGTCCCATGCAAGTCAAGAATGGAGACTTAGATTTTGACAAGGAGAGCCTACACAATGTCCGATCGGACATAGTTGAGAGATGCTAAAGGAGAGTGCCTCAGACTTGTCCAAGGTGAGATACCAAGGAGGATGCCTCGGACCACCTTGGTCCGAGGAGAAGGCCACAAGGTCCGAAGGGACCTTGAATGGAGGAGGTATGCTCGGATTTGTCCGAGGAGAGAAACAAGAGAGAAGGATGCCTCGGACCACCTTGGTCCGAGGAGAAGGCCACAAGGTCCGAAGGGACCTTGAATGGAGGAGGTTGCCTCAAAGTTGTCCGAGGTGAGGTGCCAAGGGAGTTGGCTCGGACCACCTTGGTCCGAGGATAGCCAAGCTTGTATCACCTTGGTCCAAGGAAACCTTGAAGGAGTAATCAACATGCATGTGAGACTACGTCAAAATCCCCGGAACGACTTCAGCAAGAGTTGGTCTAAGCATCCGGGAATCTCTCATTCCTCACTCAAATTGAGGAATCAGTTGTATTTTAAATATTTCTTGTAATATAAATATAAGATGAATAATAAAATATCCTGATCTAAAGGGGATATTAGTTGAGTATCTCAGGCCTATAAATAGAGGGCTTATGGATGAGAGAAGGGTCTCTTCTGCTTCTGCTTTCTAGAGAGAGAAAATTGGGTCTGTGTATTCTAGAGAGAGAAAGTGCTGATATTTGAGAGAACTCTTGTATTTTCACAATCTGTACTGAAGAAACTCAGTTGGCTCAGTCCATCTGATCTTGAGTATAGATCTATAAATCACAACTCTAAGTGGATTAGGCTATTACCGACAATCGGGGCTGAACCACTATAAAAATCCTGTGTGTTATTTACTTTTCTTGTTTATACCGTCTGTTGTCGTTTACATTCTCTTGAAGGTTTGTCGTATTTGACGTTCTCACGTCGTTGGCTAAAAACGCAGTCAACACTAGAGAATTCTAAAGCTTTTCACAAAGAGAAAAATATATCGTATTATTTTTCTCTACCCCTGAAAACTGTCTCGGACCTAATATTCCAAGATCTCATGAGTACTACGTGCCCACACACATCTTGAGGTGTAGAGATACATCTTGGTCTGAGTACTCACAACACTACTTTGGATTGGATGTTTGTTGGAGTTACTAAAAGATAGAAAGAATTCTTGATTGTTCTACAACTGGTGAATCCTTTTTTTTCTTTCTCTTTGATTAATGTTTTGCATATTAATGGATCTGTTATTTAAATATTTTAATAAAATTCTCTGGATCCACCAGCTCGTGCTTTCCGTTGCGCACATGGTAAACTAGTTACCAACAATTGGAACCAGAGCGGTCATTATTCTCTGCATACATTAATTGTTGTGTGGGTATATTATGCATTCTTATATTACTATATTATGTGATAAATGGATGGATGTTTATTTTGATGAATGGTTGTTCTTAAGAGTCTTTAATTTTATGGTGTTTTGGTTTAGGAATTGTTCTTAATTTTTTCTAGATCTGAAAAATGTAAGCCATTTGGGGCATAGGAATTTTGTAATTTATCTTTTTGGATTTTTTTTAATTATTCAAATGTCCTCCTGAGCCCCAAGTAGCTAGGCAATTTTTTTGGCCTAGATCCACTCAGTCCCAGCCTAAGCACCAAGCCCAGGCTCCCACGAGCCCCGCTCACAAGTCGCCTGGAGCTCCCACTAGCCCCATTCGCTGCTACCAGGCACTCCCTGAGCCCCAGTGCGAGCCCTGCCTGAGTCTGCCTTGCATGCCTACGCCCTCACTCGTGCACCCCCTGTTGCTCCCAAGCCCCCGTGTGCATACCATCTACAACTCCCGAGAGCATCGCCTGCCACTTTCGAGCCCAGCGCACGACACTAGGTGTCGTGCCTCCTCCATGTGCATACCATGTTGTTGTCGAACCCTAATTGCCCAAAAATTACGGTTTTCACAAAACCTTAATTGGCAACAAATTATCCATCAGGGTTTTTCATAAAACCCATTAAAATTATTTATTTTTCAATTAATTGTTTTGAGTCCAAATTCAAATTGGGCCTAATAACTTGTCTAGTTTTAAAACTCAACTTTAATTATTCTTAAAATTAGTGTAAGATAATTAAAATGGATAAAGATGCAAGTGAAACAAGATTATTTTGAAGGCCCAAATAATGAAGATAGAAGGTCTTATTTAGGTCTTAGATAGTATTTACATTTTTATTGTCTATTTTGCGAGTGTCATAATTTTTCTAGAAATACCCAAAACACCCAACTCACATTTATTTATGTATTGTATTTATTTATTTAAATGTTTGAATGTATTAAATGTGTTTATTAACATTGTCATGAATGATAACATGCCATACATATTACCCGCACAATATCTAATTAAAGAATGCATCTCTTATCGAGTAGAAACATGTTTTAATTAGGAATGTCCAATTTGACTATTTGCATTTAATGAATTAGATAATTAATCCTAGATTAATCTACAACAAACTGATAAATTGAATTTAAGTGTTAATTTCAAGACCTATTTGATAATTAATTCTATGAGATAGGCAAATGATATTCTTAATAATTAGAACATTTATTGACTAGAAAGTTTAAGTGCCTATTTAGTAGTTTGATTAAATATTGTTTAATGATTAAATGCTTAATGAAATTAGTAATTATTAGAATATCATTTGGTAAATTAATTTGAATAATTTAATTAATTAAAAAGCATAGGATGTTTTGAGAAAATACATATTCTAAAATAGTGAGTGGGAGCATGGATCATAACAATAACTCCTATGGTCTCCATTATTAGTTAACACCGATGTTTCATGGAATGGGCCTTAAGGCGCCTTTGTTTGCGTCCCCATAAGGAAGGTTTCTTACTATGTTATTATTCAAGGTTAACTTCTTTATAAGAATATGATTGAATGATGTATTTTAAGTTTCGCTGGCCTTAAGGCACACTCTTGAGTTAAGTCATTAATCTAAAATAATGGATTACACTCACAAAAGTTAAATAGGCTTTCGAGCAGACTAGTTAATCTTGATCAAACTAGCGGTTGTTCGTAAGTCAAAAGAGAAAATAGTTGATTTTATGTTTTCACTTATGGATTTGACAATTGTCTCAAAATTAATTTGAGATTAGTTTGACCTACCCTAAGGCTGGTCCATTAATTTTCAAATTAATTTATCGTGGAATTAGTAATAATTTTTTTTATATGTTATTTAAATTTGTTGCATTTATGCATCATATTTACTGTTCCAAAAACTTACTGTTATTCATAATATATGCTGAATTCATTTCCTATTTATTTATTTATTTCACAATGATGAATAACTCAAACCTTGTTACTGCTTTACTTGCAAATGAAAAACTCACTGGTGATAATTTTATGAAATGGAAATAAAACATGTGTTGATTTGTGAGAACCATAAGTTTGTTTTTACTGAGGAATGTCCTGAGGTCCCTGCTCCCAAAACTGCAAGAGAGAAGTATGATGCTTAGATTTTATCCAACAACAAGGCTAAATGCTACATGCTTGCTAGTATGAGTGATGTACTCAGAAAGAAGCATGAATACACAGAGACTTCATATGAAATATGGGAGTCTCTTCAACCATGTTTGGACAGGAGTCCAATCAATGCAGACATGAGGCTACTTGTAACGTCCCAAATTCCATAATAAGGCTTAGTGGCTTGATTAAGGGACCAGGAGGGCAATAATTGGATAAATTATGTGTTTATGTGATTATATGCATGATGATGTGAATTATGTGAGTTATATTATAATATGACTATTAAAGCATGTTTAGGTGTATTAAGCATGCATGTGGGCCCGTTTCTTATTAGAAGGGTATTTTCATAATTTTGACCCGTTGAGGGTATATTTGTAAATATATGTGTTTTATGATTGAGACCACATTATTATGTGGATATAATTGAGTTATTCGGCACGAGGTGATCCTAGTGAGCAAGTTAGCGGTTTAGTCATAACGGGGTCAAATACCCGGCTGAGGGTGAGCCTAGGGGTATTTTGATAATTTAGTACATTACCGGGATTTATCGAGTAATGGGCAGTTATTTGGTGATTACTTGGGGATATTGGGATTTATTGGGAAACTATGAGGGCTTAATTGAGATTGGCGAGAAATGGTGGAAAAATACTATTTTTCCCTCGATGGCATTAAAGATATAAGTAAAGTCTAGGGGCATTTCGGTATTTTCCCTAATCTTTGGTAGACTTAGGCTAGTAGAGGCCTTCAGAAAACACAAAACACAGCTCCCTCAAATTCTCTCTGTCGTTTCTCTCTCTCTCTCACTTAGTTTGTGTGAATTCTCTGAATTTTTGGAGGAGTTTAGCTTGGAATTAGAGGATTGAAGCTGAAAATTGGGTTAGGTGCAACTTGGAGGTCGAATTACATACCTGAGTTAAGATCGCATACTTTGTTTTGATTAATTTCTAGTTGGTTTTAAGTGTTCTTGAGTTTTGGAACACAAGGTTTGAATTTTGAATTGGAGTAGGGTTTTGGCTTAGCTTTTGGTGTATTTGTGTTGCCTTAAGTGTATTATTGAGGTTTTCGGGCTCAATTCTGGGTTTGGTTGTTAATTGGGGTGATTTTGGAGGGATTTGTCTCTGACGAAAATGTTGGAAATCTAGGTTCGCGGGGTTGCGTCGCGACGCTGTTCTTGGAGCGTCAAGTCCCGTATGAACTCAGGGGCATTAGAGTTCTTCTCAACCGTTGTAGTGCCGCGACGCCTGGTGGGTTGCGTCGTGGCGCGTGTCCAGTGAAAACATGGCCAGAGCTCTCTGCTTTGGGGCATGTCGCAGCCCTTTAGGGGTGTGTCACGTCTCTAATGGTAAATAATAGCCAAGTGAGGCTTCGAGTTGTGGGGACTCAAACCTAAGGTCTTGGGAAGGATTCTACTACCCGATTTAATAGAATTCGAGGTCTTGGAGGCTAGAATTCGTTCTGAAAGCCTTTATTTACTTGATATTGATAAATATATTTTATTATGGTTGTGAATAAGGTACCACTAGGACTCGGAACGGAATCGTGCTTGAGGGTCGTTTTTACATATTCAGTGCTTGGACCATAGGTAAGAAAACTACACCCTGGGTTATAATTAGGGCTTTGGCCCCTGTGAATGAGCATGAATATGATTATGCCTATGATTTTTTATTAAGCATGCTTGAATGCTCTGTATCTGGATAATTATTACATTTTTTATGCTTGTCTGTATTATCTGAATGAAAGACTAAACTTATAAGTCAAGGGTGCCAATAGCACGCTGAATGCATGCTGATATGGTTAGGCCTATCCAAGAGCATGGTATATGCTTGACTGACCCTATGGTCACTTGGAAAATAAAGCGCCCAGTACGCTTGGCCAGCCCTAAGGCTGGTTATACAGAAATAGGGTAATCGGCCCCGGGGTAACTCTATAGTCACTTATCTAGGGCAACGGGCCCCGGTGTGACTCTATAGTCACTTATATGGATTGAATGCATGCATGAGTAGGGTTATTACTACTAGACATGCCAATTATGATTGTGTAATGCGTTATTAACTGCTTATGAGCATGTTTAAGTTTTCTTGCTGATCTTTGGCTCATGGGTGCTATGTGGTGCAGGTAAGAGAAAAGGGAAGTTGGATCAGCCATGAGTTGAAGAGTGTTGACCACGATTTTGGCCAACGACGAGTAGACGTCAAAACAACAATGAACCTTCAAGAGAAAAATACGACACAGATAATTTTATAGTGGTTCAGAACCAATTTATTAGTAATAGCCTAATCCACTTGGAGTTGTGATATATATCCTACACTTAAGATCAAATGAACTTGAGCCAACTGAGTTTCTTAAGTGTAAGTAGAAAAATACATAGTTTCTCTCTCTAAACTCTCTTAGAAAATTCCCCAAGAATACCCCAAGTAACAGTCCCAAAGTCTCCAAACTAGAGAGTTTTTCTCAGTCTAAAAAGATAAGATTCTTCTAAAATGATGCCATGAGCCATTTATTTATAGGCTCATGGATCGTACATCAGATATTCCCTTTGACCGAGTCCTTTCTGTTACTCTCACAATATTTCATTAATAATAACATTTAAAATTCAACAATATGCGACTTCTTTGGGATAAACTGAGAGATTCCCGCGCAAGTACGATTAATTCTAGCCGAAGGCATTACTGGAACTTCGCTTGCATAACGATGATCTGTCTAGTCAGCCAACTTCACTTCTTGAAGAAAGACTAGTCTGCCAAAACACTCGACTGGTCGGCCAAAACACTCGACTGGTCAGCCAAAACAGCTGACTGGTCAGCCATGCACTCCACCGGTCGGCCAAATACTTCACTGGTCGGCCATGCACTCCACCAGTCGGCCAAACACCTAACTGGTCGGCCATGCACTCCACCGGTCTAACATGACACATCTCTGGTCTAACATGGCACATCTCTGGTCTAGCATGGCACATCTCTGGTCTAGCATGACACTTCTCTAGTCTAACATGACACATCTCTGGTCTAACATGGCACATCTCTGGTCTAGCATGGCACATCTCTGGTCTAGCATGGCACATCTCTGGTCTAGCATGACACTTCTCTGGTCTAACATAACACATCTCTGGTCTAACATGGCACATCTCTGGTCTAGCATGACACTTCTCTGGTCTAGCATGATACATCTCTCGTCTAGCAAAACACTTGACTGGTCGGCCAAAATAATTGACTGGTTGGCCAAAACAATTGACTGGTCGACCAAAGCATTTGACTGGTCAATCAAAAATCTTTACCGGTCGGACAAAAATTCTATCAGAACGGTCAGATCACTTTATCACAACTCCGAAGAGCCAACACATTTATTGACTATTAATGTGCCATTTTACTGACCATTCATTGCCACTTGTCACTTCTGATTGCCACATCATCAAACTGAAATTATGGGGATAACAGAGAGTTTCGGTGGCGACGTGTACATATGCAGCTCACTCAACCACCACGGTCGGGGATTCACAAAGGAACTAGGGTTAAACCCTAATTTTTCCTCTTAGGCCGTCTTGTGTTGTAACCACTCTTTTGAGTTGTAAATGACTTTTTAAATGTTTATTTTGGGATCCCATGTACAAACTTAAAATTTTAATGAAAGTAAATATTCTTTGGGCCGAAATTCTTAACCCTAATTTCTTAATTACATCTAGTTACACGTGTATGTCCAAATGACTTGATTATCATGTCCAACATTTTTTAAAATACAGAGTGTAATGGTCTTGGCTATCTAGGGTGTTACACTACTAGAGCCTATATGAACATGAGAATGAAGAAAGGAGTTTCTGTCAGAGAACGTGTTCTAAACAAGAACAATACAATGCACGATCTAGAAGTTCATGGAGCAACCATTTATGAGAGGAGTCAAGTTAGTCTGATACTTAAATCACTCCCACCAGCTTTTTCCACATTTTCTACCAACTATGTTATGATCAAGTTGAAGTATAATATGACTTAGCTATTGAATGAGTTGCAGACTTTTGAATTACTCAATAAGAGTAATTCAAAAGTAGAAGAAACAAATATTTCTAATTCTAAACCTTCCTCTTCAAAAGGGAAAAATAAGAAGAGAAAGAAATTAAATGAAAAGGACAATGACAAACACAAAAAGAAGCCTAAAAATCCAAAGGCAAGGAGAACAAAGAGAATAAGGATAACAAAACTTCCAAGAAAAAGCAACCCAAAGGGACAAGCTTTCATTGTGGATTTGAGGGTCATTGGAAGATAATCTCTTCTAAGTATCTCTCAGACTCAAAAGAGAAATATGATTTACCTTTTTTAGAAGTCTAATTAGTGGAAGATGATATATCATCCTGGAATGTTGATTATGGTGCCACTAACCATGTATGTTTTTCTTTACATATTCTTAGTTCTTCGAGGGAGCTTGTTATGAGGAGGTGACTATGAGGGTTGGCAGTGGTTAGGTCGTCTCTACCAAAGTGGTTGGAACAGCCCGTTTAGAATTTGATAAAAATAAATTTCTTGTTTTGGACAATGTTTATTTTATTCCTGGATTTTCTAGAAACTTAATTTTAGTTTTTGTTTTCCATGAACAATGTTTTGATAATCCTTCAATAACAATTTGATTGTTATCTCAAGATCTGGTATTGAAATATGTCATGCAAAATCCGATGATGGACTATATAAACTTAAGACAAAAGAGTGATCTGTATGCAACTCTGAAATGTTTAATGTTGCAAACCCAAGGTCTATTAAACGTCAAAAGACTGATTCCGACAGTGAAACATATCTATGGCATTTGAGATTGGGGCATGTTGGTTGCGATAGAATTAACAAACTAGCAAAGGAGGGACCTTTAAGAGAGTTAACAGTTGGTTCTCTTCCAATCTATGAATCCTGTCTGGAAGGCAAAATGACCAAAAGACATTTCTCTGCAAAAGGCTCAAGAGCCATAGAACCACTCCAACTCGTACAAACTGATGTGTGTGGACAACTCAATGTGCAAGAGAGATGAGGGTTTAAATATTTTGTCACTTTCATTGACCATTATTCAAGATATGGTTGCCTATATTTGATGCAAAAGAAATCTGAAACTTTTGGAAAATTTAAAGAATTCCAAGTAGAAGCTGAAAAGAAATTAGGTAAATCACTGAAAGTTCTTCGATCTAATTGAGGAGGAAAGTACTTGGATTATCAATTCGATGACCACTTGTGTGAGAATGGAATTCAATCCCAACTCACTACACCTGGAATGCCACAACAAAACTATGTTTTGGAAAGAAGGAACATGACGTTATTAGCCATGGTCAGATCAATGATGAGTTATTCATCATTGGCACTGTCATTCTGGGGCTATGTCATTCAATGTGCAATGTACATATTGAATGTTGTCAAATCCGAGTCTTTCAACAAGGCACCGTTAGAATTATGGAATGATACTAAACCTACTTTACATCGCTTTTTGAATTTGGGGGTGTCCAACACACGTGCTGAAAGGAAAGACTGGAAAGATGGAATCTCGCACTGAATTGTGCATGTTTGTGGGATATTTCAAAGATACCAGAGGTGGTATATTCTATAGCCCTAAAGAAAAAAAAATTGTATCGAAAAATGCAACTTTTCTTGAATATGACTATATTAACAATCACAAGCCTCGCATGAAGGTTGTACTGGAGGATTGTTAGGATTGATGCCCTAAAAGCATGTAAAGACATTTTATTGATTTTAAATAAAAGTACAATTTTATTATATTTGAATGTTATAATTATTGTTTGAATTAATTATATATTAATATCAAGAAAATTCTATTTTCATTTATAAGAATATGATCTTGTATTAGTACGAGAGAATTAAGATCATATATAATGAATAAAATAGCCAGTAACATATTAAAGTATGGAATCTTTAATGAATGGTTACTAGTAAGATTTGCTAAGCATACGAGATGTGAGTAATCTAGATTTGGATAACTGATGTGGATAGACATCTTGATAAATTTGTTGTATAGAGATTACATATGACAGGATCGATGAGAATTAATTATCCTTATAAACTTGTCATTTGACGTAAAGATGTATTCTTATCATAATAGATGATCATTTGTAGATTAGTCTAAATTCTGAGTATTCATGAACTCTTGTTTATGTTTATTGGATCTTTTGATTCACTCTTTAAGGTCTCTTAGAATAATGAGGCTAATGACTCTTGTTTTGGAGATTCAATATCATGAATGGCTGGAAACATGAATTACAATAATGGAATCCATGCTTTCCTAACAGATCGAATATTGGTTCCCTTAAGGGTTAATTCTGGAACTGAATAGTTATTGAGCTCAAATCTATAATTAGATTATAGATTAATTATTCGCTACTGAATTAATGGTACTTAAGGATCAAGAGGTAATTTGAAGGGTAAAATGGTAATTTTGACCAGCTCTAATTAACGAATCAATAATGGAGGACAGAACTACATATATTGATTATATCAATGGACTACAAGAGAAAAGTCTATAAATATAATTCTATAAATACGTAGAGTGCAATTTCATATTTATAGTGGAGTAATAATGGAATTAATAAATAAGATTATTAGATTAAAGAGTTTAATTAATAATCTAGTTTATTGGAGCTTCGAATTATAGATCCATGGTCCCCAGATCACCTCTGTCCTACAATGTCAAGGGTAAGGATGTCAAAAGAAAGATTTGTAAAGAGGAATGACTAAATTACAAAGGAATTAATTTTCCAGGGCAATGAAATAATTATGTGATAATTATGGGTAATTGATTAATTGTGAATTAATTAAATATTTAACTATGTAGTTTTTATTTTGAAAAACTATAGGTTAAAGCTAATATTAATCTTGTTTTGATTAATATGAAGAGAGAGAATAATAAATATCTTATTTACAATATGCTGTTTATTTATTTAATTTAAAACTTATATTTTAAGAGAAAGTTAATTTTGAATTAACTGATATTTATGTTGGGATAAATATATTGACTTAAAGATTGATTAAACAAACAAATAAGAAAATCAGGGAAACCATGATTAGGTTGTGCGACACACAAAATTCCTGGGATTTGAATTTTGAATTTCAATTAATTTTGTTTAATCAGTTATTTAATTATTCTTTTTAAATATGATTCAAATAAATAATTAAATTTAAATATCTGATCAGTTTTAATTTGAATTATATTTTTAATTAAATAACGATTATATAATTAGAATAAATATCTTTATATAAGTCTGATAGTACGTGACTTTTAGAATAAGCTTTATTATTATTTTTTAGAATAAAAATGTAGACTATCTCTCTCTCTCTCTCTAAAGAGATATTTTTTTCTTAAAACCTAAAAACTATTCTAAACCTTCTCTCTGTCAAACCTCTCTAGATCTCATGTGTTGAGTACATCTAGAGAGTCACATAAATCAACCTTTTGAATCCTACGTGCCATACACGTCCTTAGGTATTTGAGGATTGGTCTGGAAGATCAGGGTGTGAGCTTTCAGATTGTTGGATCGGAAGATCGTTGATTTTATACAAAAAGATTCAAGGACACTTGATAGGCTACAAGAGGTAATCCCTAATCTGTTTTGTATGTGATTTAATATTTATATATATATATATGATCCTGGCTGGTATTAGTATTTATTAAAATGGGCCTATATATTCAGCTGCGTACCTTTGATTTGATCATTTAATACCAGCAAGGAGATGGTCTCAGATCAAGTTAATAGATCACCAACTGTTCACAAAGAACAACAACCAGAAGAAGCCACAAGTTCTAGTCAGAACAATAGAAAGCTTCGTCATAGTGGGAGGGTTGCCAGGCAGCCAAGTCGCTATGAACTCAAAGTTCAAATGCTTGTGTTTGACACAAACAAAGATGATCCATTGACATACAGAGATACAATGGAAGATTCTGACAAATAAAAATGGCAAGATGCCATGAACCTGGAAATGGAATCGATGTATTCTAATTCCGTCTGGACTCTTGAAGATCTTCCTAAAAAATGATAAACCTATAGGTTGCAAATGGATATTCAAGAAGAAAATAGGAATGGATGGGAAAGTTGAAATTTTTGAAGCTAGGCTTATAGCCAAGGGCTACACTCAAAGAGAAGGGGTTGATTATGAAGAAACATTTTCTCCTGTGGCCATGCTTAAATGCATTCACATACTATTTTCCATAGCTGCTTGCATGGTGTACGTCCTGAAATTCAGCACGAGTCTTTTAGACAGCTCGGATACAGCTGGCTAGCCAAGAACTATAATAGATGATCCACAAATCCATATTTCCTCTGTGAAGGCAACACGATTCACCAGGTCAATATCGTGAGCTATTGAATACAAAACAATATGAACGAGCTGACGCTACATTCAGCTCGGGGTACGATAAAGATATGCCATTTCCCTGAATTTTTATAAACCTGGGGACGTTATATAGACATGCGTGGACAGACATTACATGTTTGTAAATCCCTGAAATCCCGGACACGTAATATAATCGTGCATGATCAGACATCACATGTCCGATTATCCTTGATGACCCATGATCAGTTTCACTTAATGATTAGACCATACCTTAATATAAAATGTAATATTTATATTTAGTGTGAGACAGGTCACACGGGGGATTTGAATTCACATGATGACCCCAATGCCTATCTAGGGATTTTCTCTATAAATACTAAGACCTTGGATAGAAAAAGAAAAAGTTTTTTTCTCTGTAGTGCAAAAACTCTGTCAAAATAGAGAGAGAGAGAGAGATAAAGAGTAATAATACAGACTCGTGGACTAGGGGGATTTTAACCTCCGAACCACGTAAAAAGGGACGATTGTTCTTGATATTTCGTTTCTAGTGTTTATAATTATCATTTTCTTATTACGGTGTACCATTAAGCACTAATCCATCCCAGCTATTTACGTAATTCACAGTTGGCAAAAAATCGTGTCAACAGTTTGGTGCTTTCATTGAGAGCTGCAGATTAGGGCTGTTGTGAAAGATTCAAATCAAAGTTCATCAAGGTGGTTACTCGCTTGAGACATGGTAATGAGACGGATCAGCCTGGTGGGCAGGAGGCACACCATACTGCAATTTCTGATGAACAAGACCCTGAGATCCACCAACGGTCGGGAAATCAACCGATGGGCCACGACGACACCGGGAGTTCAGTGTCGTTGCCGCCGAATCCAAACCTAGAGTACTTGACTGCAGTAGAGTTGGGAAAGCATGCAGTTAAGGAGCCATTTAGCCAAAGCAAACAAACAAATCGAGGAGGTGTTGGCTCAGCTACCCCCTCTTGCAACTAACGTTAACGTTGGAAAGAGGCAAGGTGGGACTCATAAATCCCGCCTAGATAATCGACCCATGCCAAGTTGGTCGGTTAGAACCTTGCCTCCAGGTTCTGAGCCCATGGCACAAGATCACCAAGAAATCCCATTTGATGGCTTTCCCAGGGATCATCGGCAAATCAGCTGGTCGGTTAGAACCTCAACCCTGAGTTCAGTAACACCATCGAATGCACCTGGAAATGCCCACAACAACCCACGAAGAAGTTCTAGGGAAAACTCGAAAAGACGACATGTTCCAGCCGACCACCTTGTGCCACGATCAGATCACTAGACACAAAGAGTCAGAAATGGTGGAGCAGAGTGACCGTGGGCAAATTTGGTATGACATGATGGGACAAGAATTACCTCGCCAATTAGACATCCCCCGTCGCCCATAAGACATCCAACACCACCTCATTCCGCTCGAAACGTTCCTACCTATGGGGACAGTAGGAGGAATCCTCCTCCTGCTGCCCCTACTTATGCCCCACGAGCACGCGGAAATGTCCCAGGTCCACATCCTTAATCGCAAGCTCTAAGTTTCTCTAATGGAAGTTATTGGACAGAGGGTCGTCAAAGTGATAGGACCGGTGCAGATTTGAGAAATCAACTGAGTTCGACTCAGAGCCCTCAGGTTGATCCGCAGACCAATCTATGAGATCGCCTGAATTCAAAAAGGAGAAATTCAGCTCGCGATGGAGTCAGTGGCACTCACAACGAGGGAAGTCCTTCTGAAGTACGTGATAATGGGAATGTCCCACCAAACCAAGCTCGAGCTTGGATGGAAAATAACCCTCCAAACGCGTACGACCGAATAGGAGCTGTTGAACAGCCCTAGGAGACCAAGTACCAAACCCTCGAGAGGTTAGCCCAGATGGAGGAACTGCTGAAAAGATTCCTATCTGAGAAGGAAAAAGACGAATATGACTCAGGGGTTGAGCTCGAACTTTTCACCCCTAACATCGCAGCAACAACATACCCGCCGGGTTTCGGGATGCCCCATTTATCAAAATTCGATGGAGATGGAGATCTGTCCGACCTCTTGGGAATGTTCAACACCCTGATGATGGCCCACAATATCGGACCTGAGTTGAGGTGCTTGGTATTCCCTTCAACTCTGGTCGGGCGAGCTAGGCAATGGTTTAAGCAATACAAAAAGCATTATATCAGCTCGTGGAAGAGTTTCTCCGCTGATTTCAAGAGGGCATTCCGGGCTCCTCAAGCGGCTCGTATCAAGGCGGACTCCCTCGCAAATGTAAAGCAGTAGCCCAGAGAGCCTCTGAAAGCATATTTGAGTAGGTTCGTCAATATTGCTGCGCGAGCTAGAGACATAGGTGAAAGTTCTAGGCTCATGGCGATGAGAACGGGAATTCTTGTTGGGGGCGACCTATGGAAGGAAATCCAAAGAAAGGGGGTCAACACCGTGGATGAGTTCCTGAACAGAGCTCAAATGTGGATCAATTTGGAAGAGGTGCGAGCTTTAGTCGCAGGAACCAGCTAAGTCCCTGCCCATCCCGTTGGAGCGGTAACGAATGTTGCAGGTATGACTCAAACTGTTACCCAGAATAACCAAGGGAGAGGTAGCAAGAGGAAGGGAAATGGTGGGGGCGACTAGAGCGATTCGAAGAAAAAAAAGCTCATGGAGAAGTTCAAGTCGATCTATACGACTTATCCCGACCTCACGGATACTAGAGAGCGCATTTTCTTGGTGAATTCTACCCGACTCCCGTGGAAAAAGCCGGAGCCTTTAAAAAATCAAAGGGCAAAGAGAAATCCTTCAAAATTTTGTCGATTCCACAATGACATTGGTTACAACACCGATGATTGCAGGCACTTGAAGGATGAGATCAAAACACTCATCAGGGCCGGACCATTGGCTCAGTATGCCCGGAATTGAATAACTTCCAGTCAGCTCATTGGACAAAACATTCCATCAGCTCCGGAGGCCCGGGCAAACCAGAAAGGAGCTCAGGAGAATCAGGATGCCCCTCCTCCAATAACAGGGGGAGAGATAACAACCATCTCCAAAGGCCCTCATCTGGTAGGAATGAGCAAAGGTGCCCAGAAGAGGTATATCAATGAGCTGAGGTCTCACAACGAAGTTGAGTTTGTCCCGGAGCAGCGTTTATCTAAGCAACAATGATTGGGGAAACAACCAATCAGTTTTACTGAAGAAGATGCTAGTCATGTCCAATTCCCACAAAATAATCCTCTAGTCATAACCGTCCAACTCGCCAATCAGAGAGTTGGGAGGACACTAGTGGATAATGGAAGTTCTGTGAACCTACTATTCAGGTCCACACTGGAAAAAATGGGATTGTCTGTGACCGAGCAGAAGGAAACCTCCATGATGTTGTATGGGTTTTTGGTGAGGGGTCGACAGCTATCGGAACAATCAAGTTAGTAATAACCTTGGGTGAAGGACCGCGAACTGTTTCCAAGCTTCTTGAGTTTGTGGTCGTCAATTTCCCGGCCGCATACAATGCAATCTTGGGTCGACCTACATTAATGGTGTTCGAAGTCGTAACATCTGTCCGCCACCTTGTGATCAAGTTCCCCTCATATGCAGGAATATGTACTATCCAAGGCAATCAGCTTGCTGCCAGGGAATGCTACAACATTTCCATGAAGGCAAAATCACAATCCGGGCAGCAAACGATGGCCATACAGGACGAAGGCGAGGAATCCTAGGAAGTAAGGACTGCTCCTGGAATGGAAGAACCTCTACAAGCCAGTGGTGCGGATACTACCCTGACTGATGATATCGATCCGCGAGTAGGTGAAGATAGATCTGAGCTCCAAGCTATTGAAGAGCTTGAAGAAGTAAACATCGATCCCAAAGATGCTTCAAGAATTGTTAAGCTTGGAAAAAATCTCGGCGGTGAGAGGAAGGCGGAGCTGATAAATATTTTACAAGAAAATATAGATGTATTCGCTTGGTCTCATGAAGACATGGTAGGGATAAGTTCGAGTGTGATCATGCATACCCTGAACTTGGATAAGAGCATGCCTGCGAAGTCCCAGAAACAGAGGCGTCTAGGTACAACCCGAGCTGAGGCCCTGGAAGAAGAAGTAGCTTGGCTGTTAAAATGCGGGTACATTCGCGAGGCTAAATATCCGATCTGGGTCATGAATCCTGTCCTGGTCCCAAAGCCAAATGGAAAGTGGCAGACCTGCATCGATTTCTCCGACTTAAACAAAGCTTGTCCCAAGGACTACTTCCCATTGCCAAGGATTGATCAGTTGGTGGATGCCACTGCGGGGCACGAGCTCATGTCCTTCATGGATGCATATTCTGGATATAACCAGATCGTGATGAATCCTGCGAACCAAGAGCATACTAGCTTTATGACTCCAACAAATGTATACTATTATACAGATATACCCTTCAGGCTTAAAAACGCAAGGGCTACCTACCAGGAATTAGCCAACAGAATGTTCGCTGATCAGATCAGGAAAAACATGGAAGTGTATGCTGATGATATGCTTGTCAAATCTAAGACTGTCGATAACCATGTTCCCGATCTGAAGGAATGTTTTGAGATCTTAAGAAGATATAACATGAGGTTGAATCCCCAAAAGTGTACTTTCGGAGTGGCATCGGGAAAGTTTCTGGGATTCATAGTCAACACGAGGGGGATAGACACGAACTCAGAAAAAATAAGGTCGTTGTTAGAAATCCCTTCGCCCAGGTCGTGAAAAGATGTCCAGAGTCTGTTCATTTCTAAATCCACTGACAAGTGCCTGCCATTCTATAACCTGCTCTGAGGAAATAAGAAGTTTGAATGGACCGAGGAGTGCGAACAGGCATTTCTCAATCTAAAAACACCTCTGGCCGAGCCGCTAGTACTGTGTAAACTAGTGGCGGGGGAGCCTCTTCTCCTTTATTTGACTGTTACGGAAAATGCAGCCAGCGCCGTGTTGGTCCGGGGAGAGGACCTGGTTCAAAAACTGGTATATTAGATAAGCAAAAGACTTCTTGGAGCTGAATCGCAATATCCTTTAATGGAGAAGGTGGCGTTTTGCCTTATTCTAGCCTCCAGGAAGCTTTGATCGTACTTCCAATTCCATTCAATCCACGTCATGACCAATCAACCTTTAAGGTAGGTATTGTAGAAACTTGAAGCATCGGGACGTCTCTTAAAATGGGCAATCAAACACAGCCAGTTCGAAATACTGTACATACCACGGACTACGATCAAAAGCCAAGCCCTGGCTAATTTCATGGCTGAATGCAATGGGTTTCAAGAAGAGCTTTTGAGAGAACCAGTACAGACATTGTGGAGGATATCCGTGGATGGTTCGTCTAACGGAACGGGACTGGAGCTGGGATCATATTGATCTCTCTAGAAGGCCATCGGTTCCACTTTGCACTACGGTTCAGGTTTGAGGCGTCTAATAACAAAGTTGAATACGAAGCTTTATTGGCCGGGCTTAGAGTGGTGAAGGAGTTGAAGGAGAGGGTCATCCAGTGCTATAGTGATTCCCAGCTCGTGGTAAACCAAGTGTCAGAGGAATACCAAGCACGGTGAGCCAAGATGGCGGCTTACCTAGCCAAAGTGAAGAAGGAGCTATCAGAATTTGAATATGGCTTAGTCGAGTAGATCCCTCGAGAGCAGAACACCAACGTTGACGCTTTGGCGAGACTCACTACCTCCAAGGAAGCCAAGACTCTGAGCATAGTACCAGTAGAGTTCTTGGAAAGTCCAAGCGTGGCTGGAGGCACGGTGGAGGTTGAGATGATCGACGTTAGGCCGACCTGGATGACTCCCATAATAGAGTATCTTACAACCGGGAAGTTGCATGATGAACGAAAAGATGCGAGGAGGATGCTCTATCAAGCTCCAAGATATGTAATCGTGGATGGAGCATTGTACCAGCATGGCCATTCCTTACCCCTTCTACGATGTGTTCTGCCGGAGGAGGCCATAATTATTTTATGGGAGGTTCATGAAGGTTTCTATGGGGACCATGTTGGGGGGAAAAGTTGGCCTTAAAAATATTAAGGCAGGGATATTATTGGCCCACCTTATCAAAGGATTCCATCTCCTATGTCCGAAGGTGAGACAAATGTCAGCGGTTCGCCACAATCGCCCGAGCTCCACCAGACGAGCTGAAAATGATCTCATCCCCATGGTCATTCGTGGTATGGGGAATCGATTTAATAGGAGCTCTACCCACGGGAAAAGGAGGAGTTCGCTATGCAATGGTGGCCATTGGTTATTTCACGAAGTGGGCAGAAGTCGAGCCCCTGGCAACAATCACCTCGAAAAGAGTCCTCAACTTTGTAGTCAAGAGTATTGTGTGTTGATTCGGACTACCTAAGAAGATTGTATCGGATAATGGAACTCAGCTTGATAGCGATCTCTTCACCGAGTTCTATGAGAGGCATGGCATAATTAAAAGTTTCTATTTGGTTGCCTACCCACAAGCAAATGGGCAGGTCGAGGCCATGAATAAGACCCTCAAAGAAAGCTATAAGAAGAGGTTAGACGAGGCCAAGGGATTCTAGCACGAGCAGCTCCCGTAGGTCCTATGGGCGTACCGGACCTCCCACCGAATTTTGTACGGGGCACACCCCTTTCTCCCTGACTTTCAGAAGTGAGGCTGTCTTTCCCGTTGAAACAAAGATAGCCACGTACAGACTCCAAACCTTCAACCAAGAGCGGAATGATGAGTTGCTCAACGTGTCTCTCGACCCAATTGATGAAAAATGAGAGGATTCGCAGCTACAGCTCGCGCATTACTAGCAAAAAATCAAGCGTTATTTTAATTCAAAGGTCAGGAGGCGTATCATTGGTTTAGGCGACCTAGTGCTCCGAAGGGTCTTTTCGGCAAGCAAGGATCCCAAAGATGGTGCCTTGGGTCCGAGCTGGGAAGGGCCCTATCAAATAGTGGAAATCGTACATGAGGGAACCTTCAAATTAGCTCGACTTAGTGGGGAAACAGTCCCACGGACCTGGAATGCTATACACCTAAAGAAGTACTATCAATGATGATACAACCCGTCTATGTAAGGCTTAGTTATAAAAGTCATTTAATTTAAGAAATAAAAGAATCATTGTGTATTTCTTGTCTTTCATATAGTTTCGTCCATGTATCAGTTCGTGTGATAGCATTTGTCCAAAGCAACCAAGAAAGTTCACTTTCTGATTACTTGGGGGGCATATAACCCGAGAAGGATTAAAACTTAAAAGCTAGCAAAATCGATTAACCAATGTTTCTTCTAAAAATAAAAAACACAAGGTGTCAGTAAATCTAGCACGAACCAAGTTTTAATTAAATATCCTGGATACAACCAGGTCCAAAACTTAGAAGTTAGTAAAATTGATTAACCAGTGTTTTTCTAAAAGACACGAGGTGTCAATAAACCTAGCGTGAACTAAGTTTTAATTAAAAATCCTGGATATGACTAGGTCCAAAACTTGGAAGAAGTAAGATTGATTAACCAGTGTTTTTTCTAAAAAAGACACGAGGTGTCAATAAATCTAGCACGAACCAAGTTTTAATTAAATATCTCGGATACAACCAGGTCTGAAACTTAGAAGTTAGCAAAATTGAAGATCCAATGGCTTCCTTAGAAGCTCGGAATAGCAATAAAACCTAACAAGAACTAATTTCGGATATTCAAAATCCCGAATGTAACCGGGTCCAAGGCCCGATACTTAACAGGTAGGATATAAATCCACATTAATTTTGGTCATAACCAAAGTTAAAATGTCTATCTTGGTCTAAAAGTCATTTCCTAAGATTTTGAATGTACAAGTCATAAACGTAAGAAAAAAACAAGGAAAAGACATAGATAAAAAAGTAGGTATTCAAATTAGGCATAAAATTGTCTTAAGGAAAATAACCTCACACCGGGCCAAATGGAAAAAGTTTACACAAAATAAAAATGAATAAAGACAAAAGAAAATTAAGACTCTCCAGGGCGCTCTGAGGACGTCACCTCCTCAATCTCTTGCTCGCCAGCGGTGGAGGCCTCCCCAGTCTCAGACTGCTCTTGTTGAATCTGAGCCTTGAACTTCTCGAGGTAGGGATCCCACACTTCAGAGGCCAGGAAGGAGAAGTTGCCATCCTGGTTGAAGGCCCAGCAATGGTACAACATGCTCTCCATGGAGGTTAGCGAGACAGCCTTCTCCACCTTGGCAGCAGTCTCGGCCTCCAACTGCTTGGCTTTTGCCTCCGCGAGCTCAGCTTGAATAGTAGCCAAAGCAGCCTTTGCAATCTGCTTGCCCTCTTGAGATGCTGCAAGAGCAGCCTTGGCATCCAACTCGCCTTGTTGAGCAGTTGTAAGGGCAGTTTGGGCGGCAGTTAAGGCTGTCTAAGCAACCTGGAGCTCGGCCTGAAGCTCCTCATTCCTGGCCCTAGCTCGAGCTATGCTTCGGTGTTGAGCCAAGACCGCTTGCAAAAAGTAAAGAAGCAAGTTAGACATGGGGTGAGATAAAATCAAAAGAGTATGTTCGACTAAGGAAAGGTGGCTTACCGTAAGGTTCATCCCCAGCGCAGGCTCCATGACGTTCTTCGGGCTTCTCTCCTCGATCACCCTCAGGTCCTTCAGATTGACCTTGTAAAAATGCTCCACCGTATGGTTAGCCGTCTCGTATAGATTCCCCCGAAAGGTGTCCGGGATCTTCTCTAGGTCCTGGGCATTGGTTGAAATGCGTACGGAGGCGGTGGGGACGAGGGGCGCTGAGGGATCAGCTTGTGCTGCCTGATCCCGAGTAGAGGTGGATGGAAATCAGGGAGGAGGTGCAGGCAGACTTTTTTCTCCTGAGCAGCAGCGGCTGGAGCAGTCTTCCCTTTAGCTGGGGATTTGGAGGTCGTCCCTGCGGCAGATGGCACCTTCTTAGCTGTAAATTGGGGCTTCTTTACTACTAGCCCCGAGTTGGAGTTAGTGCGGATATCGGGAACCCCTTGTTGTGCCATCTCCTCGCCTGAAAAAGAATGGGAAGGATGTTAGTATACATACAAATTCATCAGTTTACATAAAAAGTATATGCGGTATAACAAAAAATCCTACCCTCCGAGCTAGAAGAGGAGTCTATTGCCACGACCTCTGGCCTCGGAACTACTATAGGAGAGGGAGAGCCTAAGTCTACATACTTCTTGGATTAGGGGAGGTTCTGGATCAGGTTCTACCTTAGGGCTGGACTCCTCTACATATTGCCTAAGTCCGGGAGCAAGGATACCCTGGAGCAGGGAGGGCAACGACCTAAGGTTGGTTCTATACTCTTCAAAGAATACCGACCTAAACGATAGGGTGTTTTCTACTACTACGGTGCCTCTAGGATGACCCATGTCATGACACAACACTAAATGGTCCACGTACTTAAGTAGGATTATGTTACGGTCGAGGTCATTAGGGTGGCGATGTACGAGCTAGTTTGGGTTAAACCTAACTAACCTAAGGTCGACGACAACCCTATCTAAGTCCCTAAAGGGGTATGAGTTACCTTGGCCAGAGGGGTCGGTTGCTGCCCCCGATGAGGCTCACTCTACTTAAGGATCTCGAGCAGCCTCAGGAGCTCGCCTCTTCCGCACTAGAGGTACCTTGTCCTCTTCTTGCTCCTCGCTTTCATCGGCCTCAGCACCCTCTTCGGGGATAGGCATGAGCTCACGGAATATCGGGATGTTAGCTTGTGTTCTTCTCAAGGCTAGATTCTGGCCCTCAGTAATTAACTTACACGCAAACATCGTGTCATCGGTCACGAGCTGGCGGTAATTCTTTTCGCTAGGTGGAAGCCTCGACAGAGTATCGTATTGGCCCCCGAGGGTCACAGATTTGGCCGACCTGACAAAAATGGTTGCACAAAGACACTTCTTAGTTAGTATACACACGAGAAGACTCTAGATATGAAGAGAATAATTTCATGAGCTAAGAAAGGAAAGAAAACTTATGAGGACGATTGATGTAGTGATATTATGGGACAACATAATCTTGTTGACCCTTCCATGGGTCGTGGTCTTGGAGACAATTCTCTCCGCCTCGAAGAATGCATCAGGTCCGACCATGACCTCCTCCTCCACCATGGGGCCGAACTAAGGGATAGGGGATTTGGAGGCGACCTCTTTCCCCTTATTGGCTCGTTGACACGAGACCAAAAAACTTACAGTGTGTTCTTTAATAGAAGAAGTATACTTTGTAGGGGAGAGTTCTTGGAAGACTCCTGAGTAGTTAAGTAACTGGGTTTCTGAAGGTTCTCGCAACAGATGGTTTTTGAATTTTTTTGAGAAGAAAGAAGGGTTCGAAAATGCAGAAGAGAGAAGAGGTGGAAAGATTTCGAATGAAAGGTGGTGAATCCTTGAATTTGCGAACCTTATTTATACGTAAAAGGCATAAAGCGACGTGGACCGTCCGATCAAACTAGTACAAGATCCGAGGATGGTGTTTCGAAAGACGAAACAACGACCAAAAGTTGGCCAGGCCATTAATGTAATCCTCGAAACCGAAACAGACGCCAATCATGGCGTTCCACGTGTCCAGCACTCAAGTAGTGGGCAAAACCTAGATAATCACGACAGAAGTTTAAAATTCCCCGCCGTGTAAGTCAAAAAGTGACGTCGTAGAACACGAGCAGGGACTTGGGGGCAAATGTACTTCGTGAAATTCAGCACGAGTCTTTTAGACCGCTCAGATACAACTGGCTAGCCAAGAACTATAATAGATGATCCACAAATCCATATTTCCTCTGTGAAGGAAACACGATTCCCCAGGTCAATATCGCGAGCTATTGAATACAAAACAATATGCACGAGCTAGCGCTACATTCAACTCGGGGTACGATAAAGATCTGCCATTTCCCTGAATCTTTATAAACCTGGGGACGTTATATAGACGTGCGTGGATAGAAATTACATGTCAGTAAATCCCTGAAATCCCGGACACGAAATATAATCGTGCATGATTAGCCATCACATGTCTGATTATCCCTGATGACCCATGATCAGTTTCACATAATGATTAGACCATACCTTAATATAAATTGTAATATTTATATTTAGTGTGAGACAGGTCACACGGGGGATTTGAATTCACGTGATGACCCCAATGCCTATCCAGGTATTTTCTATATAAATACATAGACCTTAGATAGAAAAAGAAAAAGGTTTTTTCTATGTAATGCAAAAATTCTGTCAAAATAGAGAGAGAGATAAACAGTAATAATACAGACTCGTGGACTAGGGGGATTTTAACCTCCGAACCACGTTTAAAGGGATGAGTGCTCTTGATATTTCATTTCTAGTGTTTATAATTATCATTTTCTTATTACGGTTTACCATTAAGCACCAATCCATCCCAGCTATTTACGTAATTCATTGTTGCCGAAAAACCGCGTCAACACATGGATTATGAGATATGTCAAATGCACATTAAGACAGCATTTCTGAATGGCTATCTTGACGAGACTATTTATATGTCTCAACCAGAAGGGTTCGATATAAAAGGTCAAGAGCAAAATATTTGCAAGCTTCTTAGGTCCATTTATGGACTCAAACAAGCTTCTAGATCTTGGAATCTAAGATTTTGATGACACAATCACAACATATGGTTTTGAACAAAATGTTGATGAGCCTTGTGTCTTTAAACAATTAAAAGATGGCATTTTGGTATTCCTAATTCTTTACCTTGATGATATTCTACTGATTGGAAATGAAGTAGGAACATTGACAAAAGTAAAGAAATGGCTAGCTGAGCAATTCCAAATGAAAGATTTGGGAGATGCAAACTACGTTCTGGGCATCCATATCCTTTGGGATCGACAAAACAAAGTTTTGGCTCTATCTCAAGCGACTTAAATAGGTAAGGTACTAGAGCGATTCGATATGAAAAATTCCAAGAAGAGTGATATGCCAACCCGTCATGGAATTTTCCTTTCTAAAGAGCAATGTCCTAAGACACCTCAAGCAAAAGAGGATACGGGATAGTATCCCTCTGTGGTAGGTAGTGTAATGTACGCCATGCTATGTACAAGACCTGACATTTGTTATGTGTGGATGCCAAAAATCCACCAAATAAGAAATTTCTAGTCCCTGATTAGAATAGAGGGATAAAGGCCACTTAATCATGCAATTGGACTCGAGCCTGTAGGCCCTTTTTTAATACAGGAGATTGTCTCTTGAGAAATGTGGACGCTCAAAATTCAACAGTTATAAAAAGGCCAAAAGCGCGTGATAGGCTCCCATAAACGCCTCGTGGGTACGCCCGATATGCTACGGGCATATCGCACCAACTGTTTTAGGGACCCATCTCGCGCCCATGCACGACACGGCCTCGCGTGCCACCAAGGCCCCGCACCACGGCCTCGCGCAGCCACGCCCACACACCAGGCGGCCTCGCGCCCTAGCAGGCCCTTGGCCTCGCGCATCCACGCCCGCACACCAGGCGGCCTCACGCCCCAACAGGCCCTCAGCCTCGCACAGCCACGCCCGCACACCAGGCAACCTCGCACCCCAACAGGCCCTTGGCCTCGCGCAGCCATGCCCGCACACCAGGCGGCCTCGTGCCCCAACAGGCCCTCGGCCTCGCGCAGCCACGCCCGCACACCAGGCGTCCTCGCGCCCCAGCAGGCCCTCGACCTCGCGCAGCCACGCCCGCACACCAGGCGGCCTCGCGCCCAACAGGCCCTCGGCCTCGCGCAGCCATGCCCGCACACCAGGCGGCCTCGCGCCCCAGCAGGCCCTCGGCCTCGTGCAGCCATGCCCGCACACCAGGTGGCCTCGCGCCCCAGCAGGCCCTCAGCCTCGTGCAGCCACACCTGCACACCAGGTGGCCTCGCGCCCTTACAGGCCCTCGGCCTCGCGCAGCCACGCCCGCAGCATCAGGTGGCCATGCGAATGGGGGCACGCGTCAAAGGAGCGTCGCCCCCAAGAGCCTCGCCCCCAAGGGCCATGCATACCTAGTGGCCTCGTGTGCCTCGCCTTGCGCACCGGCCATGTCAAAGGCCTTAAGAGACATAGTCTCCACTAAACACCCTTCGATCATATACCAGGGGCCTCGTAGTGTGGGGGCTGCAAAGTGATGGTTTCACAAGATGAGACCCTCATCCCATTTGTAGGCGTCATCCTTCATCACACACGCAGCAGGCCCTGTTGAAGAGGCCTTACCTCTCTTCCTGAGGTAAGTGCCACCAATGGGGCACCACTCTCCCTATGAGTCACATGAGATGAAGAGCAATAGGAGAGACCCAATAACTATTAGGTATAGAGCCAATAGTGGAATAGATGACTGAGTATATCGTTCATGTCAACACACTAGCTTCCCTACACTTAGTAGGACGTGGAATAGCCTTGAGCAGATACATGCCTTGGAGAGGCGAGAATAACCATCGGGTACATAGTACCAGTACGTGTACGGGTGCATGACGTACAACCATGAGGAGGGCAGAAGCATTACCCTGACACCTGTATCACACAGGTAGTGGAGGTATGGATTTGTACAGAGAGTGGGGGCACATATGCATGCCTCTGACTATGTACCAGGCTGACACTATGATCTTCTGCTCCACCACTCTTCCCATACCACTACCACCTGTGCTATTACCCTGACAGTGTACTTATGTACTATTTTGTCCCAAGGGACCACCATGTATAAGGGGCCATTAGAGCCCAGCTATAAAAGGAGCTTGACCCCTCAGAATGAGGGGTTGGAAAATTCATTGTAAGCAGAGGCTATTGAGAAATATACCAAGACTTGCTCCATCATTTATCTGTGTTTACTTTCCCTTAAAGTTTATTCTCAGTTCTTATATAAACATCACCTGACTTACCTTTGAGTTTTCCGATCTAATTTCATTGACGAGATTTCACCGTCAACATTATGCAGCAATGATAGTCAATCGTTATCAATAAAATCCTAGATTGAGTCATTAGGTTGCTATAAAGAATATTCTCAACTATCTTAGGAAAACTAGAGAATATATGCTTGTATATTTAGGTGATGGCCTGAACACCACTGGATACACTGATTAAGATTCTTAATTAGACAAAGATAGTTGGAAATCGACTTCTGGATTAGTGTTCAGAGTTGGTGGTGGAGTTGTTGTCTGGCGTAGCATTAAACAAACCAGTATCGCAGATTCTACCATGGAAGTCAAATGTAAAGCGCCTTGTGAAGTAGATTAAAAGGTTGTGTGGCTCAAAAAGTTCTATTCTGATCGGGAAGTTGTTCCAAACATGGATAAGCCACTGGTCCTGTACTGTGATAACAGTGGGGTGGTATCCAACTCGAAGGAACCAAGGAGTCACAAGAGGGGAAATCATATCGAGAGGAAATACCACTTGATGAGGGATATTGTTCATGGAGGTGATGTAGCAGATATGAAGATAGCATTGGAACATAACCTTGCTGATCCTTTTAATAAGACTTTGTCTACCAAGTCTTTAAAAGATCATGTTAGCAATATGGGTTTGAGCGAGATGCCTCATTTGCTTTAGGGCAAGTGGGAGATTGTTGGGATTATTTCCCTTTAAAGCATATGTATCGAACAATGTTTTATGAAATAAATAATTGAAATGAATTTTAGCGTATATTTATTGTTTATTATTATTATTAGAATAATATTATATAAATATCATAAAATTCTCAAATTCATTATTATGACTACAATCTGGTATTGGAACGAGAGGATTAAGATTGTAGGGAAAAAATTTAATTAGTTCAAAGTAAAACAATTTTTTATGGAATCTTTGGATTAAATACTATAAGTACGGTTTATTAGTAATATGAATACATGTAATATAGATCCGGATTACTGATGTTGTTGGACATCTTAGTGGAGGTAATTTGTATAAAGTGGTTATACATGAACGGGACCTAATATGTTATTAATACTTAATAATATCGTTTACTTTATAAGTAATAATTTACATATCACTAAGATGATCATATGCAAATTGATCTTAATCCTAAAGTTATTATATGAACTCATCTTTATGTCATATGAGTTCTTTGATCACTCGTTATGGTTTCTCAAAATGATCAGGTTGAAAAATTTTATTTTGGGAACTCATTGCTGTAAATGGTTTGGGACATAATATACAGATATGGAATTTATACCCTTCCAAGAGGAATTGAATAATTGTTTTCTTAAGGGTTGACTTTTGGAACTGAAAGGTTATTGCGCTTAAATTCATAAATCAGTTTACAAATTAACTTTCACTAGTAAAGCTAATGGTACTTAAGGAAACAAGATATAATTAAAGAGATTAAACGATAATTAATTCCTACTTTAATTATAAACCATTAATAGAGGATTGAAGTGTGTGCAGTGATTAAATCGATGCACACTTTTATATATTTAAAAGTACTCAATAAAAAAAGTTCTATAATTACAAGAGTGCAGTCTCATATTTTTAGTAGAATAATGTTGAGATTAATAAACTAAGGTTATTATATTAAAGAGTTTTGATTAATAATTTCAATTTATTGGAGCTTGAAATTATAGGTCCATAGGTCCTCAAGAGGACTCAATCAACACTATTCAAGGTTAGAGTGAAATTGGAAAAAATCAAGAAAATGACATATTTGGAAGAAATTTGTTCTTCATAGTCAAATATGTAATTGAGACAAATTAATTAATTAATATATTAATTTTCAAAATTAATAAAACTTTTGAAAATTATTTTTTGAAATAAAATGGGCATTTTCGAAATGGCATTTAAATAATTAAATAATTAATTTTTCATTAATTAGTTTTATTTATTTAAATAACGTGAAAAGATAATTAAGATGATTAAAAAATGGTTTGAATTAATTTGAAATCTATTCTTTAATTAATTTGATAAAGTTAGTTATTAGGTTTAGATACTTTTTAATAAATAATAATTAAATAAAAGTGGTTAAGACACGCATCCCTGAAATAGGGATATGTTACATGTTAATC
The DNA here is from genome assembly GCF_963169125.1 of Humulus lupulus. NCBI lineage: Eukaryota > Viridiplantae > Streptophyta > Magnoliopsida > Rosales > Cannabaceae > Humulus > Humulus lupulus. The sequence continues at coordinate 98,709,630 of NC_084793.1, forward strand.
ACAGTGCAAGCATTGTGATTAGGTCCAAGACTGAGTCTTGGATATTTCTTTTATTTATTTAATAATTGGTTTATAATTTGAATTTTGAATTTAATTAATTCTTTTATAAATCTAACTGATAGAAAATTAGTTTCAACACACACAAGAGATCCTAGAAACTGTCTCAGACCTAATATTTCAAGATCTCATGAGTTGAGTACATCTTGTGAATCATAAATTTTTCCACCATTACTCTACGTGCTCACACACATCTTAAGGTGTAGAGATACATCTTGGAAGATCTTGGTATGAGTACTCACAAGAGTACTTTGGATTTGATGTTTGTTGGAGTTACTAAAAGATAGCAAGGATTCTTGATTGTTCTACAACTGGTAAATCCTTATCTTTTTCTTTCTCTTTGATTAATGTTTTGTATATTAATGGATCTGTTATTTAAAGATTGTTTATTTATTTTATTTTTTTGAAATCTCTGGGCCCACCACCCCGTGCTTTTCGTTATGCACATGGTAAACCAGTTACCAACACTTTTCATTCCATCTTTTCTACTCTCTCGATCCTCCAAGTCTCCTCATTCGACCAGAACTATAAGTAATTTTCTTTATTTGCTGCAAATTTCTTCATATTGTTTGCTATATGTTTCTTCAACAATGCTTTTGCAAAGATTCTTTTTTTTTTCACATTCTGATTTTATCAAAGGTTTAGGTTAGGCTTGCGTGAATATTCTTTGTAAGGAATGGTAGGGTACTCTAGAAATGTAGGTTTAGTTGGCTGAATACACTAGAAAGAGTAACAAAATAGGCATCAAACCGACTTTTTGAAGAAAAAAATTGGATGATTAGTATTTTAAATCGAATTTCTAGTTTTCTGAGAGTGTTTAAGGGTAAGGAATTAAGGCCAAATATTTTGGGTTTCTGACCCTAAACCTGGGTAGCTTAAGGGTCACACTTCTTAGGCGGTTTTGCATTAAAAATGCTTTCCAAAACCACGTTTCTGACACGCTATTTTCGAGGCGACAGTACTTTCTAAGATTAGGGCACGTGAATTAGGGGCACGCGTGGATCCACGTATACGAATATTAAATATGTTCTAGCTCGTAGGAATTTCAGCTCGTAAAACCTTTTTCATCCAAACCTTAGGCTGAGTTTTCTAGGTACCCTCCACTAGTTACTAAGCCCATCCAATTCTCTTGACCTTTAATCAAAATTATATCCCTAGGTCGCGACTACAGTTAGCACTGCTCTATGCCCAAGCAAACTTAATAAACTTCAAAATGAACCAGCAAAAACAAAATAACATAGTGGGCTCCTCTTCCCAGAGCTAGCAGGTCGTAGAGACCCCTATTCCCTACTGCGGACCAGTGGTGGAGAGGGAGTTCGAGATTAATGCGAGTAGATTTTATGAGGCCGAAAGGATAGTCTCTAGAATAAATTCTATGCCCTAGGTAAATAACATAATAAGTGGCCATGGCATCCAAACAGACTCGAAGTTCAACACTCGCACATCGTTTAAGGGTGAGCAGATCTGCTCTCCCCTGGAGGAAAATTTTGGAGCTTGGAGCGACGAACATCTGAAGGCGGGCACCTTCCATACACTAAGCTTGTACTTCTCGGACTTCCTCAACTTCATGAAGTTAGCTCCATTTCAACTCCCCCAACACTTATCGCCTCTTTGCGACACTGAAGTATTTATTTATTAAAAATGAGTGGGAGGACCTCACTACGGAGGACATCCAATACTTTTTCTGTCTCTAGGCCAACCCAGACACAAGAACCGGGGGTGACGAGTTCAACTACCTCACTCAGTTCCCCAAGATCACCAACATTATTGATCTCCCAAGCCACTCAAGGGAATTCAAGGACCCGTTCTTCATGTTGAATGGGTTTGCAACTTGCGATTACTGACACTTTAACCAACCTTGTAATAGTCTTTGCCTTGAGTCTTTTACTTTAAAAATTTTATAGATATCTGCCTACTGTACAATATTTACTTATTCTAATCGTGTTACTTGTCTATGCAGCTATTTACAAGTGGTTTAAGGCCTCCATTGTCCATAAGGACCAATACTAGACACTCGCTTTCGCTCCTGCCGAAGAAAAAGATTGGCTAGTAGTAATAACCTATGCCAACATGTTGGCATGTAGGCTAATTAAGGAAGGCCAATATTTGACACTTCGTTCTCAGGGTCCTCCCGGAAAGAGGGTGTAACACCCTACTACTTAAGGACCGTGACGTTGTGCCTTTTATACAGTGCTAAACTCACTAACCGAGTCATTTGGCCATATCGTGTAACTAAATGTGATTAACGATTTAGGGTTAAAAATTTTGGTCAAAGATACAAAGTTTAACTAAAATGTTAACTGTATACATTGGGATCCCAAAAATATATTTTAAAGGATGATTACAATAAAATATTTACAACCAGTCAACCTAAGCGGCAAAATAGGGTTTAACCCTAGTTCCTCTTTAAACCCTCGTTCGTGGTGGTCAAGAAATCGCATATGTACACATCGTCACTTAAGCTCTCCAGCTCAAGGATGGTCCAGCTTTCTTTTGCCTTTACCTGCACCACATAGCACCCGTGAGCCGAGGCTTAGCAAGGAAACTTAAACATGCTCATAAATAGGTAATAACATGTTAATAAATCATAATAAGCATGCCTAGCAATAATAGCCATATTCATGCAGGCAAGTAAGTCCAAGAAAATGATTGTGGGCCCTGCCCTCCTCTATGGATGACTATCAAGTCAATCCTAAGTGAATATCGATAATGATTTTGGTAATCATCCTAGGGCTTTCAGCCCAATTAGATAAGTGACTAGGGAGTCATGAACTTAGGTACCACACCCTAACCAGATAAGTGACTATGGAGTAACGAACTTGGGTTCCACACTCTAACCAGATAAGTGACTATGGAGTCACGAACTTGGGCTATGCACCCTAAGCCATGTGACAATACGATCACCTGAGCCTTTTGGCTCTAGCTCTAAGTAACTAGCCTTTAGACTAGACAAGCGCTTTTGTTTTTCATCGAACTTAAGGTCGGTCAAGCATTTCATACTTATGTTGATAATGCTTATGTCCATAAGATATAATGTTTTTGGCTTGCGTTAAACACGCTAATATTGTTCTTGACTCATAGGTCCATTCCATATGACTAGTGCTCAGTACTACTGTCGAACTTGACTAATAAGTCACAGCTTCACATTCAATACTGACACCATTGCCGATTCCTGACTCATAGGTCAGTGCCATACACAGATAAGCAAAGCTGATATGCATTTACTATGCAATCAATGTCAATATAGAGAACACTCAACATGCTTCATCAATAACTATGCATGTCACATACTGGATGCAGTTTTCTTACCTCTGGTCCAAGCACAGGTTACCAATAAACGAGCCACAACCACGGTCCTATTTCCAAGTCCCTAGCGATAACCTAGTCACAACCATAATATAAAACTTCATCAAAAATGAGTAAATAAATACTTCCAGACCCAACCCAAGCCTCCGGAACGTCGATTCCCACTCAACTGGGTAGTAGGATCGATCCTAGGCCCTTAGAGTTAAGTTTCCATGACTAAAATCCAAATTTGGGCAAAACTGCCCCTAAGCGTCGCGGTCCCCAAACCCTGAGCCGCGGCCCACCTCCAGACAAAAGCCAGACCACCTCTCTGCTTGCTTCTTGCACCACGGCGCACCAACCTTGCACCATGGCCCTACCTGCCCGTCAGCCAATCTCATCCTCTTCATTAAGCTTGGGCCACGGCCCAACCACGAACCAGCCAAAAACATTCGTTTGCTTCATTTAAAAGCCTTCCAAAAACCTATCCAAACTTCTCCAAATCCCAAAATCAAAGTTCCCAAACATCCTAATTGACTAAAACCATTAGAATCCAAGCTTCAAATCATCCAAAAAGTCATCAAAATATAACATCCAATTCAAGCTTAAAAACTCAAAACTTAAAACTTGGATTACCTCCGATTGAGTCATTTCCCAACTAAATCCTCCGACTAAAAAGCTTCTAACCTTCCCTAGACCTTGATCCTTGCCTAAATCTGAGTCCTAAAACTCAAGTTTCCTTCGAAAATGTGATCGGTGTCAAAAAAGAAACGGAAGAGAGAGAGAACGTACTGAACGTTCTTTTTTATGTTTCTGACAGCTTACTTCAAGCTTAAGCAACCTCAAGAAAATCCTAATGATCGGGGTCCCAAAAATGCCCCCCAGGGTAAAATAGTCGAAATTCCCAAAATTTCTCCTTGATCTCACTAACTCCCAATTTATCATCAAATATTTATTCCCATTACCCAGTATCCCGATAATGTGCTAAATACCCAAATTACCATAGTTGTAGATAATATTTAACATATTAGGAGCTCTATATTCGAGCAGTATGGTACTAACATTCGACCTGGGAACCCTTTGGACCTTGGCCACTTTTTGCCGTCTCTAGGCAGCCATAGTATGATCCGAGCTTAGACAATGAGCTCGAGTCTGAAATGATGCTTGACATAGTTTTGTTAGAGTCTCCTTCGACTCCTACTAACCAATAATTAAATAGTCCTCATGTAGCTAGCTAGGTACAAAATTTATAACTAAATATTATAGTCTCCACCTCTAGTTCAGAGGGTAGGATTTTCTTCTTTATTTTTTGTTTTCTAAGTTTACTTGAAGTTTTCTAACCTTCTTTTGATTATTTTGCAGAAAACAATATGAACGCCTAGCAGCCGCCTTGGCCAGCTCCGATCCAGTAGTCAAGAGGAAGAGAATTTTGAAGAAGGCTGCATCCTAGACTGGGGCCTCCACGGGAGCTCAAACAAAGGCTAAAGAGCTTCCTTCCTCTCATCCACGGGCTTATAAGGAGATTGTGGTAACGACAAGGGATGATACGCCTCCAGCTCCCCAAAGTGTTGATCCACCAACTCCTTATACTAGAGCTCCAACTACTCCTTTTGTCACCATCCCAGCTCCTCACGTCGACGTGGGCAAGCTTCCTACCCACCTTTGGGGCCCTCTCTAGACGTTGCCCAGCAATGTGGTTGGACTTGTCGACCAACTCTCCATTCGGGAGATGGAGAACATTGAGGGCAAAACTCCCGAAGTCGTGATGCAGTCCGCCCTGGGGATGATGCTGAGCGTAAGTTTCCTCGCTCGTCTTTTCAGTTTATCCCATCTTTTTCCATGATCTAAACTTTTGGTTATTTTAATTGACAATCATACTTAGCCCAGATTCGATCAGGGGATAAGATCCTTGCTATCCTTGCTAACACGAGGTGATCCTTCAAGTAGTTGGAACAGGTCAGGGATCGGTGCAAGAAAATTGAGGATGCCACCTCTAGAGAGTTTGGACTAGCTCATGAGCAACCTTATGAGCAAGCTCGTGAGAGGACTTAGATGCTCGAAGAGATGGTTCTGAAGCTCCAAGCGGACCTTGATACATCTTGATCCAATGAGAAGATTTTCAAGATGCAAGCCTTGGATGTAATCAAGTTCTGGGACTAGCTCTAGGAAAAGGTTGGTAAGCTTCAACTTAAAATTGACGAACTCCAGCTAAAGGTGGATGACCATGAAGCTCATATCAATAAAACTATGGAGGAGATGTTCTACAAGGTATGGTGCTTTAACCAGGAAGGTGACTTCTCTTTCCTGGATGCTGAGCTGTCAGAGCGTTATCACGCTAAATTCCAAGATCGTCTTGTGAAGGAGCCCTCAGAAACATAGGAGACTGCCTCGAGAGCTGGCAGAGATGGTAGGGAGATGGTAGGGAGGATGAAGTCTCTTCCCATGAGCAAGTTACTAGAGCTCATGGTTGAGAAGGCTTTACCCATGTTTTTAACTTCCTTTTTTTGTTGGGGATTAATATTATCCCTTGTAATTAGGCCTTTTAGGTCGAGACAATTTTTCCCATGTGACTTTGCTCAAGGATATGTATCCTAGTTTTGAATTTACTTGACTCTGATCTTATATATTTCCCTTACATTATTATGTTTTAATATTTTTAATTTTATACACATGCTTAGTTATATGGAGTTATTTTAGATTGAGGTATTTTTAAAATTTCATGCTTAACAGCTGACCAGTTTTCAGTTCGTGGACCAAGTTAGATCCAGGATTTGTATAGCTTAATAGCTTACATGTTAATATTCAAGCCTCGTACTTGGATTGGTCCAGGGTTTTGTTGCTTTGAATTTTCTTGTTTAACTTAGTAAGATTCGAAATTGTTTTGAAAACTCGAGCTTTTTCAAGCTACCAAATTTCCAAATTCTAAGTTACATAATTTTTCAAAGACTTAACACACTATTATCAAGGGTGTCTGCCTCCCAAGCCATCAGAATTTATGAATATTCTAGGTCGCTTTTATATAGTGATAATACAAGAATTGATAAAATTTTGGTATCGTGTTTAAACTACACAACAACCATTAATTTTATTAAATTAAGGGAAATTTAAAAGAAATGGATTTTATATATAAGTCTTACAACATAAACTAAACTTTAAATAAAACTCATCATTGATATTATTTTTTCAAATGCAATGCATTCCAAGTTCGAGGAACTGCTTCTCCACTTAATCGGGCTAATCTGAAAGTACATTTCCCAAAGTTTCAATGATTTGATGTGGTCATTCCTAGTTTGGTCCCAGGACACCATCTATAGGGTCATTATTTGCCAAGAACACCCTTCAGAGCACCAAATCTCCCAACACGTGTTTTCTCTCTTTGAATTTTGAATTTAAATATCGCGCTACCTTCTATTGGTAATGAGCAAGTTGAATCTACGATTATCCTCGTTGTTCCTCAATCAGATCCAGAAATGCTTGTAGTAAAACGTGATTCTTCTCCTGGTGAAAAGTCCTTTGCCTATGCGATGCCACTAGGGTTTCGAGTGGGAGCATTGCTTCGCTTCCGAAGGTTAGTGAAAACTGTGTGTGCTCGGTAGACATATGGTGAGCGACTTTGTACGCCCAAATCAATTGTGGGAGCTTCTCTCAACCCTTTAGCATCTTGTAACCTCTTTTTTAATCTCGCCTTGATTGTTTTATTCATCGCCTCTACCTTTCCATTAGCATGAGGATACACTACTAAAGAGAAATTCTTAATGACCATGTACTTCTCACAAGAGTTTTTGAACAACTCACTTTCGAACTGGGTCCCATTATATGAGACGAACTTCCTTCGGAGCCCAAAACGGCAGATTATGTTCTTTATGACAAAATTGAGTACTCTCTTCAAGGTTATCATTGATAACGGTTCTGCTTCAACCCACTTTGTGAAGTAGTCCATGGTGACCACAACTTAGTGAACTTCTTCTTTTCTTGTCGATAATGACCCAATTAACTCTAATCCCCAGATGGCGAACGACCAAGGCGAGGAAATCATGATGAGCTTGACAGGTGCAGCCCGAGCTATCATTGAAAAACCCTGGCACTTGTTGCAAATTTGAACATACGGGGTCGAATCTTTCTTTAGGGTACGCCAGAAATATCTTTGCCTCGGTATTTTCAAAGACAAGCTTTTCCCCCTAGCGTGGTCTTCACAAAATCCTTCATGAAATTCCTTGTGAATAGCTTGGGCTTCTTTTTTCTAGAATACATCTTAGTAATGGCATGGAATGACCTCACCTATAGAGAATTCCCTCGACTAGAACATACCTTAGGATCTGGTACAACAACTTTCATGTGTCCTTACATTCCTTGGGCAGTCTTCTGGACGTGAGGTATTCTATGATTGGAGCTATCCAAGTTGATCCTTCTCGAATCAGTTCGATCTTCTCTGATTATTTTCCTATGCTTGATTTTTCAAGGAACTATACTGGGACCACGTTCAACATCTTCACCTCCTTTGTTGTGGTGAGTCGAGCAAGAGTATTTGCATTTGTCTTATTTTTGCGTTGGACCTGCGCTATTGAGTGAAACTCGAACATTGATAGTTCACTTTTTACCTTAGCCAAATATGCAACCATTTTTATCCCACGGGCATGGTATTCTCCCAGCACATGGTTTACCACGAGCTAAGAATCGTTGAAACACTAGATGACCTTTGCTCTTAATTCTTTGGTGATCTGAATTCCCGCCAGCAAGGCCTCATTCTTGGTCTCGTTATTTGAGGTACCAAATCTGAATCTAAGAGTTGTGTTAAAGTGATGTCCCTCACGAGTGATCGAAATTACCCCAACTCCTGACCTATGTTCATTTGAAGATCCATCTACGAATTGTTTCCATAATTCTTGCGCATGTTCTCTTATACGCTCATCTTGAAAACCAGTGCACTCGGCCACAAAATCAGCAAGGATCTGCCCCTTAATAGTTGTTCGTGGTTTATAAAGAATCTAGAAATGTCTGAGTTCGATGGCCCACTTTAGAAAATGTCTTGATGCCTTAGGTTTTTGCAAAATCCGCCTTAAAGGTTGATCTGTTAAGATGTGTATTGCGTGGGACTATAAGTAAGGTCGAAGCTTCCTTGAAGCTAGGACCAAGCAGAACACGAGTTTTTCAATCAGAGGATATTGGTACTCAGCTCCCAGAAGCCACTTGTTGATATAATATACTGGCTTCTGAATTTGATCTTCCTCAAACTAAAACAGCACTGACCGCCTTCTCAGTTACCGCCAGATAAAAATATAAAGCCTCTCCACTGATGGGCTTTGATAGGACAAGGGGTTCAGGTAGGTGTTTCTTCTAAACTTGAAATGCTTGTTCGCACTCATTAGCCACTCAAACCTTCTATTTCCCCTTACCAAATTCTAGAAGGGGGGACACTTGTCGGTTGACTTTGACACAAACCGGTTGAGGGCAGCAATTCTTTCAGTTAAACTCTAGACCTCTTTTCACGATCTAGGCAATGGTATGTCCAATAACGATATGATTTTCTTCGGATTAGCTTCAACGCCCCTTGAATTAACGATGAAGCCTAGGAACTTCCCTAATGAAACCCTAAAGGTATATTTATCGGGATTTAGCTTCATGTTGTACTTTCTTAGTACAATAAAATATTCTTCCAGGTCGGACACGTTGTTGGAAGTTTTTGGCTTAAAGAGCATGTCATCAACGCACGCCTCCATGTTTTCCCGATCTAATCAACAAAAATCTTGTTTACCTACCTCTGTTAAGTAACTCCAACATTCTTTAGGCAGAATGGCATGACGTTATAGAAATACACATTATGCTCGCTCATAAAACTTGAATGCTTTTAGTCTGGGTTCATCGCGATCTGGTTATATCCAGAATACACGTCCATGAAAGACATGAGCTCATGGCCAGCCGTGGCATCTACGATCTGATCAATTCTTGGCAAAGGAAAATAATCCTTTGGGCAGGCCTTGTTGATAACAGAGAAGTCTATGCATGTCCTCCATTTTCTATTAGGTTTTGGAAATAGAACGAGATTGGCTATCCAGGTCGAATCTTTCACCTCTCTAATGAATCTGCATTTTAAGAGGCGAGCTACTTCTTCCCCTAGAGCTTCTCCTCTTTCTTTTCCCAAAAACCTTCTTTTATGTTGCTTGGCGGGTATGTTCCTGCCCAAATTTAGTGTATGCATGATGACGCTAGGATTGATTCCCACCATATTGGCTTGTGACCAAGCAATGACATCAAGGTTATTCCTCAAAAACTCGATCAGATTCTTTTTCTGTTTGGCGCTGAGGTTTTTCCCAATCTTACAACCTTTGAAGGAGCTTCTTGATCGAGAATTACCTCTTCTAGCTCCTCCAAAGCTGACAGATCAGACTGATCTTCACCTATCTGTGGGTCATTCTCTTCTTGATGGGCGACCTCAACTTCCATCACTTGAGGTTCTTCTGCTTCCTCAACGACTATCATTGCCTGAGGTTCTTCGACTTCCTCAATTATCACCACGGCCTGCCACACAGGTTGTGATCTTCCCTTCATTGAAATGGTATAGCATTATTTGAAAGCGAGCTGATCCCCTCTTACCATACATATCCCTGTAGGTGAATGGAATTTCATGGCCAAGTGGCATACATAAGCTATTGCTTCAAACACTATCAAAGTCGGTCACCCTAGAATGGTGTTGTAGGCTGTTGGGAAATCTATAACAATGAACTTAAGCATCTTCTCCACAGCTCGAGTTTCATCATAAATGGTTACCATGAGCTCGATTGTCTCAAAGGTTGTCAATCCTTCTCCTGAGAACCCATATAGAGTCGTAGAAGAGGCCTTCAAATATGTTATTGATAGTCCCATCTTCTATAGGGAGGACCTAAATAGCACATTCACTAAGCTCCCGTTATCAATCAGGATTCTCCAAACTCTTTATAGTTAGAGAGCTTAATAGTTATGACCAGCAGATTATTGTGCGGGAATTGGACATGGCTCATGTCTTCTTCCATAAAAATAATGGGTTGTTTGTCCATTTTTTACTGCATTGACAAACGTTGTTCAGGAGTGAATACTATACCATCGTGGGTCTTTAGCTCCTGGATGTACGTTTTCTAGGCCTCATTACTTGTACCAGCTAAATGAGGTTCATCCATGATGGTGGCTATGTCTCTTCCTTCGACAGGAGGAGGGATGAGTGGGTTTTCTGAAGTTGGAAGAGCTATTGGTGGGTTCGCTTGATTTCCTAGAGCTGGTCATGAATTTTGCTCGGCCGGCTGATTAGGAGCTACCTAATTCCATGCATATTGTGCTAACGACCCACCTTGAATGAGATTCTCGATCTCATCATTCAGCTGGCGGCAATCGTCCATATTGTGGCCAATGTCGTTTTGGTAACGATAGAACTTGGTCGAATCTCTTTTTGCCTGTTTATTCCTCATGGGCTCTGGCTTTTTCCACAGAAGGCGAGCAGAATTGGCTAGATATATGTGTTCTCATGTATCTTTTAGATCAGTATACAAGGTGAATATTGAGGTGTAGCAATACCCACCTTTATTCTTCTTGGACCCCGCCTGGTCGCCCTCGTTGTTTCCCTTCCTTTTATTAGTATTCCTTACCTGGTTATTATGGGTAGTTGGCTGAGCCGTGGCTACAACATTTGCTACCACTCCCGCGGGCTAAGTGGAAACACAACTAGTTACGACCATTGTAGATTCAGCCTCCTCGAGGTTTATCCACTCTTGAGCTCGGGCCAAGAACACATCAATATTCTTAACTCTTTCCTTTAGAGCTCCTTCCACAGTTACCCTCCTACGGTGATCCTTGATCGCATCACCATAAATTTGGCATTGTCATCCGCCCCGTTTAGGTTGTAATTTACAAAGGGAAATTTGAGTTTTTATGCTTAATGAGGTGTCCTAAATAAATAAAAAATGTTCGGCCTTCTAATCATTTAAAAAAATGTCAAATCTTTTGACAATACCCAAAATACCCCTCCCATAATCTTTCCCATCCACTTCCTCTTGTCTCTTTCCTCAACCTATTCCTCTCAACTCTCTCTCTAGAAAAAAAAAATATCCATGGGTAAGGTAAAATATAAGAGAACTCAATGTAATGGCAAGTATTTCTCACTTAGGACACTAAAATACTGCATTTCGAATAGATCTGGGCATGATTTTTGGGTTTTTCTGTGATTTTTTTTTCAGATCTGAAACTTTGAAATCTGCAGAAAACCGACATGGTTTGATGGTGGTTCGATGGTGCTCGATGCCAGCTCGATGGGGACATCAAAATCAAGATTTTCATGAAAAAATTGATGTTGCTCGATGGTGGTTCGATGGTGTTCGATGTGATTCTTGCAAGATACGTAATTTTTCACTCGGGTGTCCGTTTGGGGTGATTTTTTTTATTTTGGATATTTTTTTAAGATCTACACGTTTAAGATGTGTATATACACATTTGGGAAATGTAAATCTTGAAAGAAAATGCAAAATACAAAACACACCTCATGTTCAAGATATGTTTTGGTATGTTTTGAAGTTCTAAACTTTGCAAATGTGTATGTGAACATCAAAAATGTGTAGATCTCAAAACAATACCCAAAATCAGAAAACAAATCACCCCAAATGGACACATGAGTGAAAAAGTATGTCTCTTACAAGAATTGCATCGAACCACAATCAAGAAACCATCGAACCACCATCGAGCAACAACGATTTTTTTCATGAAAATCTTGATTCTGAAGGCCCCATCGAGTTGGCATAGAACACTATCGAGCAAAGTCAATTTTCTACAGATTTCAAAGTTTCAAATCTAAAAAATAACTCAAAAATCATGCCCAACTCGATGGTTGCTCGATGGTGTTCGATGCCAACTCGATGAGGCCTTCAAAATCAAGATTTTCATGAAAAAAATCGACGTTGCTTGATGGTGGTTTGATGAAATTCTTGTAAGAGACATAATTTTTCACTCGGGTCTCTAGTTGGGGTGATTTGTTTTTTGATTTTTGGGTATTTTTTTGAGATCTACACGTTTTAGATGTTCACATACACATTTTCAAAGTTTAGAACTTGAAAACATACCAAAACATATCTTGAGCATGAGGTATGTTTTGCATTTCTTTCAAGATTTACATTTCCTAAATGTGTGTAAACACATCTCAAACGTGTATATCTTGAAAAATACCTAAAATCAAAATACAAATCACCCCAAATGGACACCCGAGTGAAAAATTACATATCTTGCAAGAATCACATCGAACACCATCGAACCACCATCGAGCAACATTGATATTTTATGAAAATCTTGATTTTGAAGGCCTCATTGAGCTGGAATTGAGCACCATCGAACCACGTCAATTTTCAGCAGATTTCAAAGTTTCAGATCTGAAAAAAAATCGCGAAAAAAACCCAAAAATCATGCCCAGATCTGTTCAAAATGAAGTATTTTAGTATCCTAAGTGAGGAATACTTGCCATTACATTGAGTTCCCTTATATTTCACCTTACCCATGGATTTTTTTTTCTAGAGAGAGAGTTGAGAGGAATGGGTTGAGGAAAGAGAGAAGAGGAAGTGGATGGGAAAAATTATGGGAGGGATATTTTGGGTATTGTCAAAAGATTTGGCATTTTTTTTTAAATGATTATAAGACCTAGCATTTTTTTTATTTAGGACACCTCATTAAGCATAAAAAACTCAAATTTCCCTTTACAAAGCTTGGTTTATAGCCTAAATCTCAACAATAAAAAATCTCTAACCCAAACCTAAGTTTTGTATCAAAGATTGTCTATCTCTAAGGTTTATCTACTCACCAAGACTATGGAAGAAAGCTCCTCATTCTAAGCCCTCAAGTTCATGTCTCAAGATCTAGTTAAACAAGTTCGATTCGATGGCTCAAACTTTGTTCATTGGCAAGACAAGATCAAGTTTATTCTCACAACATTGAAGGTTCACTACATCCTTGATATGATGATACTCAAGAAGTGATCAAGGAAATGAATAAAAAGGAAGAAGATGAGCTTATATGTAGATGCCACATACTCAATGCCCTCTCAAATCATCTCTATGATCTCTACACCAATACAACTCAACAAAGGAGATATAGGATGCACTTGATAAGAAGTAGAAGACTGAAGAAGAAGAAGGTGCCAAGAAATTCCTCATAACGCAATACATGAAATTTAAATTCACTGATGGAAAACCCTTACTCCCTCAAGCACATGAGCTACAAGTTATTATGAATAAGTTATCTACTCTAAAGATAACATTGCCGAAATCCTTCATTGTGGGTGGGATCATAGCCAAGTTGCCTCCATCTTGGAGAGGCTATAAAAAGAAGATTCTCCATAAGAATGAGGAGATATCTTTTAAGGAGATCCTAAAGCACCTAAGGATTGAAGATGAGTCTCGTTCTAGAGACAAGTGCATGGAAAAGTCCAATGGTGGGACATCCAAGGCCAACGCCATAAAGAAACCCTCTCAATCCAAAGAGAAGGCCCACAAGAAACCCCAATCAAAGAAGCATACTCATCTAGCCCCTAAGAAGAATGAAGGGCAATTATAAGGTGTGAGAGGCCCTTGTTTTGTTTGTGGCAAGAGTGGTCACATGGCTAGAGAATGCAAGATCTGAAAGTCCCACAACCATGGATCCAAGGTCAACACAACCGAAGAGGAGTTGGTTGATACCTTGCATGAGGTGAATGCCATCCAAGAGAAATTGCAAGGGTGGTGGTACGACACTTGTGCCACCATTCATGTAACTTATGATAGAAAATCTTCAAAACCTTTGAAGAGTCAAATGATGGCCATGAGATCCAAATGGTAATGAGCATAAATCCAAGTTGTTGGGCAATGGGAATGTTGATCTCTACTTCACATCCGGAAAGAAAGTTCTTTTCACCAATGTGTTGTTTGTTCTGGATATGAGTAGGAATCTTCATTGAGATTGGTTGAAGCTACTTCAATGTAATGAGATTAGGATTTACAAGCCTTGAATACTCATGCAAGTCAAGCTTTCTTGATGAAGATCTTGGAGAAAACTAGTGATCTTGAGAGCTAGAGTGAGAGAGAGAGAGAGAGAGAGAGAGGTGAGTGATCAATTCACCAACAAACTCAATTGACCCCTTTAAATAGTATAGGTACCCTCATTAGACTCAACCAATGAGATCAAAGCATTTTAATTTTAATTTTGGAGCAAAAACACATTATTTTATAGTCCTGTAAGGATCGTCCAGGCTACGAGTTGCTTGCACCAATGCATTGCATCGTCACCATGCAGGCGATGTGTTGCCTGTGTAGTGTTTCAAGGGACCATCAATGCGTTGCCTCCCAGAGGCGACCCAACGCAGGTCCCACTAACTTGGCGCCCCAAAACATCTCCAAATGCTCCCAAACTTTTTGGGTACTTTTATATACTCCAAAGAAACACTTTGGACCCAAAATGATGATTTATAGATGCCTATACCAAAATTCAACTCCTACATGTTGACCTTAGTGAAACTATAACGTCTCAAATTTGCTAATAAGTCTCAGTGCCTTGATTAGTGTGACAGGAGGACATAATGGGATTTATATGTGGAATTAATTGAACATATGTGTGATTATGTGGCGTATGTGAATTATATGATAATATGAATAAATATGCATATTTATGTGTATTAAATATGCATGTGGGTATGTTCTTGTTAATAAAGGCATATTTGTAATTTTGCCTGTTAAGGGTATGAATGTAATTATATGTGTTATGTGATTGAAACCACATTATTATGTGGATATATTTGCAATATTTGGCTTGAGGCGATCCTAGTGAGCGAATTAGCAGAAAAATCACAACGGGGTTAAATACCCAGCTCGAGGTGAGCAAAGGGGTATTTTGGGAAAACTTAGAATGTATTCGGGGTTTATCGGGTAATAGGTAGTTATTTAGTGATTATTTGAGTATGTAGGGATTAATTGGGAAGTTATAGGGCTACTTGAGGATCAGCGGGAAATGTGGCTAATGACTGTTTTGCCTTTGAGGGCATTGAAGGAAAACTTTAGGATGGGGGGCATTTTGGTCCTTAACTAAGCTTTGGCTGGACTAGACGACCCTAGAAGCTAAGGAAAAATAGAAGGAAACACTCAGTTGCTCTCTCTTTCTCTCTCTCTCTCCCACTCTCTCTTTAGCTCTCTCTCCCACTCTCTCTCATAGCTTTGGTTAAGGGCTTTGGAAAATTGAAGGGAAAGGACTGAGTTTTTTCTCTGAAATTTGAAGTTGTGAACTGAAGGATTGAACCTGGGCTTAGGATCAAGAGATAGTTTGGGGTCGAAATCACTACTGAGGTAAGCTTTACAACTTGGTTTTTTTTTTTCTATGAATTCTCTGATTAGTTTGGGTTTGGACTGAGTTTTGGTGCTAGCTTTGGGTGTTGAGTTGGGGTAAGATTTTGGTTGGAGTCTGGGGTAATTATGATGCATATGTTGTGTTGTTGTGAGTTCTAGACTCAATTTTTGGGTTTAGTTATGTTTAGGGTGAATTCTGATGGGCTTGGCTCGGGGAAAACGCAGAAAGAACGTTGAAAGTTCTGAGTTCGCGGGGTCCCGTCGCGACCCACATGAACTTAGAGGCCTAGGGGGTTCGCTGAACCACATTAGCGCTACGACGCTAGGTAGATTGTGTCGTGATGCGTGTCTAGGAAATAGACTTAGGATGCTCTCTGACTTGCAGAGGGTCGCGGCGTTATTGAGGAGCAGCGCGGCTCAAATAGGGAACTTTGTCCAGTTAGGGTTCTTAAGCTCGAGAACTCAAATCTAAAGGCTCGGGAAGGATTTACTACCCAGTTTAGTAGTATTCGAGATCCCTTAGGCTAAAAATTTACCTTGAAGCTCGTAAATAATCTAAATTATTGATGGTTATCCATTATTGCGTTGTGACTAGGTTATACCGCTAGGGCTCGGGGATAGGGATCGTGCTTGGGATTGTCGTACCTTATCCGCTCGAGACTCAAGGTAAGAAAATTACACCCTGGTTGTGGTCGGGGCTCGGACCCCTATTAATGGATATGACTGTGGTTATAAATGTGATTATTCTATTGGGCATGCTTGTATATGCTGCATCTGTTTATGTATTTTGTAATTGATATGTTTGATTATATCTAGTCTGAAAGTCCGACCTGAGGGAGTCGGGGTCGACATCAAGCATGCGGAACGCAGCTCAGCCTAAGAGAGTCAGGGTCAGGCATAAGATCTGAAAGCTCGGCCTAAGAGAGCCAGACTTGAACGTCACCTAAATAATCAGAAGTGTCATTTGCACTTGTTTAATTTATTGATTGTTTACTTGGATTATATGATTGTTTAAGCAGATTATCACCGCTAAGTTCATTGTTTATATTTCGTTGCTTATTGAATCTGTTGATTTAAGTTCTCCTCCTGAGCCTTGGCTCATGGGTGCTAAGTCAAAGGGAAAGCTGGAGTAGCCATGAGTTTGAGAGCTTTAGGGGCAGCGTGTACATTTGCAGCTGCTCGACCGCCACGACCAAGGGATCAGCAGGGACTAAAGCAAAACTTAATTTTGCCACTTAGGCCCGCTTACGTTGTAATTATTTTTGAAGAGTTGTAAATGCCTTGTAAACACTTATTATTTTTGGGATCCCATGTACAGACTCAAACTTTTTAATGAAAACAACCTTTTCGATCTACAATCAAAATCTTTAAACCCTAATCCACTAATTGTCCTTAGTTACACATTTATATCCAAATGACTTGATTAGCAAGTTCAACACTATTTAAAATACACAGTATAATGGTCTTAGCTATCCAGGGTGTTACAGAAACGGTTATGGTTTTGTGCACCTTTTTATGCATTACCAATTTCACTATGTATTTAACCAATAATAACATGTATGTATACATTAAATCAAACACAATAAAAGATAGATCCAGATCTAGTATTTCTTGTAGCCTATCAATTGTCCCCACTATCTTTTATTATAATAATGAGCATCCAATCCACAAGATTGCACCAAGATCCACTCTGTGATCTTCCAAGCCAATCCTTAATGCACTAGGATGTGTGTAGGCACATGGGATTATATGGACAATATAGACTCTCTTGATGTACTCAACACATGACATCAAGAGAGGTTGGAGAATGAGAGAGACTAAGAAAGTGTATCGTTCTTTTTCAGGCTTTTCTAAAAACTGAATAATGTGTCTCTCTGAAAATCACGATACATTTTTATTTTATTAACCTAAAATATCTATCAATATACACTCAGACAATAACTAATAAGATTCAAATATAATTATTTAATCAATACTTTAACCAAATCAAAATATCTCTTTTAAATAAAATAATTCAAATATAACATTTAAAATTTGAACGATTCAAAATTAAGTCTGTCATAGTGTTGCACGTGTGTGGCACTATGTGTTGCTCCCTTTTTTTATTTATTTAATTAATAAGATAAAATATCTATGCATTAAAATAATATATTATTTCATAAATACATAAATATCAATTAATTCAAAATTAATTTTATCTTAGAAAATCTAAACAATTTATTATCATATAATAAATTAATATCATAATCTCTTAATATTAATCAATCCAAAGTCAATTAATATTATTCTCAACTAATGTAAAAAAAAATTTAAAAAAATATTAGTTAATTTAACTAATTACACATAATTATACATTTACCCTGTAAAATTAATTCCTTACAATTTTAGTCATTTCTCAATTTATTTTGTCAATACCACTCATACCCTAGATAGTGTTGTATAGAGTTGACTTGGGGACCATGGACCTATGATACTAAGCTCCAATAAACTAGACTATTAATTAAACTCTTTAGTTAAATAATCTTATTTATTAATTCTATTTTTACTCCACTATAAATACGGAGTTGAACTCTTCCTTATTATATATTTATAGAATTTTTTCATTCAGTCCATTCATATAATCAATTTATGTAGTTCTATCCTCTAATTATTGGTTCGTTAATTAGAGCATGCCAAAATTATCATTTTACCCTTCTAATTACCTTTTCTTCCTTAAGTACTATTAATTAACTGGTGAATAATTAATTTATAATCATATTATAAATTTAAGCTCAATAACTATTCCATTCTAGAATTAACCTATAAGGTAACCAATATTCGATCAATTTGGGAAAGCTTGGATTCCAAATCTTGTAAGATAATGTTCCCAGCCATTCGTGATATTGAATCTCCAAAACAAATGTCACTAGCTTCATTATTCTAAGAGACCTTAACGAGTGAATCAAAAGACCCAACATACATGAACATGAGTTCATGACTACTCAGGATTTAGATTAGTCTACATATTATTATCATATTGATATAACTTAAATCTTTATGAAAAATAGTATGTTTATAAAGAAATTAATTCATATTGGTCCAATCATATATAATCTAATGATAGAAAGTGCCTTCACTAAGATGTCTATATGCATCAGCGATCCGGATGTAGATCACATGTACCACAAAAATACTTAGTGAATTGTACTAGCAACTATTCATTAAAGATTCTATACTTTAATATGTTGCTGGTTATTTTATTCATTAGATATGATCTTAATCCTCTCGTATTCATACAAGAGCATACTCTCATTAATGAATATTGAATTTTTTTATATTTAAATATTTATTCTATAATAATTCAAACATTCAATTATATAAAAAATAAACTTTTATCTAATTCTAAAATAAAATATCTTTTACACATGCTTTTAGGATATTAACCCTAACAAAAACAGTTTATCTGGGCTGTAATATGTAGTTGACACAAAGAGATAGGGGTGTTGTGTACAATATAGATTCTACAGGATAAGAATACAATGAAAGAAAAAATGTATAATAATCTTCGTTAAAATAGAGAAATTCACCATTCATCACTCGATGGTTGTATGACACTTGACTTTAATCTTAAAGTAAGTAATGGACTCCTATTTGTACTCTTATGGATTTTGACTTATGAGGTACAGTCTATGAAAGAAAACATAGACCTAATTCTTGATACCTTGGAGTCAAAGGAATGCAGGTGGCTAGGAATATACTTTACACATATAGGCTCTGCTCCTTTATTTAATGGAAGTAGATTTATTATTCTTTTTAGTATTAATACAATACTTGAGCATAGAGAGCTCAAATTTTGTTGAGAACAGAAATCTTATCTGTAAACAAGTTACCGATATGTTCATTAGAGTATCAAGGGCAATGACTAACAAATACATAGTTAGAAAGGTTAACATATATTTGATCTAGCTTTAATTATGAAGTGCTTGTTAGAATACTATAATCTGAATTTAGCCCTAATTAATTCAAGAGAATCAAACAATAAATAGCCAAAGGTTAGCGGAAGCGTACCGGAGTCCATTGAATCGATTGTACAAGGCTATGATCTTCCGAATTTGCAGTCAAAACTTTTGAGAACCTTAGTCTCTTGATGATGGGGATTCAAGAGTGAAAAGATACGTACTGCAAATTGGGGACCATTACCTCTTTATTAATAACTGACAAATCAGTAACTAATCTTTATTTACTATTTCTAATTTGGCCCCTCATCAAATCAGAAATTGCCTTTATAGTATCCACATATTAAAATCATGACAATCATGCCCTTAAGTCATAAACTTTATTCCAAAATAGACCACATAAATTTGACTCATTTATATGATGACCCAACACATTTATATATACAATTGTGGCCCTAAATAAATTCCCAACAATCTCCCACTGGGCCACATATGTATACATATAAATGTGTTAACCTTATTGAGCTCATAACTTTGCCATCACAACCATAAGCATGTGCAATCTCGTCCATTAACTATATCAACATAGGATCAAAGCGATTTTCGTTGTATCAATCACAACTAAACCCATCAATGGTCACATATATCGATACAGTTAAATGACATAGATCAATCATGATAATGTGGTATGAAAATTACATGCATGGTGATCTATTCATGTCAATTTTCAATTGGTCCTACTTTACTTTATAGAGATCAAAACTTTAGCTTAATGTACAAAGTGAAATAAACTGAATAACATAATTTCTGATCAGAAAAATATCCAATTATACAAGTTTCATGAAACACATAAAAAACACAAAGGATAATAAAGACAAACTCCCACTGAATCTAGATATCCTCATACTCTAAAACACCCATACGAGCAGTGTGCTCACGAAAGACCTTGGGCGACAAACCCTTATTAAGGGGGTCTGCAATCATGGAGTTTGTACCTAAGTGTTCTATACAAATCTGTCCACTTTGTACCCTTTCTTTTACAACAAGGAACTTGATGTCAATATGTTTTGACTTTGTCGAGATCCTGTTGTTGTTGGAATACAATACAGCTGACTTATTGTCACAATACAACTTAAGTGGTCTTTCAATTCCATCCACAATGCGCAGCCCGGCGACAAAGTTTCTCAGCCATATACCATGGTTGGATGCCTCATAACATGCAACAAACTCTGCTGCCATGGTGGATGAAGCTATGAGTGTTTGTTTTGCACTCCTCCATGATATAGCTCCACCACCTAACAGATATATGTAGCCCGAAGTGGATCTCCTACTATCTTGGCATCCCGCAAAGTCGGAGTCAGAATATCCAATGATCTCAAAGTGATCTGACCTCCTATATGTGAGCATGTAATCTCTTGTTCTCTTCAAATATCTCATAACCTTTTTGGCTGCTTTCCAGTGATCGATTCCTGGATTGCTTAAGTATCTGCCTAACACTCCAACAATGTACGCTATATCCGGACGCGTACAAACTTGAGCATACATTAGACTCCCAACAGCTGAAGCGTAGGGAATCTTTTGCATTTCTTGAATTTCAAGGCTTGCTTTAGGGCATTGCTTAAGACTAAATTTGTCTCCTTTAACGACAGGGGTATCACCTGGTCTACAATCTTGCATGCCAAACCTTTTGAGTACTTTATCGATATAGCTCTTTTGTGATAATCCAAGAATACCCCGAGAACGATCTCGATGTATTTGAATTCCTAAAACAAAAGAGGCGTCACCAAGATCTTTCATCTCAAAATTTCTTGACAGAAATCTCTTGGTTTCGTGCAACATGCCTATATCATTTGTGGCAAGCAGTATGTCATCAACATACAAAACCAGGAAAACATGTTTACTCCCACTGAACTTGTGATACACACAATCATCAACAACATTCATCTCAAAACCAAACGAGAGAATCACTTGATGAAATTTGTAGTACCATTGACGGGAAGCTTGTTTGAGCCCATAAATGGATTTGGTCAATTTGCAAACCATCGTCTTTGGGTCTCCCGACACAAAGTTTTCAGGCTGCATCATATATATTGTTTCATCAATGTTTCCATTGAGAAATGCTGTTTTCACATCCATTTGATGAAGCTCTAAATTATAATGTGCAACAAGTGCCATGATTGTCCTAAAAGAGTCCTTTGATGAAACTGGAGAAAAGGTCTCCTTAAAGTCAATCCCTTCCTTTTGAGTATATCCTTTTGCTACAAGACGAGTTTTATACCTTTCCACATTACCTTTTGAATCCCGTTTTTTCTTAAAAATCCATTTGCAACCAATCAGTTTCTTTCCTTCTGGTAATGGGACAAGCTCCCAAACTTTATTGTCTTGCATAGACTTATACTCTTCATTCATTGCTTCAATCCAATTTTGAGAGTTAGAACTTTTCACGGCCTGATGAAAGTTGATTGGGTCATCTTCCATCATTCCATTGTCATCTTCATGTTCTTGGAGAAATATAATATAATCATCTGAAATAGCACTCCTCCTTTCTCTCGTGGATCTCCTTAATGACACTAGTTCTTGAGGTTGTTGAGTTTGTTCTTCTGGAGCAATTACCTCATTTTCATTTGGGGTTTGTTGAGGTTCCATATTCACTTTCTGATCAATGATAGGTGTAGGAACCTGAATATTGTCAAAAGTGATAGCAGAAATTGGGTTTGAATCCAATTCCTCTACAAAAGAAATATCTCTAACCTTATTTCTCCCCCCAAACTCAACATCCTCGAAAAATGTTGCAGTACCCGTCTCAAAAATATTTTTAAGTGTGGGATCATAAAACTTATAGCCCCTAGATCGCTCAGAATAACCAATAAAGTAGCTGCTCACTGTTTTGTAGTCCAATTTATTTTCATGTGGCCTATAAGGCCTTGCCTCAGCTGGACATCCCCAAATGTGAAAGTGTTTTAAACTAGGCTTTCAGCTTGTCCAAAGCTCATAAGGTGTTTTTGCAACTGCTTTAGTTGGTACTCTGTTCAGAATGTAAGCTGCTGTCTTTAATGCTTCTCCCTAGAGAGACTCAGGTAAGGTAGAATGAACAATCATGCTCCTTACCATATCCTTAAGAGTCCTATTGCGTCTTTCAGCTACACCATTCATGCTAGGTGATCCTGGCATGGTGTACTGTGGGACAATACCGCATTCCTCTAGGAATTTAGCAAACGGTCCTGGACGTTGTTCGCCTGAGCCATCATATCTACCGTAGTACTCACCACCACGATTGGATCTGACGTTTTTAATCCTTTTGTTGAGTTGATTCTCAACTTCAGCTTTATAAGCTTTGAACACATCCAGAGACTGTGACTTTTCATGAATAAGATATAGGTACCCATAACGTGAGTAATCGTCTATGAATGATATGAAATATTGTTGACCATTCCATGATGCTGTAGGGAATGGCCCACAAATATCTGTATGAATCAATTCTAAGACATATGTAGATCTGTTGGCACCTAATCTCTTAGTTTTGGTCTGTTTTCCCTTGATACAATTGACACAAACATCAAAGTTTGTGAAGTCAAGAGACTCTAAAATGCCATCAGCCACAAGACGCTCAACTCTACCTTTTGAGATATGACCTAAGCGCTTATGCCATAATGAGGCTGAATTTTCCTTATTTAATTTGCGTTTAGTACCACGTGATTCCACATGTAAGGTTTCATTATAGGATGCAATTGTTTCTAGCAAATAAAGGTTGTCATAAGCATTCAAGTAACCAGTTCCAACAACATTTGAATTTAAAGACAAACTAAATTGATTGTTTCCAAAAGAACAACAATATCCAAATTGGTCCAATAATGAAACAAAAACTAAATTTCGTCTAAAAGATGGTACAATAAAAGTGTCTTTTAAATCCAAATAAAAACCAGTTCCTAATAACAACCTAAAATGCCCAATAGCTTCAACTTCTACCGATTGTCCATCGCCCACAAAGATGTGTCTTTCACCATCACTTGGCTTTCGGTAGCTCAGGCAACCCTGCATAGAAACACTTATGTGAGTAGTAGCACCAGAATCTATCCACCAAGTGTTTCTAGGTACTAAAGATAAATTAACCTCAGAATAGACCAAAGTAAGAAACATACCTTTCTTTGCACGCCATGCGTGATATTTTGTACATTCCTTCTTCACATGTCCAGGCTTGCCACAAAAGAAACAACATGTTGGTTCCTTATGTTGTTTCTTTTGCACTAGACCCTTAGCAGCTTCATTTTCATGCTTTCTTTTCTTGCCCTTATCCTTAGAGGCACTGGCCAAGTGAACACTTCAGTTTTATCTTGCTTCAACCTTTCTTCCTCTTGTACACAATGAGAAATGAGCTCGTTTAGAGTCCATTTCTCCCTTGGACAGTTATAATTGACTTTGAACTGATTAAAATGTGCAGGAAGCGATATCAAAACCATAAGAACAAGCAAATCCTCAGAAAGCTCGATCTTAAGTGCCTTAAGTTTTGAAGCAATTTGGTACATTTCCATAATGTACTCTCTAACAT